>NC_091951.1:285070188-285425188 GCF_031021105.1 Erythrolamprus reginae | reverse complement strand
GGATCTTGTTTTTCCAGATGATTCTCGGAGACACCATTTCTTCTCTAACCACATTGATCCAGTCCTCTGCATAAGGTTTCTGATGGGCTGGAAGAACCTGTTTTAAATCTCAATCCATTTCAAGGCGAAATAATTCACTGCTCTTAGAATTTAGAAGTTATTGATGGAAACGAATGAAGTAGAGAAGCAACATGGAATTAAGGAGAAACTTCCTAACAGTGAGGACAATTAATCAGAGGAACAGCTTGCCTTCAGAAGTTGTGGTTGCTTCACGACTGGAGGTCTTTAAGAAGGGACCTGCAGTGTAGTATGTATTATATACTATACTATATTTACTATGTATGTACTAAATACATATGTGTATTAAATATTCACAAGTAAACATTTCTGTTCTCTTTAAAGTGTACAGAAAAAGAAACCAATTTTTGAAATATAGTTGCCTTTAGTGCAGTTATATTTATGCACTGGCATGTCTGTGATTTAATTTGTAAGTTAATTTAATTTATTCGACTTCTGTGCCACCCAATCCTGTAGGACTCAAGGTGGCTTACAACAATACAGAACAATACAATAATACAATAATAAAAAGAAGTCAAATATTAGTAATTATAAAACCCCATCATAACATAGAAACATAGAAGATTGATGGCAGAAAAAGACCTCATGGTCCATCTAGTCTGCCCTTATACTATTTCCTATATTTTATCTTAGGATGGATATACGTTTATCCCAGGCATGTTTAAATTCAGTGACTGTGGATTTACCAATCACATCTGCTGGAAGTTTGTTCCAAGCATCTACTACTCTTTCAGTAAAATAATATTTTCTCACGTTACTTCTAATCTTTCCCCCAACTAACCTCAGATTGTGCCCCCTTGTTCTTGTGTTCACTTTCCTATTAAAAACACTTCCCTCCTGAACCTTATTTAACCCTTTAACATATTTAAATGTTTCCATCATGTCCCCCCTTTCCCTTCTGTCCTCCAGACTATACAGATTGAGTTCATTAAGTCTTTCCTCATAAGTTTTATGCTTAAGACCTTCCACCATTTTTTTGTAGCCCATCTTTGGATAACCCATATTAAAATAACCCTCTCTAAAATCCCTAAATCCAATCTAACAACAACATACATACCAATCGAACATGATTTGGGTGTGCCTGATATTAAGATTCACAGCCCCCAGGCCTGTCGGCAATTGGGGCGGGGGGAGTTGGTTCCATAGAGCCATGGTGGCTACAGAAAAGGCCCTCTCCATGGTCCTGCCTATCTATATTGTTTAGTCGATGGGACCCAGAGAATGGCGATGACTATGTCTTGTTTTTTTAAAAAAGCTCTGTAATCAAAACATCACTTCTTTCGTCTTTTTTTTTAAATTTAAATTTGCAAGGTGCTTTATGAATTGTGTTGTGCCCACAACAATCCCATGAGGTGGGCCAGTCTTTAAAAGTGGAGCTTGCCAAAAAAAAAAATGTTTATAATGGGGGCTTGGGCTTACTTTAAATAAAAATAAACAATTCTCTAACATTCTTGAGTTTGCTGGAATGTTATGCTTAGAGAAAATGTCACTAATTAAAGTTCTGCCTGTTTTATCAAGTGTTAAAATAAGGATCAGCAGATTTTTTTTTAAAAGCAGGGATGAACTGTTGGCAAAGCTAGTCTTTTTCATCAGGCCTATAAAGGATGCTCTTTCAAACCACCCTTTCTGTCAAATGTTTCCATTCCCTGTCCTTTTGATTAAAATAAGTGAAGGGCTGATTATGCTACAGAGGCACAATGTAGCCCTAAATAGAGTGCCCATTTTGTGAAGAAAGAACCACAATTGGGGATCGTGGGTGTGATTTGCTCTCCTCCATGGCATTTCCAAATGCCCTGCTTTATATCCCCCTATGTTAGCCTGTCCTTTTGTGTAGGAGAAAGTAAATTGAATGAAATCACTGCTTGTATCAACTCATTTCTCTTCTTGCAGTTCTGCTGAATTCTACACACTCTATAGAATTCAATAGGCACTACTTGAACAAAGTGGTGGATGATCCACCCCAGCTACTGAGAAATCTTCTGTTACAAAACTGACTGATACCAGGGATGGAAAAACATCTAATGTGTTACCACCCTTAAGGACAACAGAGGAGATTAAGACAGAGCCTGTGCAGATGTAATGTGACCAGCTACATTTTCAGGGCTCTGATTCTGTTCTGATAGAGAATATGTTCTATAAATGGTGAGCTGCCCTCGCGTAGATGGCAGTGAAGATCCTTTCCTATCTTTTCCTGTTTTGCGGCACCAATGTTCAGTTTATTATTTTTCTCCATGGTTCACTTTGAAATTTTGAAGCACTTAAATTTGCTGGTTTTAAGTTTCTCTTTGTGTATTTCTAGCACAAAAGATGCACAGAGTAGTATTTTTTTAGATTTAAATGTTAATTTGCACTAATAGTAAGTTTGCTATTTGGAACATACCATATGTTTAATTTTCAAAATGTACCTGCAGAACAGAGTTAGAGGATTGCAATTGTATTTGTGTTTATGAACAAATACAAATGTACTGGAAGTTGGCTTATTACATTCCTTGTAAATGATGGTTCTCTAGTCAATTTTAGAATCTACTTCATAATAATTTCTATACAGCTTTGCAATACCATAGAAACACCAGCTTGCTGATATTAATAGCACACCTTTCTCTATTTTTATCTTACATTCTACTAGGAGCTACAGGTAGTCCTCGGGTTATGATCACAATGGAGCCCAGAATGTATGTTGCTAAGTGAATCATTTGTTAAGTGAATTTGTCCCATTTTTCTGTGACTTTTCTTGCTATGTTTGTTAAGTGAATCACTGCAGTTGTTAAATTAGTAACACTGTGAAGTGTTAAGTGAATCTGTTTTCCCTATTGACTTTGCTTGTCAAAATGCCACAAAAGGTGATCACATGACTCCAGAAGACTGCAACCGTCATAAGTGTGAATCAGTTGCCAAGCATCCGAATGACCATGGGGATGCTGCAACAGTCATAAGTAGGAAAAATGGTCATAAGTCACTTTTTTCAGTGCCGTGGTAACTTCATACAGTTACTATATGAACTATTGCTAGTCACGGACTATCTGTCTGCAATGTCTCAACTATAATAAGCCCTGCTCATCATATAAGGATTGAGAAAGTATTACCTTGGGAATTCTCCCACTGATGCTTTTCATCAAAATAATTTGGGGAGCAGGATAGGGAGGAGAAATTATCTGTTCGTCTCTTCTTTTAGCTCACCGATGCAGTGGAGGGGAGTGTCCATTGACTCTACTATGTTTATAAAGAAAGCCACAACTGCCCCCTTGCCAACAAGCTCAAAGTATAAAACAGAAAGAACAAAACAAAATTACTCACTGATACTTTTGCTTTATTAGCTAAGGGGTATATGTATGGGAAAAGGGAAGGAAGGAAAGGGGGGGGGAGGCACAAGAAATCTGCAAAGACAGCTCCTCCTGCCTTGTTTGTTTGTTTGTTTGTTTTGTCAAGTACATATTGGTAGTGTACAAAGATATAACAATGTTTATATACATGATACTAGTAAGAGAGAAACATTAGGGTAGGAGACGGAAGGCACGCTGATGCACTTATGCACGCCCCTTACTGACCTCCTAGAAATTGGGAGAGGTCAACAGTGGATGGTCTAAGGGTAAAGTTTTGGGGTTAGGTGATGATACTACAGAGTCAGGTAGTGAGTTCCTTGCATTAACTATACGATTACTAAAGTCTAGTGATGGGCGAACCCAATGGTGTTCAGGTTCGGCAAGTTTGGATGAACTTTACACAAAATTGGGCTGAACCAGAACCGAACTCGAACCCGAACGGGGAATCCCACGAAGAGATTCTGGAGGCGGAGCTTTGATGTCACGTATACCGGCAGGTTGCTAAGGACGCCAAGGTGATCACTTCCTGGATTCCATGGAATCCAGGAAGTGATCACCTTGGCGTCCTTAGCAACCTGCCGGTGACGTCAAAGCTCTGAATGCCGAACGCGATCCTGAACTTTGCCTGAAGTTTCAAAAAATTTCGGGTTTGTGTTCAGCATACCGAACACTGCAAAATTCGGTACGGACCCGAATTGTGCGGGTTTGGTTCGCCCATCACTACTAAAGTCGTATTTCCTGCAGTCGAGTTTGGAGCGGTTTACTTTAAGTTTGTATCTGTTGTGTGCTCGTGTGTTGTTGTGGTGGAAGCTGAAGTAGTTGTTGACAAGGACATTATAGCAGATGATTTTATGGGCTATGCCTAAGTCGTTTTTAAAGCGACGTAGTTCTAAACTTTCTAAACCTAGGATTATAAGTCTAGTTGCGTAGGGTATTCTGTTGCGAGTGGAGAAGTGGAGGGCTCTTCTAGTAAAGTATCTCTGAACATTTTCTAGAGTTTCTAGCCATGCATTTTCTTTCCCTTTTCTACATTTCTGAGTTTATTCCTTTTCTGGTAAGGAAAACAATGATCAAAGTTGTATAAATGAAGACACAAGAAGATTGTAATTGTAAAATAGTACTATGTTGATCACCTAGTCCCTAAATTATGATGAATGAAAGCCTTTTTAAAGGGATAACCAATTGTTCTGGTCCCTCACTGAAGAGGGCATTCTTCATATAATTCAGGATTTTAAATGGTTTTATAGATCAATATTTTTAGTCAAAGCAGTAAAATAGTCACTCAACATGTGGGATTTTAAGTTCCCGCAGTCCATGGGTTTTGGATTTAAAAGAAAAGTAGGAAAAAACTAATCAGTGGAGAAAGCAGTGAGAAGATAACAGGAGGGGAGACTCAGGTCCTTCATAATTTTTAAAAAGCCTTCTGAATAAGGACTTGGCTCTATTAAAGTAGAGACATCATCTGAAACTCTGAGAGACATTGACTAAAGAGATTCGGAGAAAAAGAGAATATAGACACATTGAACATAAGAAAAAGCGAGAAGGTAGGAATTTTAGTGTTAGATTCAATAAGTAGAATTGAGGGAATAATTTATTGTGAACAAAAGAGATCTCAAAAATGGATCTGTGGGAATTCCTTGCCCTTGAATATATATATGCACACATATATACAAATCTTTCAGCTTTCCATGGTAAGCATTATGAAAAAACAGAAAAGGAATTGGGAACATTAAACTAATTTAAGCCTGAGATAAGAAAATGCAAAGGAACCACAGCCAAGTCTTGTTTATATCAATCATTTCATTATACCTCTCCAGAGCATTATATTCTTGCAAAACGTATGTGATTCCTCCATATCCACACAATGCTTCATATATCGTCTTTGGCTCTTTTAACTTTGCATCTCTTACTTTTTAAGGAATTCATGATCTTACTTAGAATTTCTTGTCTTCTTCCTTTCAACCCATTTACTTTTCCTTAACACATTTATTTTGTGATTCAGTTTTCACTGATTCCCTTTATATGAATAAACCACCCAAATATATTTCCTTTGTACTGCTCACTGTTTGTATGTAATCCATATTCAATCAGTACTCATTAATCCTTCTGATTCATCATCGGTGACATGCCCAATTCTTAATTCTACATCACAAAATGAGAAGAAGTACATTCTTATGTGTAGCCCTTTTGTGAAGTGTTCGTTCCTTATGACAGACCCAATGCCACCTACCATTTTTCTATTCAAATTTGTATATTTGAAAAGTTCTGCATCCATTTCCCTATTTTTAGTAGGCATGACGTATATTCTGCTTTTATCTCTTTATGTACAACCTGCACTTGTTCATTCCGTTTATCATGTACAGTACTTGGTTTTTGATATAATAGTTTTCAGATCCATATTCTTATTGCAGCATTCACTCTGTCTAACATGCACCGAAAATCATTCAGGTTCTTATCCAGCAACAATCATTCTCTACATACAAAGTCACACAATGATTCGTGTCTCTAACAGTAGCACTTCAGTAACATTATCAAAAGCCTTCATTTGTTCCATAAACAAACCACATTTATAGGTTAACGTTTCTCCTGTTATACCATCCATTCATGCAGCCTTAGCCATTTTTAATATTTATTTATTTATTTATTTATTTATTTATTTATTTATTCTTTGTCCAATATACAATACATATGGAATGAAATAGACATTAAGTAGTCTATATAGGGACAGTAAGTAAAAAAGAAGAGGAGTGGATGAGAGGGAGAGAATATATAGGATATATGAGAAAAGGAAAGGTAATTGGACAGGGGACGTTAGGCACATCAGTGCACTTATGTACGCCCCTTACTGGCCTCTTAGGAACCTGGAGAGGTCAATCGTGGAGAGTCTAAGGGAGAAATGTTGGGGGTTGGGAGTAGACACTATAGAGTCCGGTAATGAGTTCCACGCGTCGACAACTCAATTGTTAAAGTCATATTTTTTACAGTCAAGTTTGGAGCGGTTAATATTAAGTTTGAATCTGTTGCATGCTCTTGTGTTGTTGCGGTTGAAGGTGAAGTAGTCGTTGACTGGAAGGACATTGCAGCATATGATCTTGTGGGCAATACTTAAATCGTGTTTTAGGTGCCGCAATTCTAAGCTTTCAAGACCTAGGATAGTTAGTCTGTTTTCGTAAGGTATTCTGTTTCGAGTGGAGGAGTGAAGGGCTCTTCTGGTGAAATATCTTTGGATGTTTTCGATAGTGTTGATGTCTGAAATGTGGTGTGGGTTTCAGACAGATGAGCTGTATTCGAGGATGGGTCTGGCATAAGTTTTGTAGGCTCTAGTCAGTAGTGTGAGATTGCCAGAGCAGAAGCTACGTAGGATCAGGTTAACAACTCTGGAAGCCTTTTTAGCGATATAGTTGCAGTGGGCTTTAGCACTTAGGTCTTGCATTATACAGTATATGTCCTTGTCATCAATTTTTTCATGACCTCTAACATTTGTAGCATTCATTTTTATCATCCCTCATACAAATCTCTCTCTTCATCCAGGTAATCTATTCATTACTATGTTATATTCTGTCACCATTGAGCTATATTTCCTCTCTTTTAATTTTCTCAACCCCCTTGACAATATTCTTTGAAACTTCCCCCTATATATGCATTATATAATTTGAAGCAATCATTCCCTGACATGCATTTCCCTCTCATTCACAGCCTCTTTTACTTCATAATTATACCAAAATTCCTTTTTTGTACTTCATATTAGTGGCAGGCTTGTCAAATCCCACACATCTGACAATCTAGAGGCAAAAAACCCAAGGATTTTAGGAGGGCATCTTTAATGCCAATTTGAGATTAAAAACAGATTCTCAATTTTTTAAGAGTAAACTCCCAACCAGAGTTAAATGAAAAGATTTAAATGAATCTTTCAAATGTCCAAACATTGCCCAAAAGCTTTTTTCCAAAATTTAGCTCATTCCAAAATTCAATATTAAGAAAACTCTAGCATTATCTTCCCTACCGTGGAAAGCAACATAGTATCATCTAGAGCAGTGGTCCCCAACGTTTTTTCCACCAGGGACCAGTTTCAGCAAGACAATTTTTCTATGGCCCAGTGGGGGCGGAAAGGGCCGTGGTTGGGGGCGGGATTAAGCACGGGGGTGCTGGTCCTTCCTGCCCCTCTTTCCCGCCATCGTCCTGTGGCCGGCAGAACCTGCCTCCCAAGCCCTCTTGCCCAGCGGGAGCTAAGCGCTGGAGAGAGGGGGTCAGGCTGGCCCTCCTGCCTCCCCCCAGCCAAAAACGCAAAAGCTCCCCGCGGCAGAAGCCAAAAGAGGCTTGAGCCTCTCAGTCCTTCCCGCCCCTCTGTCCCATCCATCGTCCTGTGGCCGGCAGAACCTGCCTCCCGAGGCCTCTTGCCCGGCGGGAGGCGAAGCGCTGGAGGGAGGGGGTGGCGGCATGAGGGCCGGCAGCTGCTGACTCCACGGACCGGTGCAACATGCCCCGCGGCCCGGTACTGGTCCGCGGCCCGGTGGTTGGGGACCCCTGATCTAGAGCTCTAAATTCTGTGTAGAGACTTAAGCACAGTGAAATGCACGATAGCACCCTCAAAGTTGTGATAACTGTTTATATCTCTTAAATTCTATTCATTTGGAAATAATGAAAAGTAGTCATTGCCACATAATATAATTATATAAATCTCCATACCAGTCTGAGCTAAAGTGTCAGGAGAGGTTCCACATTATCTCAGATAATTGTTATTTGTTGCTTCAATGTAGCAGAAACAACTAAATCTGCTTGGTGAATCTGCCTAGGAACATTAAAGAAGCACATAGAAATGTCATGGTATGCTAAGTGTACATACAATGCACTAAGACAGAGGTAGGCAAAGTTGGCTTTTCTGTGACATGTGGACTTCAACTCCCAGAATTCCTGAGCTAGCTTGATTGGCTTAGGAATTCTGGGAGTTGAAGTCCAGAAGTGGTAGAAGAGCCAACTTTGCCTACTCCTGCATTAAGAAGACCTTTCCATTCAGGTCATTGGTGTTTCCACTTTAGTTTCCTCTTTTTTATGAAATGATTTTTTTCAAACAATTTCAGGAAGGCCATGAAGGGCACAGATCTTTCATTGCAATTGTTATTTGGAGGGATAGTACTTTTTAAACTATAGATAAGCTTTGGCCATCTTGATTAATAGCCATTTGTGGCTCTATCCCTCATAAATTTGCCGAATCCCCTTTTAAGCCACTTAAGGTTGTTTGCTGCCTCCATTTTGTAACATTGAATTCAGCAGTATTCAATGACTATGCATTGTCTGAAGTACAATTTGTGTGTGGGTTGATCTAAGTTGTAGAACTAAGAGAAAAGCTATGCACTTCTCCACTTCATGCATAATAATATGCATTTCTGCGTCCCCTTCTTACTCACCTTTATCATAACTCCAAAGTCCCAATAATCTTCCTACCCAGGTAAGGAACTCTATGCAAAGATTGGTTCATGCCCAGCATCTAGTACACTTGCAGTAAGAATTCATAAGCATCAAGGTATATATGAATTTATTTCATTGACCAGAAAACATAAACCAGCTAAATGAATTTTAAAGAACACACACAAACACACACCCTTTCCTGGAGAAAAAAATATTGCAATAATGTATTCATTATTTACTTGGAGACATGTATTGATTCCTAGTTGTGGATTGTACACGTATAGAAATATCTTACCTGTGTGTGAAATGGAATCTTCCACTATTTAGCAAGCCTTTGTTGAATGAGTCATCCTGGCTGCATCTTATTGGTTCACATAGTTAGCATCCAAGGAATTACTGCCTGGTAGAGTCTGCCAGGCCCTGCTTCATTCACAGAAATGCTGGTATGCTAGCCAGCTCTTTCATTCACATATACAGAAATCCATTCATATTTTCCAGTGTTTTTTTTTAATCTACTTTTCATGAAAGGAATCATTTCTGAATGATAGAGATTGCGGCTTATTGCAGAACACAAGATCAGAAACGATCCATACCATGTATATTTGCTGTTGCTAGGGTAGCAGGAGAAAAGGGAAAAAAAATGAATGCAGTGTGGAAGCTGTAGCAGGTTTGCAGTGTGATGAAAGGCTATTCTGCAGATCACTAGAAATTTGCTTTTTACAATGAATGGGACATTTTCATTCATCACTGCTGGGATCAGAGGTGCTGCCTTCATTTATGTATCATCAATTTGTCTCATTAAATACTTGCATTGAAAGATGCTGTTGTGTGATTGTTTTTTCTATAATTCAGGCTTTACCGTGAGAACATTTTCATCTGTTCTCTGGATAATATATTAAGTTGTGCGCTGCCGTTCTCTTTTCTGTTTTTTGTTTTAAGTTGGAGTAGAATTATTCTGAAATTTGCCTTTGTCAGTATAATTATTTGAAATCATAGTTTCAAATATAAATACATTAATTTAAGGAAACATTAGCAATATTAGTTTCCTTAAGAATGTTACATTTTGCATGATTACAATAAATATATACAGTACACATGTTTTAAAGGTTAGGGTGCTGCTTATCTCTTCATATTGAGAATTTTATATACCTTTTATTATTATTGATGAAAATCAAAATGCTTATTAATGGATTTATTTTCAATTCGGAAGGGAGGCATTACTGTTTTGTCTTAAATATTTTTCAGCTGTCCTTTAGCTGTCCTGAAATATTAGATTAAAGAAAATATGCATATGTGTGTTTTTATACAAATTATACAGTACAGCACAACATTTAATATAAAACTGCTGGCATTAAACATTCCAGAATCAGAACACTGTGGTTTTGAAAGAAAGGCTGCACTTTAGTGATTATGGTGACAAAACATATGGCTATTTTAATTGATAATGAGCTTTTCTGGAAAACACACAGAGAAAGAGAGATTCTGTACTGTATAGAATTTGTAGCATTGCTTTCTGTTTTGGATAGTTGCACACTGGGGCACATTTTATAAAGTCATTGGATTAGGTTAGTACTTTACGTAGGGAAAAAAGTTAATGCTTTGAGCCATTGCAGACATCCATATGGAAGGAAAGAAAGGAAGGAATGAAGGGAAGGAAGGAAGGAAGGAAAGAAGGACGGGAAGGGAAGGAAGGCTGGCTGGCTAAATATCTGTTTCAAATAGGAAATGTGAGAATTGATTGGAAGTAGTGTGCTGTAAGTGGGTGGATTTTTTTTTCCTTACAGGAAGTGCTTTGCAGCATTCACTGAGCCTTTTGTTGAAAAGGGTCCTTCTCATTTGTGTGACTCATGCTTTTGCTGTGAGAGACTTGGCAGCTCTGAGCTGGACTGGGATCTTTCTCTTGCACAGAAAATTACCGCTTTGCCTAGCCTTACCATGGAACCTTAAGCAAAATTCCTTTCATTTTTTTTCTTTTTTTAAAAAAAGCAACCCACCACAAGCTCCTCCCCATGGCCACATTTTCACTGACCATCTTGGATACTCTGAATCATCTGCTATGTTAGTAGAGGAGTTTCCTGCTTGCCGGAACATACCCAAGATTCCAGATAGAAGGGCATGCTTCAGCGTTCCAAGTATAACCGCTTCAGGAATGATTCGGTGACATCAGTGGAAGATACCGTCCATAAGTGGTCCATCAACAGCAAGTTCTCCTCAACAGATACCATTTCAGCGTCTTCACCATATCTGGCCTCACCTGACAGCCTCCAGAAGGAGCATGGTGGAAACACCACCCTTTCCACTCTTGTGCCTAAGGCGTCCCACTTAAAACTCTCCTCCGCAGGCAGCCTTTGGGGCATCAAGAACCTCTCCTCTGCAGTGAAAGAGCTGGCTGTCTCCAAGTTACAGGCTAGCTCGGCAGCCGAGACTTCAGACAACACATGTAGCCTTGCTACTGCCACCCTGTCTTCTCAGCAGGACAAGAACAAGATGAATACCGGGAAAAAACTGTGGTCGGAGGAAATGTACCTGGGAGGTGAGGACTGGAATCAGTGTGGCAACACTGCCAACAAAGTATCCCAAGGATGGCTGCATTCAAATGAGAAGATCCTAGGACCTGGAGTGATGTACATTGTGAAGGTTGGTGTTCTTTCTTCCCATGCTCTGTTTTTTTGGGGGGTATATGTTTAATAAATTGTGTGTGTGTGTGGGGGGGGGGGAGCTAAGCACCAGGCAAATAGGTTGGATGATTTTTAATGCTAGCATTTCTTCTCTGGAAGTCAGATGAAGACTGTTAAGTGCAAAATACTTTATTGTGAAATAACACACGATGTTAAATTTGCTTTCATTAAGTGAGCATTCAAGCTGACTCCTTGGCAGTTTAAATGATTTAAAGCAGTGGGAAAGAGCACTTCCAAAATTAAAGGGATTATAGATCCAGCTCTTCCAAGCGCCGGACGTATTTGTATATAATCATTAGTATTGTCTCTAGAGGATCTGTAATAGGGGAGGTAAGAGTAACATCTTTCCATATGATAATTCTGAGTTCAAACGTCAAATATATCAAATGAAGTGTGTGTGTGTGTGTGTGTGTGTGCATGTATAGACACACACTCTTTTATTTGCATGTTATGGCTAGAAGAGCAACAGCTTGTAGAACCCGTCTTATTTGCAAACAGAAATACTCTTCCTTGAAGTGGTGCATTCAAAATGCAGTCAGGTTTTACATAACAGTCTTTAACAGGACTTTTTTTCTCTCTCTGTTCCCTGATAGTTGAGGAGTAGGACAAAAAAAATCCTTGTGCATTTCTAGGTCAGTTTTTTGATTCAATGTAGTTAAGGTCTCATTTGACCAGGTGAAGTCTACGACTTAAAGGGAAAATTGATGATTTATTTTGTGTCCGTATGCCGATAGTTACTTGGCTCTAAAATGGCACTGTTGAGAATGAACATTTATTGTAACAGAGCAGATTTTCATAAAAATAATTTGATGTTTCATAAGATTAAACAGAAACATATGAAAATAGGAATGATTATTTAAAAGGGAAAATTATGATATATTGTAGAGTACAACAGAGTCCAGACTTTTAATTTCCCATTGCTCAAGATTCCACACAGACTGTACTTTTATTTCAGTTATATTCTTAATTATCTGTTTTAAAAGTTTGCTTTTACAAAACTAGGAAAATGTTAATGTTTGTAATTTGTGATTGTAATTATAACTAGATTACTTAAGAAGCATATTTAACAGAAAATATGATCATAGCATGTAGAGTAAAATATGCTTCTCATTGCTATCTTTCAGAATACTCATTACTGGATAATGAAGGAAATATATAATAAAGTGTCAGATTTTAGAATAGTTATTCTGTATCATTTTCTTCCTTATATTCTGATAAAGAAGTATCAGTTGCAAATTTCAATTGACTTTAAAAACTTGACGGATGAGACAATATTGTTGGTGGATGAAATAATATGCTTGATAGAAATATTTTCATTTTAAGCATTGATGCTGACTTTGGGTGGATAAAAAGATTATCATTCTATTGGACATTGTTTTTTGCTACCTGCTTATGAATTGACTTGGAATGGAATGGAAGGTAGACCAGTGTTATTCTGTGTGCACCAAGTTTAATTTGTATTTCAAAATGAACTATGTATTTCTATTTTACTGAGTTTTGTTTGCCTCGTATTTTTGCTTTTTTAGATTGCTTTTACCCCCATTTCCTCTTTTTAATTATTAAAGTTTTTTTAATGTTATTATTATTGAGAATAATGAATTATAATTCCACGTATTTCTGATTGTTGGCTGCGTAGTGATTTTTTCACTTCTTTCCAGACTTCACTGATAATTGTTTTAATAATATTTTATTATTTGGAATTTTTAATGTTTCTCTTAGTCCCCCTGATATATGTAAGTCATTACATGAATAAACAGAATTAAAAAATAATATAGTGGGATAAACATGAATGATAATTTTGAAAAAAAAATGATTTAATGAGAAAGTCATGAATCAGTAATACATGCAGCAAAGATATACTGCCCATATAATACCTTAGTTAATTATCTAAATTTTTGAGTATTTTTATTCTAATCTGCTAAGTTATTAGTGAAGTAATTTAAAATTTGCATTATCTATAATGTTATACACAATAAATAAACACAACTCATTATTGCTATCTTAGAACTTTAATTTTTTGTATTCTTCATTTTAATAATTCACATTATTAATTCTCTAACAACTAATTTAACTTTTAACTACTGTACTTTAGATTTTGTCTAGTATTTTACTAACAACTTACCTAGCCGCCGGTTCACTTCCTCCCACACCATACAGCCATGCACAATGCCTAATAATAATAATAATAATAATAATAATAATAATAATAATAATAATAATTGAAATACGAATACTGTACAATAATTAGAAATTAGTGAAATACGAACATCTAAAAATCGAGCTGCAATGACTCTGGCATAAGCCAGTGAAAGTGGTCCCAGTGGTACATGGCACGCTGAGCGCAGTGCCAAAGGATCTCAGAGGACATTTGAAAACCATCTGTCAATTGCAAAAGGCTGCTTTACTGGGATCGGCAAACATAATTCGCCGCTACATCACTCAGGCTTAGGTGCTTGGGAAGCGCCCGACTGGTGATGAAATACGAAATCCAGCATAGTGATCTCGTTTGCTGTGTTATATTGACATAATAATAATAATAATAATAATAATAATAATAATAATAATAATAACAACAACAACAACAACAACAATAATAATAATTTATTCACAATAACAACAACAATAAATCTGAAAACAAGATGGCAGTGCATGCGAGTGCCAGAAACTCAGCTTCTGCACATGCACACACACAAAAAATCAGCAAAAAATTACTTTCTTTTCTATTTAAAAAAATTCCAAAAAAAGCTATGGTGACATCCAAGGATGGGCATCAACAGAACTGGCTTTGTAACATCACCAGCAGTTTGCTACTGGTTCTATAGAACCAGTACAAACTAGGAGGAACTCACCACTCGATCTGCCTTACTTTAAAGGAATGAATTAGAAATTTCCTTTTGCCATTTTCTTTCTCTCTGTATCTTGTATAAAACTAGGTTTATATTATATACACGAAGCCAACCATATATAATTTTAGAAGTCAGTGATTATTTTTGGTCATATTAGCAATCCTGTGAATTTCAGTCAAAATATGGCAATAGGGCAAGTTCAGACTGTGAGAATTGAAATAACATTCAAATATTCATACATTGGAAAATTAATTCTTACATCGAAGGTAAATTTTAACCAAGGAGGTGACACACCATTGACAATCATATAAGACATATATCGACATCTGTGTCAGAAACTTTGAGAAAATTACATCAAAAACTTCCTTTGCATCTTAAGAAATAAGTGCAGGATTCTCATTAATTAACAATTTAAGATTATCAGAACTTTTATGACTGGACAGAAATCCAATCTAAGGGGTTGTGCAATATTAGGCAGAACAAGCAGTAATCTGTGAGCCAAGATAGATGATAAAATCTTAATATCAACATTTAAAGAAACAGCTGCTTAATTGGATTTTTAAGACTTGATAATCTATGTTTGTGTGTGTCTCTGTGTGTTTGTATATGTGTTCGTGTACACAGTTGAAACTGAGAAATAAGAAGAGGTTTGCAAAACCTTTGATGTATATCACCTATTAAATTCCGTGCGGGGGTGGTGGTTAATAAAATTTGTTGGGATCACAAATCACTAAGATCAGCAGATTTCTACAAAACAATAAATTTCAGTTATGCTCACAATATTTTGAAGTCAATGTTAGGAAAATAGTCCTGCAATAATCCTGTTATCTATTGATGAAAAATTTGAACTGTTCAGTTTGAAGTAAAATTTTGAAAACTATTGAATACAATTGGTTTAGAATCTATATACGTTTTCCAGGTATACAATGGTACAGATGCAGTTACTAAATTTGTTTAAGGCCATCAGCTTCCTAGATTTTTCTTTTCTTCCCCAGCATCTATGCCTGGTACAATTTAATAAAAATTCTGATTTGGCAATGTACCACTTGTTAAATTTATATTTAATAGAAGACAGAGGTAAATGTTTTTGTTGCATCCCACAGTAAAGCAATTAAATTAAAAGGGAAAATGTGTAGCTATCTTTTCCCCCCATCTGATTAATACTTCTTTTTCATTCAATAAAAACATATACAAAGACTAGTTTCAAAATGTATATAATTTATTGCCAGATGTGTCTTTTATTTCTACAGGAAAATTTAGTGTCTGTACAAGTTGCCAACTTAAGATAACCAGAAATTAGCTAAAGAAAAACATTCTCTTTGTGCAGAAGAAAAGTACTTTCATGTTGGTAAGGATTATCACCAGATATGCACCAGGTTAATTTGTATGTATTATAAATCCTTAAATATAATTTGTATTATGGCAGTTGCTGTGATCTAATTAGCGTCCTAGAATATGTTAGGCTCCTTTCTACTAAATGCTACTAAAAGAAGGAGAGGATGATAAAGAAATTTAATAAATACATAGGCATTGCTTTCAAATATATAGTACGATAACTCTCAGGATGTACAGTATTGGAGATTCAAAGCGCTAGTATTTATTTTATCAGACATCCAGAATGCTTAGTGCAATGCAGAACATCCATTCATATGATGGATGGAAATCATGTCTTCAAGGCAATCCCTTTTCAGTTCTGTAATACCTAACCATTTGGAACCATGAGCACCATCTAACTTCAAGGATCAGTGGCTGAAGACAGCTAAGATCTCTATTGTTGTTTAAACAGTTGTGAGTTTACATTGGTTTATTGGTTTATTATTTATTCATTGGATTTCTATGCCGCCCCTCTATGAGGACTCTATGCCTCCCCTCTCTGAGTTTAGGAAATTTATTTTTATTTATTTATTTTTATTTATTGTTAGAGTTGGAAGGGACCATGCGTGTCATCAAGTCCAACCCCCTGCCTAAGCAGGAACCCTAGCCAAATGGCAGTCCAATTTCCTCTTAAATTGCACCAGCTCTTAGCATATTTATTGGAAAGGATGACTATGCCACTCCAATGTATATATCTTTAAAAGGGGATGCTGAAAGTACATTTGCTGAAAATAAAATGAAGCCAACTTTTTTTTCCAGTCTAATTTGCCATCTTAAATTCAGAACCTTTTAAAAATAATTATCGAAAGATGCAATTTTGCTGCTTATAATTGACAATGCAATACTTTATATGGGGATATATCTAACATGCATTAGACACACATATAGGGATATACTGTATCTAACATGCATTAGACCTGTCCTGGGGATTTCTTGTTATGTTTTGTTTTTTCCATTTTTGCACCAGAACAATCTGTTCCATTTATGACAAGTTCTAACTTCTATTAGTGGCTTTGGGGGGGGGGGGCATATTATGTTATTCAGAAGTACCATGAAATTATGTTGGGCAAGATATTTTGTTATCTGAAATAGAAAAGGAAATTAAACATTCCAAATTTCTTACACTAGCACCAACAACTCAAGTTGAGTAATATGGGCAAGATATTTTGTTATCTGAAATAGAAAAGGACAACATAAAATAGGGCCATATAATTCATCTGAAATTCTAATCAGCAGACCTTCCTATTTATAAACATATAATTAGATTACACTAAAAACAGCCATGCTTTCAAAGCCAGCCATCTAATTCAACATTTTTTGATGGATATCAGTGACTATGGAGAGAGTAAACTTTCTTTCTGTTAGCTTCCTTATTACTAAACTAAACAAGACCAATCAATTTTTGTTGATTTGAATAAAAATTTTATTGGTAAATATATATACTCCAAATAAAAATCAAACGGAGTTATACAAAAAATTCATGAGAAAATTACTGAGATACATTGTTAAAATATATGCATTGTAGGAGATTATAATAGAAGAGCGACTATAAAAAGGACTATGTGAGCAATAAGAAAAACAAAAAAAGAGAAATGTATTACCGAAAGGTTTTTTTGATATGATTGAAGAATTAAATCTGATGGATGTGTGGAGGATATTAAACCCCAGTGAGAGAAAATATACTTTTTATTTAAACTCTCATAAATCCTTCTTGAGAATTGATATGATACGGGAAAACAAAGAATTAAGTAAAATGATAGATATGGTAGAGAGGGGGTGGCCTACAAATCTAATAAATTGAAATTGAATAAATTGATTAGTCTGAACATTTAGGCAGACCGTAATTCCCAAAAATAATATGGAAAGGTCAAAAACAGAAAACTAAAAGGTGGACAATGAATCTGCAGATATTACAAGAACAGGAATATCTTCAGAGAATTAAAAATAATTGATTTCATTTCTTCACAGAAATAAAAAACAACACACCTCCCTACAAAAACTTGTGGTATGGATTGAAAGCATATATCATATATCTTTTCTTCCTTTTATATATCTTCTCTATTTTTATATCTTTTCTTCTATCCTTTTCTTTATATATAATACTTCATGTCTATTCTCTTCAATATGTATTGTGTATTGGACAAAATAAATAAATAAATAAATAAATAAATAAATAAATATACAAGAGGAATAACAATAGCTTATATGTTAAAAGGGAAAAAAGAAAAACAGAAACAATAGGACATAATAGGCCAATTGGAAAACCAATTCCAACCAAAAGGAGATGAACAAATTATTGAGATGTTATCACTAAACCAGTGATTTTCAACCTTGAGGTTAGGAACCCTTTTGGGGTGGGTGGGGTGTTGAACGACTGTTTCACAGGGGTTGCCTAAGACAAATTTCCCATGGTGTTAGGAACTAAAGCTTCTATTCTGGCGCCTTGAAACATATTTTTACAATCCAACCAATTAGGCATTTATAGTGGGGCTGTTCCTCTGAACTTCCTGCCAATCAGCTTAAAGCTCTGTTGGGAAAATTGTTGCTAGACTTATGGTTGGGGGTCACCACAGCATGAGGCACTGTATTAAGGGGTAACAGCATTAGAAAGGTTGAGAACCACTGCACTAAACAAATATAAATTAAACCTAATAGAACAAGCTGAATACGTAAACAATGTCAAACATATGAACCAACAAAAGTTTCAAAATGCAAATAAACCAGGGAAGTGGTTGGCATCTAAACTAAAAAAAGAAAAAGAAAATAGGATAATTCACCAACTGCAGGATGAAGTAGGGCATTTTCAAAACAATGAAAATCAAATTAAAAATATTGCAATTAACTATTTTGAGGAATTATATAGGCAGGAGGAAATTGATCCAGGTAAAATAAAAGATTATTTAATAGAATAAAGTATGATTGTATTGGAAGAAGAAAAAAGAGAGATGTTAAATAGATAATAGTGAGTGAATTAAAAGAAGCAATTCAAAAGCATACAAATAATAAAACTCTGGGTCCAGATGGTATACCAAGGGAGTTGATGGGGCCAATACTCCTAGAACTTTACAATGAAGTATTAATGGAAGCTAATATGCTTGTATCATGGAGAGAAGCATATATCACAGTGATTATGAAAGATAGTACAGATTCGAACCAAATTCGAAATTGTAGGCCAATTTCTCTTTTAAATGTGGACTATAAAATTTTTATAACCATCATTGCAGGATGAATTAATTCTTTTAAAAATGAGATAATTCACTCTGACCAAAAGGGTTTTCTCCCAATGAGACAAGTCAGAAACAATACAAGAACAGTATGAAATATATTAGAATATTATGAAGCACATCCAGAAAAACAAATCACACTTTTTTTTGGATGCGCAAAAAAAATTGATAATCTAAATTAGGAATACAGTGGTACCTCTTCTTACGAACGCCTCTGCTAACGAACCTTTCAAGATATGAACCCATTGTTTAAGACTTTTTTGCCTCTTCTTCCGAACTATTTTCACTTTATGAACCCGAGCCGCCGCCGCTGCTGGGATTCCCTGCCTCTGGACTTCCGTTGCCAGCCAAAGCGCTGGGATTTCCCTGAGCCTCCCCTCGCTGGGAATCCCCAGCTCCAGACTTCTGTTGCCAGCTGAAGCGCACGTTCTTGCATTGCTGGGATTCCCCTGAGCCTCCCCTCACGGGGGTTCCCTTCATTTTTGCTAGCACTGCTTTGAATCCCAGCAAGGGGAGGCTCAGGGAAATCCAATGCAAGAACGGGCGCTTCGGCTGGCAATGGAAGTCTGGAGATGGGGTTTCCCATTGAAGGGAAGCTCAGGGGAATCCAAACAACGCAAGACTTTGGACTTCCGTTGCCAGCCAAAGCACCCGTTCTTGTGTTGCTGAGATTTCCCTAAGGCTCCCCTCACTGGGATTCAAAGCAGCGCTGGCAAAAATGAAGGGAATCCCAGCGAGGGGAGCCTGAGGTGATCCCAGCAGTGCAAGAACGGGTGCTTTAGCTGGCAAACGAAGTCCGGAGGTGGGGTTTCCCAGTGATGGAAGTCTCATGGGAATCCCAGCAATGCAAGAACGGGCACTTCGGCTGGCAATGGAAATCCGGAGGCAGGGATTCCTAGCGGTGCAAGGCAAAAGGGGTAACTTTTGGGATGAGGTTGCATGCATTATTTGCTTTTACATTGATTCCTATGGGGAAAATTGCTTCTTCTTATGAACTTTTCTACTTACGAACCTGGTCACGGAATGAATTAAGTTCCTAAGAAGAGTTACCACTGTATATGATTAGACAGATTAGGGGAATGAAATTTGGAGATAGATTTGAACAAATGATAGAAACGTTATATTCCACTCAAAAAGCAAATATAATAATAAACAGATATATCACAAGGTCATTTGAAATAACATAAGGTGTCCATCAGAGATGCCATTTGCTATTTATTATTAGCATCTTTGTTAATAAAGATTAGAGCAAATAAAGAGATTAAATGAACTAAGATTAGAAAGGAACAGTATAAAATTCAAATGTTTGTAGATGACCTAGTATTTTTTTTATTGAAGATCCAAAGGAGACAGAACAAATTTTACTCAGGGAAGTAGAGAAATATGAAGAAGTAGCAGATTTATTAATTAATAAATCTCAAAATTAATAAAACAAAAACAAAAATGATTGTGAAAAACCTAACATTAAAACAGGGCAAGAATTAGATTGAATATTGGGACTACAATATACAAAACAGTTTAAATGTTTAGGTATTTGGCTAACTATGGGAAATTAATACAACAAATAAAAACAGATTTGGAAAGATGGGGAACATTACAATTATCTATACTAGGTTGAATTGCATCCATAAAAATGAACATTTTACTGAAAATGCTCTATCTTTTTGGATTTTTAAAAAATGGATTTGAATAAAATTACAACAAAATTTATTTGGACAGGTAAAAAGCAAGAATAATATTAATATATTTTCAGGATGATAGAAGCAGAGATGGAGTGGGCGTCCTGACTGGCGACTTTACTACAAAGCTACAATACTGGTATGGGTGAAAGAGTGGATTAATCTAACAAATAAAAGATTACTAACACTGGAGAGGCATGATCTACAAAAAAGTTGGCATGCCTTCCTATGGGACAAAGAGAAAATCTGCATACTTATTTTATAAGACACAAAATTAGAGAAGCTTTGATGCAAGTAGGGCAAGAGATTATAAGAAAACATTATAAGAAAATTCCTCGGTGGGTATCCACAATGGAAGCGATAGCCCACCTTAATACTTTGGATATAAATAAAATGGTTAAATATTAGCGACTTCTAGATAGACAAGCGAATTTTAAAAGTAGACAAGAATTGGAAGATCAGTGTATAGATTGGTGGCCATATATGCAAATTCAATCATGATGCAAAAAAGATAAAGAAGAATGTGGATTTGAAACAGTCACACAACAATTAGATAAAATATTGATTGGCCCGGATGAAAAATTAATTACAAAAAATTATAAATTTTTATTAGAATTTGACAGAGCAGAAGATACAGTGAAAGGAGTGATGATACATGGATAAAAAATATTGGATATAGTCAGGGGGGGAGTACTGATTATTTTAGTATGGGGTTTTATAATGGGGTTTTATAATTATTTATAGAATTAGACAATTGGGGGTGGATCTGGAATAGGAGCTATGAAATAGCTAAATTGGCAAAATATAAAGAGAATGTTTACAAAATGTTTTATCAATGGTATATGGCACCTGATAGATTAGCAATTATTTATACAAATCTGGAACCAAACTGTTGGAAATATGGGTAAAAGCAAGGTACCTTCTGTCATACATGGTGGTTATGCACGGGGAAAAAAATTTGGGTACAAATTCATAGATGGATACATAACAGGCTTCCAATTAGAATTCAATTCAGAGCTACTTTTGTTAGGAATCACAAAAGGGGGATATAACAAAACAACTATATATATGAATTGCACTTGTGCAATGTTGGAGACAAAAGAATAGACACTCTGAAGGTGTGTATCTCTGAAAGAAATATCTCTGAAAGAAATATTTGATCGTGCCAAAATGGACAAACTAACAATTGACTTGAAAGGACAAATGGATTAGGAATATCATGCAATATGGAAGAAATGGTACGATTGGATTGAGGCAGGGGTGAAATACTCCTGGTTCACTCATGCCTGTAGGAGAGCCAGTCATGAAGACAGCATGAGGCTTCACCCAACCACCTGAACACTGCTATTTGTGTTCATTTATTCTCTGCGTATTCCCAGAACACTTTGCACATGTGCAGAGGGTAAAAGAACCCAAATGGCGGCGTTTGAGTGGATGGGTGAGTGGAGTCTTGTGCTGCCTTTGCAACCGTCTCTCCAATGACCAACAGGCATGAATGAACCAGGAGAATTTCACTCCTGGATTGAGCATAGGAAAAAAAACCCAAAAAAATCTCAAGGGGAAGTAAAATATATAAATGAAATGTGTAGAATATATTTGGATTTAAATGTAAAGACATGTAAATAATTTGTAAATGCAATGATAAGTAAACAATATGTAACAATAAGTAACCAGCTCCCCCCAGAGATCAGAACTGCCCCCACCCTCCTTGCCTTTCGTAAAGTTCTTAAGACCCATCTCTGCCGTCAGGCATGGGGGAACTGACACATCTCCCCTGGGTCTATACAGTTTATACATGGTATGTTTGTGTGTATGTTTGCTTTTAATAATGGGGTTTTTAGCGTTTTTTCAAATTATTAGATTTGTTCTTACATTGTCTTTGTTATTGTTGTGAGCCACCCCGAGTCTACGGAGAGGGGCGGCATAAAAATCTAATAAATAATGATGATGATGATGATGATAATAATAATAATAATAATAATAATAATAATAATAATAATATAATGGTAAACGAGCATAGTCATGTATAAATTGTAAGTATTTGTAAAAAAAATACAATAGAATATATTTAAAAAAAAGAAATGTATTAATCATTTATCCCTGGTAAGCTAATACAAAGCTTCAAAGGTTTTTCCTTTTCTAGAAGGGCTTAGAAACATAGGCATCAATTCTTAAACATTGTGATACTAAAATGGTGAAATATACTGTGACATTGCAGTAAAAAATTCACTGTTTCTACTTTTGTTGTGATGTCATGTGCAAGTAATAAGGTCTGGGGTTTATGTCACAATCGTATAGAAGCATTTTAATACTTCTCTTTTAATCAGACCTTCTTAGTTATTTTGTGCAAAGAATCTGTGACTCTGTGGAAATTTGAAGTGTTATGTTCTGGATCTTGAATTAGAGTTACAATCAGCAGTGATCTGAAAGTGATCCAATTAGTTAAAGCAATGTTTGAAAGGAACAAAAATCTGTCACAATCTGGCTTTCTTTTTTGTTAGTTTAAAAGGGCTTCCTACTCACCCAAGGAATAACATTCTCTTAGTAAAGGACTAGTACTTAATATTTCAGGCTGACTCCAGGAGAAACTGAATCCCATCTTAGAAGTGGTAGATTGTGGCCTGTTTCAATGACGAGAGGACAAGGATTTACACCCATAGTGGCTTAAATTATCCAATAATAATAGGGTGAACCCAAGTTCTCAACTTCACCAACAGCGGAGACATGTCAACGATAGACATTGTGCTAAATGCAGTGGGAATATGTGGTTTGGAAGCTGGAACAGCTGAAGATGATTTTAACATACAGGTACCTGTTTTGGTGAAGATGATTTTAACATACCGGTACCTATCTTGGTGAAGCTGACATAAAGTCAGCTTCACCAAGATAATTACTGTAATAAGTTTATGCTGCAGATAAAGGAATGTGAATATAGGCCATAGGTTCATATCGATACAAAGCAACTAGGGCTTGCCAATAACTTGCCTCTTCCCTACCATGAAGTACATCAAGACCATAAATCAAGAACAGGAATAAACAATCCAGCTGCTACAGAAACATTTGGGAGTTTTGATATTGCATCACCACTGAAACTACTGTGACTGATCCCTGTATTCATTAGTGACAGAACCATGATCTGACAATCAGATATAATAAAAAAGGCTATAGGAAATTATTAAAAATATTATGATAACAATTACTTTAATTTATACAATAATTTAATTATGGCCAAAAGCATAAATAACAACATGCAATATAATTAGAAAAAATTGGCATAGGGCAAAGGACTTTAATTTGAAAGCTGCTCTAAAATTAGATTT
Organism: Erythrolamprus reginae; assembly: GCF_031021105.1. Taxonomy (NCBI): domain Eukaryota; kingdom Metazoa; phylum Chordata; class Lepidosauria; order Squamata; family Dipsadidae; genus Erythrolamprus; species Erythrolamprus reginae. Next base: position 285,401,263 of record NC_091951.1, on the reverse strand, counting down.
CAACCAACTTCATAAATAAAGCATAGTGCTGTATGACTCTTTCTTGGTCTGTGCGGAATTTCTGAGCAATAAAATTGATTAGTTCAAGGATGATTTTTTTGGGGGGAAACATTTTCTTCCTGGCCCGTACTCTGGGTATTTACATTTTATGTACCATTTCTTATCAAATTATATTTACTTTCCATAGTTTTGATCTGGAAATAAAAGGATACTCAATATATACATTAATGAGAGGTGTATATTAGAAATATTCATATTTGTGAGTGCACATTTAGTAAAATTCTGTATCTAAGCAAATGGTATTAAGGGTCAAAAAATCTTAGCTGATTTTTTCTTTATTTTCGGAATGCACTGGCTAACATAGAGGGATATTCCCACTTCTGTTTCTTCATATTTTGTCAGGCACAGAAACCAGAATGAGACTAAAAGTTAATCAGACCAGTATTTTTATTGCTGTTCGGCTGTTTACAAAAATCTTGCCAGACTAGCTGTGTGCACTATGGTACAACCAGATAAACATTCCAAGGTTAGGAGAGGGCGTCTATTTTCTGTTGCTTCCTCCCCTTCCGTAATTCCAGACTAGTCAGTCTCTTAACTCTTCCCTCCAACTTCAATGCAGATTCCTCGACATATTGGCAGCAATAATAAGGACAACCGAGATAGTAATACAGTGTTCTCTCAATTTTCATGGGGGATGCGTTCTGAGATCGTCTGCGAAAGTCGAATTTCCGCAAAGTAGAGATGCGGAAGTAAATACACTATTTTTGGCTATGAGCAGTATCACAAGCCTTCCCTTAACACTTTAAACCCCTAAATTACAATTTCCCATTCCCTTAGCAACCATTTAGATTATTACTCACCATGTTTATTTATTCAAGTTTATTTTTTTAAAAAATTATTAAAGGCGGATGAAAGTTTGGTGATGACATATGACATCATCGGGCGGGAAAAACCGTGGTATAGGGGGGAAAACCGCGAAGTATTTTTTAATTAATATTTTTGAAAAACCGTGGTATAGGGGAAAAAACCACGAAGTATTTTTAATTAATATTTTTGAAAAACCGTGGTATAGACTTTTCGCGAAGTTCGAACCCGCGAAAATCGAGGGAACACTGTAGTGTCAAATAATTGTTTTTGTTTTTTACTTCTTCCTTTGGATACCCCTGCAAAGGTACAGGAGGTATATCATAATATACCTATGGGATATAATATTATGGGATAATATATTATGATATAAGATTACTTACAGGAATGCCTTCTACCTCATGTATCCCAACGGCTGGTTAGGTTCCACAGAGTTGGCCTTCTCCAGGTCCCGTCAGCTAGGCAATTTATTTATTTATTTATTTATTTATTTATTTATTTATTTATTTATTTTTTAGATTTGTATGCCGCCCCTCTCCGCGAACTCGGGGCGGCTTGGCGGGGCCTAGGAGAAGAGCCTACTCTGTGGTGGCCCCGGCCCTCTAGAATCGACTCCCTCCAGGGATTTGTACTGCACCCACCCTCCTGGCCTTCTACAATGCTTTAAAAAAAACGCACATTTGCCGGCAGGCTTGGGCTGTTGAGTTTTATACCTAGTTCTGGCCATCGACTGGAATGTAAAGTATTGGGGTTTTAGATCTAATTTTAAATTTAGATTTCTTATATATTGTATTATTATATTTATTTTGTTGTGAGCCGCCCTGAATCTGTGAAGAAAGACGGCATAGAAATCAAACAAACCAACAAACCATATTATATCACATCTCATCATATCATATAATTTCATAGCCTTCTCCCCACTTTGTCATTTTTAGTTTAATTTTATTTCTGAGTTTTAGAAAATGTGAACTAATTTGCATAACTACTGTTGTATTTACTATTGTAGTTACTATTGTATTTGCCTCAGTTCTCTATTATTGCAGTACTTTCCCAAATGGGTAAGAGTAAGAACTACTGTATATTTCCAATATAGTAATGTAATTAATTCCTTCTGCTTATTTTATCTATTTTTTAAGATATTAAAATTTAAAAATTCTTTTTAATTCCTTTGTTTAAGTAATTTAATTTTGAGGGTGAAGATTCGTTCTCCGAGCTTGTGGGTTGGTTTCTGAAAGTTTTGTTACCAGGCTAGGTAACATCTTCAGTGGAGCTTAGGGGATGTCCGTGCTCTTCTGTTTATAAGGGTTTTGTGTGAACAGGAAGTCTTGTGTTGGGTAAGGTGTAGGTGTGTCCAGTAGGGCCTAGCAATGGGTCTTTTGACAGGACAAGTACAAGTTGGAATTTTATCTATTTATATTGTAGTATTGAACTGAAAATCTAAGAATAGTAAAATGCAATCATGCAGAGTTCTGCCATCTTAAAAATAAAATTCAACCAAATATAACAGACTATTTATAGAGTCTGTGCATTGATGCTTCACACATAAAAATACCTGAAACAAAACGTATCTTTAACCTTTATTCATATGCATTAGCCTGGAATTTTTTTTTAATGAAGCCCGTTCTGTTTTATGACATTGCTATACACATAATAATTTCAACATGAGTAACTGTTGGCAAATTTTCAATGACAGAGTTATTTTGCTCAGCTAAAGGTATTATGCCACAGTAGTGAGACAGATTGCCTTCAAACAGGCATGAATTCAAATGTACCTATATAAGAAATGCCTAATTTTGCAAGCTTATTTTTAGACTATTGGCTGACTGGCAAACTACCAAACGTAGGGGAGGGGTTTAGTGCTAGCATTAGAAACAGCTATAAAAATGCTATTTTCATGATTAAAAATTGCAATAATAGTGCATATATATAGTATTTTGTTCAGGCTCCTATCTCATATTTGGGGATATGGCATGTTTCTTATAGAATTTAGTACCTGCTCTTTGCAGTTTTCTCATCACAGATCATTTTTGCAGAATTCTGCATAATCATTTTCATTTCTTCAGCAAGCCAATTTGATTTATTTTATACATTTTTATTTATATATTTCTTATGGCATTTATTGATAGCAAAGTTAATATGTATCAAATCAAAGTTAATATGTATCAAATCAAATCACTCAACCAACCAACCAACCAAAATAAATATATTTTATACATATTTATTTATATATTTCTTATGGCATTTATTGATAGCAAAGTTAATATGTATCAAAACAAATCAACCAACCAACCAACCAACCAACCAACCAACCAATCAATCAATCAATACTCATTCTAGCTTGCTCCCTTAAAATTTCAAGCTTCCACCAATAATCCAAAATTTCAAATTATTTGTGAACGTTACTCAGAAATGTTTATGTTTCTAATTGATTTACATAACATGCTGAACATCTCGGATAAATTTATTTACCACCTATGCAAGTTGAAATCATAAATGCCATAAAAAGCATGTTTGTGTACATGTGTGACCTATACATCTTTGTTTGCATTAGTTTAAAGTCTTAGTCAAACCTAAAGTAAATGAGAAGGGCTGGGTTTTGAAATAGTCACTTTTCCTCAATAGGAAACAATGACAAACCTAAGCTACTCAGGTCTGTCTTTAGATAACAACCTAAAATTTGTATGGATTGTATGCATTGCATTATATGCATTGCAACCAATTAAATATGAGTTAACACTATGTGGCAGCAGCCAAAATAGCCAATGCAAACCTAAATTGCATTAACAGAGGGATACAATCAAGACCATGGGAGGTACTAATACCACTCTATAATAATAATAATAATAATAATAATAATAATAATAATAATAATAATAATAATAATAATTTATTAGATTTGTATGCCGCCCCTCTCCGAAAACTTGGGGCGGCTCACAACAATGATAAAAACAATATTATAGTGAAACAAATCTAATATTAAAAAGAAATATATAAAACCCTATCATATTAAAACCAGACAACACATACATACCAAACATAAAATATAAAGAGCTTGGCAGTATAGGTGGGTCTTGAGTAGTTTACGAAAGACAAGGAGGGTGGGGGCAGTTCTAATCTCTGGGGGGAGTTGATTCCAGACGGCCAGGGCCGCCACAGAGAAGGCTCTTCCCCTGAGGCCCGCCAGACGACATTGTTTAGTCGACGGGACCCGGAGAAGGCCAACTCTGTGGGACCTTATCGGTCGCTGGGATTTGTGCGGTAGCAGGCGGTTCTGGAGGTACTCTGGTCCAATGCCATGTAGGGCTTTAAAGGTCATAACCAACACTTTGAATTGTGACTGGAAACTGATCGGCAGCCAATGCAGGCCACGGTGTTGTAGAAACGTGGGCGAATCTGGGAAGCCCCATGATGGCTCTCTCAGCCGCGTTCTCCACGATCTGAAGTTTCCGAACACTTTTCAAAGGTAGCCCCTTGTAGAGAGCGTTGCAGTAATTGAACCTCGAGGTGATGAGGGCATGAGTGACTGTGAGCAATGACTCCCTGTCCAAATAGGGCCGCAACTGGTGCACCAGGCGAACCTGGGCAAACGCCCTCCTCACCACAGCCGAAAGATGGTGTTCCAATGTCAACTGTGGATCGAGGAGGACGCCCAAGTTGCGTACCCTCTCTGAGGGGCCTTACTATAAAGCCTTACTAAGACCACACTTAGGGTACTGTATCCCGTTTTGGTCATCCCACTATAAAAAAGATGTTGAGACTCTAGAAAGAGCACAGAGAAGAGCAACCAAAGTGATTAGGGGACTAGAGCTGAAAGCTAAAACATATGATGAATAGTTGCGGGAACTGGGTAGGGCTAGTCTAGTGGAGAGAAGGACCAGGGGAGCCGTAATACAGTGTTCCAATATTTGAGGGGCTGTCACAGAGAGGAAGGGGTCAAACTATTTTCCAAAGCACCTGAAGGCCAGACAAGGAATAATGGATGGAAATTGAACCAGGAAAGATGCAACCTGGAAATAAAGATAAATTTTCTGACAGTGAGAACAATCAACCAATGGAACAGTTTGCCTCCGAAAGTTCATCACCGGAAGCTTTCAAGAAGAAAGTGGATTGCCATCTGTCAAAAATTGTGTATGGTCTGCTTGGGCAGGGGTGGGACTCGAAGACCTTCAAGGTCCCTTCCAACTCTGTTAATCTGTATCTCTGTATTTGTATGTTCATCTCAACTCATAATCTGAGTTGTCAGATTAGCCATGAAATTTGCGTAGGTTCAAGACCGAAATGAAAGAAGTCTGAACTGAGAAAGAAAGAAGGAGATGAAAGCCCTCCCAAATTTCAGCGTAATCCATAGAAGGTCCATTAGAAAAAAAAAAAAACCATACAAAGCAAGGACAAAGAAAGGAGAGAAAAGTCCTGAGTCCCTCTGTCAATTATGTCTGCATCTATAGCCCCCAATAGCAGTGTTCCCTCTAATTTTTGGGGGGGCGGGGCGGAAAAGTATAGTGTCTGAGCGACAGTCCCTTTGGGACTGGGCGGCACAGAAATAATAAATAAATAAACAAACAAACAAACAAATAAAAAACCCACCCTGTTTTGCCTCAGAGAATTTCAAAATAAAATACTGTACTGTGTGTCTATAACAGTGAGCTCATAATAGGGCAACTCTATCAATATCAAAATGCCACTTAAATAGTTGAGCTAGTTTCAAGCTAGATTTTGATTTTCTTTCTCTCTTCCTTACTCCCATTCTTTTTCTTTCTCTTTTCCTTCCTCTCTTTTTTCTATCTGTTTCTCTCTCTTCCTCTCTTCCTCTCTCTCTCCTTCCCTCTCACTCTTTCCCTCTCGGCTTCTGGGCAAGTTTGGAAAACTCTGAGTTGATGATGATTTTTAAGTGAGCGATTGCTCACTGCTCAGCTTAGAGGGAACTATGCCCAATAGTCAATCGATTTACTGGTGCAGAAAACTGGTGCCTGCAAAGTTGAATTCCAACTATTATCCCTCAACATTCAGCATCCCAGTAACTGGCCCAAAGTTGTTTACTGACTGAAATATCTAGATGGGGCAAAAGATGTTTATGGCCAGGAAATTTACAGCTGCCTTCTATTTCTTTTCCAGCAGAGACAGGAGAGTTTGGCCAGACCTTATTATAATCAAGTTAGTCTAATTTAAATATATCTACACAGCTGCAGAATTGTCAATAGGCAGTTATCCTTTAAGGGAAAAAAAAAGAGAATATAGGTTTCTATATTCTATATTCTGGTGCAGATGTGTTGGTATGCAAACACTTATAAAAAGAACCTGAAACAAGTCTGCATGGCTTCTGATGCCTTTCACAATTTGAGGATCATGCATACGGTACAAGACATATTTTCCCACAGTAGACACAAATAATATTGTGATGCAAATTTTCTAACTCATTCTGTCCTTGCACAGCTATTATGGGTAGCATCAAATTAAATCATAAGCCTAAGGGACTTTCTGCAGCATTAGTTAATTATGCAACCTAGACTAATAATAGTATACTTAAAAATGTGCCTGCATACTAGTGAAAGGGCTTTCTGTGTGGCTTCTAAGCTAATAGGGGAAAACAAAGGGAGGGTTCCATTTTTTTAAAAAAATGATTATTGCTGGTGTATATATAGGTGGGGAGGGAGAATAAGAAAAGGGATGATGGGATTTGTTTTACTATACATGCTTAGCAAGCCATTTTGATGGACTATTTGTTGGAAAACCGATATAAATAAAATCATAACCTCCATCTATCAAAGTATGAGTATGGATTATGATATACAGTGATACCTCATCTTACAAACACCTCGTCATACAAACTTTTCGAGATACAAACCCAGGGTTTAAGATTTTTTTGCCTCTTCTTACAAACTATTTTCACCTTACAAACCCACTGCCGCCACTGGGATGCCCTGCCTCCGGACTTCCGTTGCCAGCAAAGCACCTGTTTTTGCGCTGCTGGGATTCCCCTGAGGCTCCTCTCCATGGGGAAACCCCACCTCTGGACTTCCATTGACAGCGAAGCACTTGTTTCTGCGATGCTGGGATTCCCCTGCTGGGATTCCCCTGCAGCATCACAAAAACACAGAAGTCCAGAGGTGGGGTTTCCTATGGAGGGGAACCTCAGGGGAATCTCAGCAGCACAAAAATGGGCGCTTTGGCTGGCAAAAGGGGTGAACTTTGGGCTTGCACGCATTAATTGCTTTTCCATTGATTCCTATGGGAAACATTGTTTCGTCTTACAAACTTTTCACCTTAAGAACCTCGTCCCGGAACCAATTAAGTTGGTAAGACAAGGTATAACTGTACAAAGTTTATTTCATTTATATTTATATGCACCCTTTTTCCTCTTTGTAGTATTTGGGATGTATAGAGGTCTTGCGGTCCATGAAATCTCTGGATTTTAATACTAGAACACAGATAACAAGGTAAGGCAATATATTCTAGCTACATTCCCATCACTGTATTTTGACTTAGGTACAATTTACTTGAAGGAGGCAAATACGAGCAATAGTGTAGAGTGCATGTTGCTGCTGCTGATAATTATATATAACTTTGTACATATAACAAATGTTTTTAGAGTTCTGCTCTGCCTTAAAATAGTGAAAATAATATAAAGTTATTTATGGATGTACAATATAGCATATAAATGATTGACATATTTTTGGACAGTGTCTTTAGGCACCATTTTACTTTGGCTAGCTAGCAGGAAGTCCAGTTCTTTCTGATCAAGCACTTGCCCACTCTATATTCATTAGCTCTATGGTCTCAATTAAGAAGCTTGAAGCAATTGGTTTTCTTCATCCTTTATCTTCTCCCCACAAAGCCCACAGTGGAGCAGTAGTGGTTGTGGGGTTTGTGGGGAGAAGATAAAGGATGAAGAAAGCCAATTCATAGCACAACCCCATGCCCACTATATCTTCCTCTTGTTTGGAATTCTTTTGAACATGGATTTTGCACCAAGAGCACTAAACTCTCTCTCTCTCTCACACACACACACACACGCACACACACACACACACACACACACACACACACATGCAGAGTAACACAGGAGGACTAGATAAAATACCAGAATATATTGTGACAATTTAATGAACCAAATAAATGACGAAGACACTTTTGTATAAAACAGTAATTTACTCTTCAGTGAAAAATATCTTCAGTCTTCTATATACAGGAACTTTACATCAGCTATATTCAGCTTATTTACAAGTAGATGTTCAATCAATCCAGCTTACATGTAGATACAAAACCAATCCAGGTTTCTTTGTGTCAATATCTCAGTTCTACTCAATATCTAACTCATGCTCAAGCTGCTCCAGTCAGCCAACTAACAACCACCATCAACAGCAAACAACCACAAGGGAATGGTGAAGTTGATCAGCATCTTATAATGCCCTGGCCAAATCCGGTTGCAGTTCACACCCAATCACTTAGCATTAGCATGCTTACATTCTACCTTTGACCTTATATGGTAATACATTCTACTTTTCACTTTATATGAAATATCACCCAGGATTGCTAAGCCTGACAGTAAGAACAGTCATTGACTTGCAACTGTTCGTTTAGCGATTGTCCAAAGATACAATGGCCCTGAAAAAAGTTACTTATGATTGTTTTCCATAAACAATCATAAGTAACTTTGCAGCATCCCCATGATCATGTGATCAAAATTTAGCTCCACAGCATCTGGTTCATATTTATGACTGTTGCAGAGTTCCAGGGTTAAGTGATCCCCTTTTGCAACCTTCTGACAAGCAAAGTCAATGGGGAAGTTAGATTTCACTTAACAACTGGGTGATTAACTTATCAGTCATGGAGCCTGGTGACACCCCTTTTCTATCAAATTTATTAACACCAATAAGCTTTTGTGAAATGCAGCTCAGTGTTTTATTTGAGCTATGGGGAAATGTCCTAAGTTGGAAAAGGCTGCTTTATGTATGAAATTGCAAATAAATAACACAGTATGTCAAGTTAAGATTTCTAAGCTTGTTTTATTTGTCTCTGTTTTGTCATGTGAAATGTTTCTTAAGGCAGGAAATATTGTAACTAGCTATACTGTATTGCTTGAGTCTAATCTTTAAAACTTACTGCTGTAACTTTTGGATCAATGTTTTCAATGAAAAATATATACACACCATTTCTCAGAACACTTTTTCAATACAGTTTCTGTATAGTTTCAAAGCTGTGATTGATTCTATAAATCCACAAGTGTGTGTGTGTGTATGTATATGTATATGTATGTATGTTTGTATGTATGTATGTGTATATATACATACATACATATACATACATATGTGTTCTCTGTGTGTATGTGTGTGTGGTGGGTTGTAAATATTTTTGCTACTGGTTTGCACAGTAACATCCCTAGTGGATAAGAGAAGCCTCCCTTCACTGGCTCTACCAGTTCTAAGAACCAGTCTAAACTGGGAGCAACCCACCGCTGATATATATATTTGAAAGTGAGGATATGCTGTTATAAACTGGAGGATATAATCATTTCTGTGGCAAAGCCTTGTCTCTGTCACCTGGGAAAACAATAAGTTTCCTAAATAGTAAGGTGAAACTATGGTAATATTCAATAACAGGCTGGGTCCATTGTGAATACACATACACATTGAAAAGTACACAATGCTGCCCAAGTAAATCAGTTTTAAAAATTATTTATTATGGTAGTGTGTTAATAAAGCCTGATTTAATATTTTTAGCCCATTTTTGAGGGCAGTAAATTAGTTTGAGCCTGTATTCAAAATCATTTTTATTTGTGTATATAAATAACTGGACATATGCCATAATATATATGGGATGGATAAAAAAGAAGGAGAAAAAAAGGAGAAGAGAGTATCAAGTTCACAATCTTCTGGTCTGTTCTTAAGCCTTCTTTCAACCACTAATTATTTTGAAAGTCCTATATATCTTAGGGTCAAGTTTCCAAAAACACCACGTCTTCTGTATTATGTAATATTGCCTTTCAACAATCATACTATCTCCCTGACAACAAAAATAAAAATACAGTCTTGGCAATACTGTGGACGAAAAGTGAAAAAAAGCAGCGGTATTTCTGAAAAGGGTTTGGATATATGTAATGTAATGAAATCCTCTCTAAAACACGCTAAGCAAAATGGTTTGTGGGGAAGGTAGGGATGAATTCTTTATTCTTGTATATATGGTCATTCTGCACCATGGATCATTCTTCATCAGTTCTAGTTTTCCTATAAAGGTAACCCTCAACTTACAACAGTTCGTTTAGTGACCCTCTGACCAGCAAAGTCAATGGGGAAGCCATATTCACTTAACCACCATGTTGTTAACTGCAGTGGTTCCACTGGGGGTATTCTACTGGTTTGCACCAGTTCAGGTAAACCGGTAGCAGCGGCAGGAGTCTCCGCCCTTCCATACGGATGTCATCACAGATACTCTGTGCATGCACAGAAGATTCTACGCATTAAGTGTTGTATCACCATACACAAGTGATGCAAGCTTGCACACATGGTCCCTTGTCCAAACTGGTAGCAAAGATAAGTGAATACCACTACTGAGTGGTTCGCTCAACAAATGTGTCAGGAAAAGTGATAAAATGGGACAAAACTCACTTCACAAATATTTAACTTAGCAACATAAATCCTGGACTCAGTTGCAATTGTAAATCAAGTATTTATAAAACATTACCACTAATCCTTTTTGGCTATGAAACTATGAACTTATTCAATGCTAAATTTTTATTTTACATTATATTTCAGTTTATTTTATTACAATTAATAATATTAACAGCATACAATTAATAATATTAACAGTCACTCTATAATAGAAGTAAATATTAAGACTGAGGATTCTTTTTCTATAACATAGCACTCAAATGACTCTGACATCATATTCAATAAGAGCTTTTTGAGCTGATTTGATTGTGAGGGATTATGCTTCATGTTGGTGTATGTTTATGTGCTTGTGTGCATTTAAAACAAAATCTGCAAGAAAATGAAAGTTAAGATACAGTTTGCCATAGATTGTTTGCATTGATTCATAATAAATGTCCATATACTCTTTTTTGGTATGGAAGTGCCTATTATATCTAATCTGAAACCAATCTCATTGATTCCAGAAATCCCAAAAATATCGTTCAGGTAGAAGGAAAATCCATGCATTAAAAATATATTATGCTATTAAATCACATTCGAAATTGACGCTTGAGTCATCCTGTTAGTGCAATTAATGCAAGTTATGAAATTGTCAAATTATACAATATTTCAACTACCTAATATCATACAATGCTAATTTTAACTCCAGATTTTTCTGTAGATTCAGATATATATAAATAATCTAAATTGGTCCCTTGTGTGTGTGTGTGTGTGTGTGTGTGTGTATATGTCATAAGGGACCAATTTAGATTTTCAAGCAGTGTTTGTAAAAACAAATGAAGAAAAATAGCATAAGCATTTGCTTTTGACATCCTCTTCCATCTTTTTAGAGAAGCAATTGGCCTTGTTTGTGAAGCTGTGCCAGGAACCAAAGGAGCTTTTAAAAGAAGAAAGGTAGTAATCTTAATTACTTATTTATTGACTTATCATTATATTGTTGCCCAACTATCTTGTCCTTCTCCAGTTTTAATATTATTTTATCAAATAGTCCACTGCAGATAGAGCCACGTTAAGAAAAGACTAAGTAGAATATCTATGTAATTTTTAGCTGTTTGCAAGCATGATGTTTTTATATCAAGAAGTATTGTGCTAGGGTTCTTTCAATGTATGCTATCTATCTTAAGCATTGCAAGAATAGAGCCCCATGCAATCTTCTTTGCATGGATAAATTAACTCATGGGTACTTCAATTCAAACATTGCTGCTAATTTACATGGATCTATATAATTATTTACCTGCTGTTCTTGTCCACATTGCATTAAGCACAATGGATTTGAGGCAGTGTTAGGAACATTAAACATACTGGTATATGTCATTTATCTTTTTATTTAATGGTTGAACATATGAAAATTGGTTGGAAATTTTGGGCTCAATTGTAGTAGTAAGTTGAGGACTGCCTGTAAATGCTTTTTGAAAACAAATAATAAAAAATCTTAAGCAGGAGTTAAGTTTTGCAATCCTGCAAATTCTCACCAGCAATCGAGGTTACTGATTCCAGTCAGATGGGGGTTCGAACTGATGTGCGCGCAACTCTGGGTGACTGGCGGGTGCATGTGTGTATCCAATGTGTGTGCGCATTGGAGCAAGATTTCTGCACATGTACAGGAAGCAAATCTCGCAAGAAGGCACGCAGTAGGCGCGTGAGATTTTGGCAATTTTCTTTTGCTGCGCATGCGTGGAAGCAAACAAGTGCCAAAACTTGCCGAAATCTCACACGTATGTGTCCTTTCACAAGATTCTGCTTCCTGTGCATGCGCAGGAACAAAATCTCATTCTGACGCATGTGCCTGCCCGCACGCAGCTCCATTTCCACTATGAGTGCAGCGTGTCCCCCCCCCCCCAATTCCGGTAGGAATCCGATACTGATTCCAGTTTCCAGAAATGTTGATGATTCCAGTTTTAAAACTATTCCTGCCATCTTTCTGTTATACAAAACGAGATCCATTTTTCTTCCCTATAGTATTTTCTTTCTTTTAAATCAGTATTTAAAGCCTCCGTACACTGTTGATTAAATTGTCATGTCCTTGACTATTAAATTTTAGAGGTGTCAATTTATTGAGTGGCATTCACATGGTATCAAATGTGGATAGAGTGCTGAAAGACATGCATTTTACTTTTCCAGCCACCAAGTAAAGCACTCTCTAATATTCTGGGGAAGAGCAATCTTCAGTTTGCAGGAATGAACATCAGTCTAAATATTTCTACTACCAGCTTAAACCTGATGACTCCCGACTGTAAGCAGGTTGGTATTTTTAACATTCCCATTTTCTCTTTTTAAAATCTTATGGTTAGTTTGGGCAAGCTATTTCCATTCTTAATTTTCATAATTTTTTTAAAAAGTAACATTTCACTATCCAATTTATTTCAGTAAAAATATAGATATATGTGTCTAACTCGAGGCTGTCAGAAATATGTTCATTTCTGAAGGTAATATCATAATGCAAGTAAATGTTTTGTAACCAAGGGAGAGGCTGATGTAAGCCATAATCAGCATGTAGTGATGGGCGAACCGAACATGCACAATTCGGGTCTGTACCGAATTTTGCAGTGTTCGGTATGCCGAACATGAACCCAAATTTTTTTGAAACTTCAGGCAAAGTTCGGGGTCGCGTTCGGCGTTCGGAGCTTTGATGTCACTGGCAGGTTGCTAAGGACGCCAAGGTGATCACTTCCTGGTTGATCACCATCAAGGCTCCACCCCCAGAATCTCTTCGTGGGAGGGATTCCCCAACTCCTTCAAAGGGAGGTCTTCACGTAAAAATAAACATTGTTATTTTTACGAAAAAGGACACCGTAGTGGCGCTGCAAGCAAAGGGCGGTCCTTTCATGTAAAAATAAACATGGAATCCAGGAAGTGATCACCTTGGTGTCCTTAGCAACCTGCTGGTATACGTGATGTCAAAGCTCCGCCCCCAGAATCTCTTGGTGGGATTCCCTGTTCGGGTTCGGTTTGGTTCAAGTTCGTCCGAATTTTGCGTAAAGTTCGTCCGAACTTGCTGAACCCGAACACCGTTGGGTTCGCCCATCACTATCAGCATGTAATCATGGGTTTGTTAATTGTACTGCAACCTGATTGGCTGTATCCTATATGGCAGTGTTTTTCAACCAGTGTGCCATGGCACACTAGTGTGCCGCGAGACATGGTCAGGTGTGCCGCGAAGCTCAGAGAGAAAGAAAGAAAGAGACAGAGAAAGCAAGAGAGAAAGAAAGCAAGAGAGAAAACAAGAGAAAGAAAGAGAGCAAGAGAGAGAGAAAGAGAGAGAGAGAGAAAGAGAGAGAAACAAAAGAAAGAGAGAGAGAAAGACATAGAGGGAGGTAGGGAGGGAGAGAGAAAGAAAGCAAAAAAGAGAAAGGAAGGAAGAGAAAGAAAGGGATGGAGAGAGAGAGAAAGAAAGAGGAAGGAAGGGAGAGAAAGAGGGAGGGAGAAAGAAATAGAGTGAAGGGGAGGAAGAGAGAGAGAGAGAGAGAGAGAGAATTTTTTTGTCCAAACTTTTTTTAGCCCCCCCCCCCACCGCTCAATGTGCCCCAGGGTTTTGTAAATGTAAAAAATGTGCCGCGGCTCAAAAAAGGTTGAAAATCACTGCTATATGGTTTGTTACAGAGTGGTTTGTTACAGAGAGTGGTTTGTAATTTAGTGGTTAGTGCTTAGTGGCTGCAGTGGTGGATATTATAAGAGTCATATGAAAGTATTGAATGATAGTTTATTTAGAGAAACAGTTTGATAAAAGAGAAGTAAAATATATTTGTACAATAAAGCCTGCTGCTGTGTTTCATTGAAGATTTCAATTAGGTATAGTGGTTAACTGTGGCTACTTGGTGGGTTAACTTCTGTGTGCGCAAAACTCTCACTCTGCCCAATAGGTTATGGGCCGAGTAGTTCTGCCCAACAGAGGCCATTTCTTCCATTTGAACTCACCAATAATTGAGATCATTTCTCCATCCCTTCAAGTACTTCCTGCAGGTGTAAAGTGGGTAATGACCAGGGATACTTAATTGCATACTTATTATTATGCCATTTTCAAGCTGTGAATTTGCTTTGTATGTTGTTAGATTGTTTTAGATATTTATGGTTTTTTGGTTTTTTTAGTTAGAAAAGATAAATGTCAGTGTTTTAAAGAAATGAATATGTCCCCCGTTTCCATATCTTGATTTTAAAACCATACAATAAAGAAAAAGGTATTCAAATTGGAACTAAAGAAGAGAATAATTTAGCTTTTTATTATGCCTAAAACTTCAACTAGGGATCAGTGTTACAAATTTTACACAGCATTATGATGTGACTTTGGCTGTTTAAAGAGAAAGGATTGGATGTTTGTCAGTAGAGAAAACAGTTGGGTAGGACTATGTAAACCATGACCAGAGGATGAGACAAGAACAGTGTCATAAGGACAGGATGTAGCTCTTTGCACTGTTTTGCGAAGCATCTAATAATGAAAGGCTGTCTGTATATTAAGAGCCATTATTATTATTATTATTTATTAGATTTGTATGACGCCCTTCTTCAAAGACTTGGGGCGGCCATACTGGAATAATTAAAAAAGAAAATTAAAAAATAGAGCAGGGAGGCAAAGGGAGACATTGGCTTTCATTGCCAAATTCCAAGTTCACATCTGACTGTCTCTTGAAGATCTTACAGATAGAGCAGGGCTGAAATCCAGCAGGTTCTGGATAACTGGTACCGGAAATTTTGAGTAGTTCTGAGAACTGTCAAACACCACCTCTGACTGGCTCCAGAGTGGGGTAGAAATGGAGATTTTGCAATAGCCTTCCCCCAGAAGTGGGAAAGGAATGGGGATTTTGCTGTATCCTTCCCCAAGAGTGGAGTGGGAATGGGGATTTTGCTGTATCCTTCCCCAAGAGTGGAGTGGGAATGGAGATATTGCAGTATCCTTACCCCAGAAGTGGGAAAAGAATGGGGATTTTGCTGTATCCTTCCCCAACAGTGGAGTGGGAATGGAGATATTGCAGTATCCTCCCCCCAGAAGTGGGAAAGGAATGGGGATTTTGCTGTATCCTTCCCCAAGAGTGGAGTGGGAATGGAGATTTTGCAGTATCCTCCCCCCAGAAGTGGGAAAGGAATGGGGATTTTGCTGTATCCTTCCCCAAGAGTGGAGTGGGAATGGAGATTTTGCAGTATACTTCCCCCAGAAGTGGGAAAGGAATGGGGATTTTGCTGTATCCTTCCCCAAGAGTGGAGTGGGAATGGAGATTTTGCAGTATCCTCCCCCCAGAAGTGGGAAAGGAATGGGGATTTTGCTGTATCCTTCCCCAAGAGTGGAGTGGGAATGGAGATTTTGCAGTATCCTCCCCCCAGAAGTGGGAAAGGAATGGGGATTTTGCTGTATCCTTCCCCAAGAGTGGAGTGGGAATGGAGATTTTGCAGTATCCTCCCCCCAGAACTGGGAAAGGAATGGGGATTTTGTTGTATCCTTCCCCAAGAGTGGAGTGGGAATGGAGATTTTGCAGTATCCTCCCCCCAGAAGTGGGAAAGGAATGGGGATTTTGCTGTATCCTTCCCCAAGAGTGGAGTGGGAATGGAGATTTTGCAGTATCCTCCCCCCAGAACTGGGAAAGGAATGGGGATTTTGCTGTATCCTTCCCCAAGAGTGGAGTGGGAATGGAGATTTTGCAGTATACTTCCCCCAGAAGTGGGAAAGGAATGGGGATTTTGCTGTATTCTTCCCCAAGAGTGGAATGGGAATGGAGATTTTGCAGAATCCTTCCCCTGCCACATCCACCAAGCCACTCCACGCCCACCAAGCTACGCCCACAGAACTGGTAGTTTTAAAAAAAAGGGATTTCTCCACTGAGATGGAATTGTCATTTGAATGTACTCTAAATGGAGGCATTAGAGATACAGTGTTCCCTCAATTTCCGCGGGGAATGCGTTCCGAGACCGCCCGCAAAAGTCGAATTTCCGCGAAGTAGAGATGCGGAAGTAAATACACCATTTTTGGCTATGGACAGTATTACAAGCCTTCCCTTAACACTTTAAACCCTTAAATTACCATTTCCAATTCCCTTAACCATTTACTCACCATTATTACTGGTTGAATAAGACACTTAGTGATCCTGATATTTATAAACATAATTATTTAATAACAATATTTATTTTTTTTGTTATTTATTTACAAAAATTATTAGTTTGGCGATGAGATATGACATCATCGGGTGGGAAAAACCGTGGTATAGGAAAAAACCCGTGAAGTATTTTTTAATTAATATTTTTTGTAAAACCGTGGTATAGGCTATTTGCGAAGTTCGAACTCGCGAAGATCCAGGGAACACTGTACATGACATTTGTCACTGATACCCTTGTATTTCTAGTTTGGGCTTCTGATTTTATATACTCAAGAACACAGCTGGAGAGAAAAAAAGAGAAAAATAGCATTCTGTGTATCTCACACATTATGTTTTCTTAACCCTACAGATTATAGCAAACCATCATATGCAATCTATTTCTTTTGCATCTGGAGTAGATGTGGTAAGTCTCTTCTTGCTATTGATGCAAGAGGTCATTGTGCCAAATTTATTACTTATCTTTCTTGGGGGGAAAATGCTCATTGTTACACCTTGTGGCTCAGCGGTAAGGGGGAAAGACAAATAATATTTCAGTTTATTTGATCGTGCTTGTGATTTCAGTGGGGTTTACAATATGGATGATGTTTAGTCAAGATTTCATCATTCGTAAGAGCTTCATTTAACAGACTTTGAAAACTATAGCCAACTTTTTGAAAATAGCATCTTAAGCTTTCAGTTGATTTTCTAACCTAAAGATTTCCTCTGTTGTTTACGAAATTATCCATGCAAGACTTTGAGAATCCTTGCTTGATCACTGTATCTATTCTAAAACCTAATATGATTGATATTTCTAACAGTTTTGTCCCTGTGAGATCCAGGCATAAGTGAGATCCAGGCAGATGAAAATTGAACTGACCTCTGAATTAGCACAAAAGGAAACTTTCATAATCATGATAGTAGATGCTTCACTTTTTTATTCTCTATCCTCTTCCAACAGGATACAACAGACTATGTTGCATATATAGCTAAGGATCCTGTTAATCACAGAGGTAAAGAATGTCTTATCTTTAGTCTCATATTCCTTTTGAAAACATATTATCCAGATTCTCTTCAATTAGAGAGGATTATCTACAATTATTCTATTTCTCTTCAATTATTCTATTTCTAATGGCTTCCTGCAGGTATTTGGCTAGCAAGGGGCTTGTATTTATTTGTTCAGATATTTGTTTCCTTTAAAACACATCCTCTTCTTTTAATGACCCCATAATCCCTTGCAGGGTGGAGTCTGAGCAACTGAATAGAGCTAGCATTTTACTGGATGCTCTTCCTATCACCAATGTGGAGTTTTACTTGCCTTCAAAATGATGAGGGCCAAATTAATAAAATAATCAAAGAGCTGAGACTGATTCTCCATTGCATCTGGAAGGAGAGTCCAATATGGGTTATTCTCAATCCTATTGGTCGAGACTGAGTTTAGAATTAACATATTATTAGGCACCGCCCCTTGCCTGCCCCCAGTGAGCTCAGTTTTAAAACTCAGTCTAAGTACCAAGACTGCGCTCCGCGCCCGCCATTTTGAGCGGCTGAGGGGAACTCCTCCCCCCCCTCCTCTTCCCTCATTGCTTCAGCGACCTAATTTAGGCGCGAAGAACGGTTAGAACGGCTGGCAGGCGCAGGCGCACTGGGCAGCAGCTTCGGGGGGCCATTTTGAGGAGTTTTTATCAGTCGGAGGTGATTGCTTAATTAATACAGCTCTGTGCCGTTAATTGCTTTAACACTGATTTCTGCTCAAATACTGTGAGTACTATGGATTCCTGTGGCAATGCAGATCCAGCCCCTGCTTTGGGATCTGCAGTTTCTGCCCCGGTGGCCAAGCCCAAGGATAAGGGGAAGATAAAGGCTAAATCATCCCAGTCCTCTTCCTCAGCCATCAAAGAGGCCGAGAGGCGAATTCAGGCCCTTGAACAGAAGTTGGAGGCAGCCCTCCACAGTGTTCCACTGCCCAGGCCTGGACCACCCATGGGCCTTGATGTGGCTGCTGGCTCACAAACCCCAAGAGAGAGGGTTGAGAGAGACTGGTCTCCTGATCACCCAGCTCTGACTCAGCTTCAAACTCCCAGAAGCAGGCCGGGATCAGCCACCCAGGAGAGACCAGTATGGGGTTTTTCACCTCAGGCCAAAACGGTTCCAGCAGCTACCTTCACCCCTACAGCTGCGGGGCTCAGGGACAACCCTGACACATGGCAGGATATGCCACCGGCCTTTCAGGAATTACTGACCAATGTCTATACTAAGGGCATAGCAGTGGGAGCACAGCAAGGGCCTCAACAGCCAAGACAAGCCACAACCCGGGATCTCTGGTCTGCACCGCCCCTTTCAGGTTTGGGATCTGTACTTGAGGAGCCTGTGTTAATGGAGGACAGTGATAAAGACTATGATATGTCAGAGGATGAGGCACCTCCAGAACAACCGCAGGTGGCGGGACTGTTCAAACAGTCCTCGTTCAGGACTCTTTTATATAAGGCAAGACAGACTATGGAGTTGAAGGATCCGGCCCAACCATCTCAGGCCGTGCCATCTAGATCCTCTACTCTATTAAAGGAGCCTAAGCCTGAAACAGACCATGTCCCGGCATCAGAGATTTTCGTGCAAAGTATCAAGAGACCGTGGCAATATCCAGCAGCGGCCCAGGGACCATCAGTGATAGAGAGGAAGTTCTACACGTTTGACGACGAAGTAGAGGCTCTCTTACAGTTTCCTCCCATAGATTCACCAGTGGTGACACTGGTTTCCAACGCTCTGGTTCCTGCTGAGATGGGAGACAATTTGAAGCCAGAGGACAAGAAGGCTGAGGTGCTCCTCAGGAAGACCCACATGATGGCCGGATGGGGGTTTCGCGCAGCAGCGGCTGCTTCCTTTTTTAATAGAGCCTCCATCGTCTGGATCGAGGACATGCTGTCTCGCCTGGGGCCAGAGGAAGGACGGATGCGCCAGGACCTTAGTAAGTTGTTGGCTGCGGCTGAATTTTCTGCCGATGCCACCTTACATGCTGCCAAATTTGCTGGGAGAGGGATGTCCGCTACCCTCGCATCACGCCGAATGCTATGGCTGCGCAGTTGGCAAGCAGACACCAAATCTAAATGGCGCCTGGCATCATCGCCCTTTCAGGGGTCTCAGCTGTTTGGCGACATATTAGAAAAGGTCCTCATAGAGGACAAGGACAAACGGAAGATTCTTCCAAGGTCCAGGAGGGGTCAGGATCGTCGTCAGACTCCATACAACCGACGTCAGTCCTTTCGTTGGGACACCTCTCGGTCAAACCAGCAATTTAGATCCTTTCCCCAGAGCAACTTCGGCCAGAATGCCTACAGGAATGACCGTACCCCCTTCCAAGACAGGGCCAGAGGCTATCAGTCAAACAGACGGCCGTTTCGAGGTTCCAACCAGCGTGGATTTAAACGAACCAAATGACTTTGCTTTGACACAGCCAGTAGGAGGGAAATTACACCTTTTCAGCGCCTCCTGGCTGGCCACCTCTTCAGACAAATGGGCTCTATCGACAGTGACACAAGGTCTACGGTTGGAATTCATTCAGCCCCCGCCCAACCGGTTTCTACACTGTCCAACACCAAAGAACCCTACCAAACGGGAGGAATTGCTTCAGGAAGTCAGCCACCTTCTTCAGATTCAAGCCATAGAGCCTGTGCCAAAACACATGGAAGGCAGGGGATTTTACTCTATGGTGTTCATAGTCCCCAAGGCATCCGGGGGCTGTCGCTTAATTCTGAATCTGAAATTATTAAATCAGTTCATTCTTTACCGCAGATTCAGGATGCACACCTTGCATACTATTCTAGCGGCAGTACGCCCTCAGGACTTTCTCACTTCCCTAGACCTGAAGGAGGCTTATTTACATGTGCCGATATTTCCACCACATCGCAGGTATCTAAGATTTTGTGTGGAAGGGAAGCATTATCAGTACCGGGCCATGCCATTCGGCCTATCATCGGCTCCTCGTACTTTCACAAAATTGCTCGATGTGCTCACAGCTCATCTCCGTACACGGTCCGTCCGCCTGATGGCTTACTTGGACGATATCATCGTGTTGTCCAAGTCCCAGGCAGGAGCGCACCGAGATCTCCACCTTACGATGACATTTTTGGAAGAACACGGCTTTACCATCAACGTTCCCAAGAGCCAACTGATCCCTGCTACAAGACTTCTACATCTGGGATCAGTGATAGACACCACGACATGCACAGTGTCGCTTTCACCAGACAGACTAGACAATATCTTGGCCTTAATAGCTTCCATCCAGAGACAACCAAAGGTATCCCTAGCCCTTCTGTCCAGGGTACTGGGAACCATGGTCTCCTGTATAGGGATTGTGCCATGGGCCAGGCACCACATTCATCCACTACAAGGATTGCTACTGCCGGCCCAGAAGGCGAAACTCAGCCAGTCAAACCGGCTGATCAGGCTACCAAGGAGCGTCAAGACCTCCTTGGACTGGTGGACTTCTCCAGCGTTGTTCCAGGGTTGTTCCTTCCAGGCTCCCGATCATCTAGTCATGACTACAGATGCAAGTTTGTCGGGTTGGGGCGCACACATCGGTTCCCAGGTAGCTCAGGGACTCTGGACCAGGGAGGACCTCCTCCCTGTGAACATCAACCTTCTAGAGCTCAGGGCTGTGTTTTTAGCGCTCCAGCATTTTGTAACCTTGGTTCGGGGTCAACACGTCTTAGTCCTAACGGACAATGTGGCCACGAAAGCTTACCTCAACCACCAGGGAGGCACGAGGTCCCCTCGCCTCATGAGGGAGACCATGGCCCTCTTCACTTGGGCCGAGTGCAACCTGGCTTCTCTATCCGCGGAGCATATAGCAGGCGTCAACAACGTCCAGGCCGATTGGCTCAGTCGAACCACCTTGGACCCCACAGAGTGGAGGCTGGACTCACAGTTGTTCCACAAGATCACACTGCGATTCGGGACACCGCTGTTGGACTTGTTCGCCACTCACAACAATACGCAGCTCCCCAGGTTCTATTCTCGTTTCCACTCCCCCATGGCAGAGAAGGTCGACGCCCTACGGTCGAGCTGGCCTCGCGGTCTGTTGTACGCTTTCCCTCCGACAAACTTGGTCCAGAGAGTGATAGACAAGATTATACTGGAGGAAGCGGAGGTGCTACTTGTTGCACCACATTGGCCACGCCGCCCGTGGTTCTCGGACTTAGTAGCACTGTCGATCTCCCCACCTTGGAGGATTCCAGACAAGATAATCTCCCTCAGTCAGGGGTCAATATTCCACCCAGACCCTCAATGGCTCCAATTAGCCGTTTGGCATTTGAGAGGAACAAACTGAGGGAGCATTGTCTGCCGGACAGTATCATTGCCACAATGCAGGCTGCCCGCCGGCCGTCAACATCCCGGATTTACCAGGCCACGTGGTCGGCCTTCTGTCAGTTCTGCACCGGGAAGGACATGCAACCAGAAAGAGCCCAGATACTGACAGTCCTTGAATTCTTGCAATCGGGCCTTGAAAAAGGACTGTCTCCTAACACCCTTAGGAGACAGGTGGCTGCATTGGCAACCGTTATCCGACTACCGGAATTCCGCTCCTTAGCAATTCATCCTTGGATACGGGACTTTCTAAAAGGAGCTTCAAACAGTCGTCCCCCGCCTCTTCATAGGTTTCCATCGTGGGACTTATCTCTGGTGTTGAAGGCCCTGACTGGGCCTCCCTTTGAGCCTCTGAGATCCGTTCAGCTCAAATTTCTTTCCATCAAGACGGCCTTTTTAGTGGCTATCACTTCAGCCAGACGTGTATCGGATTTGTCTGCATTATCCATCAGACCAGACCTTTGTATATTTTATCCGGACAGGGTAGTTCTACGTTTAGACCCGACATTTCTTCCTAAGATCAACTCGCTTTTCCATAGGAAGCAAGAACTAGTTTTGCCGGACTTTTGCTCGCAAGGGAGCCACCCTACAGAACTTAGGTGGCACAAACTAGATGTTAGGCGAGCTGTTAAAATTTACATTAGGAGGACTGAGGCCTTTAGAAGGTCCGAGTCATTGTTTGTTTCATTTGCAGAACCAAAAAAGGGTCTGGGCGTCTCTCCCAGTTCAATCAGCCGATGGATCCGGGACTGCATAGGGGAGGCGTATAAGGCTAGAGCTCAGAATCCACCTCAAGGGGTCACGGCGCACTCTACTCGCAGTGCAGCCATGTCTGCAGCTTGGAGGACTCAAGCCTCGATTGAGGACATCTGTCGGGCTGCGACGTGGAAGACTCCTTCTACATTCACTAGACATTACAGATTGGATGCCTATGCTTCAGCTGAGGCATCTTTTGGGAGAAGGGTATTACAGAGGGTGTGTTCCTCTCCAGCTGCCCTTGCTAACAATCTCCCTCCCATTTGATTGGAACTTGGGTATATCCCATATTGGACTCTCCTTCCAGATGCAATGGAGAAGAACCGTTGTACCTACCTGAACGGTCTTCTCAGTGCACTGGAAGGAGAGTCCAAACCCACCCAGCATTAGATTGTTTCAGGGAAGCTGGGTTCGGTTGTTGTTGATTGTTATATATATATATATACGGATTCTAGTTCAATAAAATTGTGTTGGATTATATTACCTTTTCGTTTTAAAACTGAGCTCACTGGGGGCAGGCAAGGGGCGGTGCCTAATAATATGTTAATTCTAAACTCAGTCTCGACCAATAGGATTGAGAATAACCCATATTGGACTCTCCTTCCAGTGCACTGAGAAGACCGTTCAGGTAGGTACAACAGTTCTTCTCCCATCCTTTCATATATTAAGCCCTATATGACTTAGGACCAAATTCCTTACAGGACCATATCCTGCCTCATGTATCCCAGTGACCAGTCAGATCCCACAGAGTTGGTCTTGTCCAGGTCCCGTCAGCCAAGCATTGCTGGCTGGCGGGGCCAAGGGGAAGGGCATTCTCGGTGGCGGCTCCAGTCCTTTGGAATCTACTCCCCCCAGAGATTCACACTGCCCCCACCATCCTGGCCTTTCAAAAGGCTTTAAAAACATGCCTTTGCCAGCAGGCCTAGGGCACTTGAGAGTTAATACTCCTCTCCGGCTGATAGTATTTTAGTGGTACTCAATGAATTATGGATGAATGGTCTTTTAACGTAGAGGCTTTTAGGATTTTGTATTTGTTGTATCTAGTACGCTGCCCTGAGTCTGCTGGAGAAATGTGGTTATACATTTTAAATGAATGAATGAATGAATGAATGAATGAATGAATGAATGAATGAATAAATGAATAAATAAATAAATAAATAAATAAATAAATAAATAATAGAAAGAGCTTATATATAGTGTTGGGCGAACCGAACTTGCAAAGTTCGGGCTCGTGCTGAACTTTGCAGTGTTCAGCATGCCGAACTGAACCCGAACTTTTTAAAAAGTTCGGGTTCGGCGTTCGCTTGAACACCGCGAAACGCCGCCGACCAGGAGAGTGGGGAATCCCATCATGGGAGGTGGGAAATCCCCCAATGGGATTCCGGAGGAATCTCCGTGATGTCAAAGCCCCACCCCCAGAATCCCATGGGGGGATTCCCCACCTTTGCTTGCAGCGGCACTGCGGCACTCTTTTCTGTAAAAATAAAAGGAAGCAAAAGGAGGTGGGGAATTCCCCACCTCCTTGTTTATTTTTACAGAAAAGGACACCACAGTGGCTTGCTGCTGTTTGGGTTCAGTTTCGGCGAACTCACCCAAAAATCACGGCAAAGTTCAGGTGAGTTCGCCGAACCCGAACTTTGTTGGGTTCGCCCAACACTACTTATATACCATTTCATCGTGCTTTACAGCCCTCTTTAAACAGTTTGCAGAGTCAGCATATTGTCCCCAACCGTCCAAGTTCTCATTCTACTGACCTCAGTAGATGGAAGACTGAGTCAACCTTTAGTCGGTGAGAATTGAACTGCTGTCAGTTGGCAGAATTAGCCTGCAATACTGCGTTCTAACCATTATGTCACCATAGACTTTGCAATGGAAGAAGAATGACTGTATTAACAGCCAGTCCAGCAGACTGCATTGCATCTGAATGTGAGATTAACTTACATTTACAGGAAATTTTCATAAGAACTTTGTTGAGGATTGTTAGATATGTGGTATTTGCCATGCTCCTGGATTGGCTTCCTGTCCCTTTAAACCTATGCCCTTCAAAAGGAAGGGCCATATTCTCAACATTTTGCAAATGAAGTAGCAGAGTTCAAAAGAGGACTTACTCAGAGAGGATTAAAACAATGCCAGTATAATGTCATTAACATTGTTTAGATGATTTTTTTCTCATATTTATAAAAGTCAGCAAATAAAACTGGAAACTGTAATACAGATTTCTCCTGGGTATATATTTGAATAATGGTCTTGTTTTCTTATCAATTTTAGCATGTCATATTCTTGAATGTTGTGATGGCCTTGCCCAGGATATAATCAGCACCATAGGGCAAGCATTTGAACTTCGTTTTAAGCAATATTTGCAGTGCCCCTCTAAGATTCCAGCACTTCAAGACAGGTGAGTACTTGAAAAAGGTCCTGTTTAGTTTAATGGGTGCAGTTTGGAAAAGGTATAGAAATCTAGGGAGTATATTGCTTTTAATTACAGCAATTTTCCCCATTATAGAGAGTGGGAGTTTCGACCATCTGCAAAAATCTTTGTCCATTTCATTGATTAGTTTATCGTAATTGTCTTTCTTGATAGTACTGCAATTTGCGGTAATCCATAGTCCTAAGTATTTAACTTTTTTGGCGGTTTTTATTTTAGTGGATTCTTCTAATTTCAATATCTGCTGTTTTGTCATATTTTTTGTTATCATTTTTGTTTTTTCTCTATTGATTTTTAGTCCAGCAATCTCTCCAAATTTATTTATTTCATTAATTAGGATAGGTGCAGATTTTAAGGGGTCTTGTACAATGAACACCATGTCATCAGCAAAAGCTTGAAGTTTATAGTGTTCATTTTTAATTTTTAATCCTTGGATTTCCTTGTTGTGTCTTATTTTATTTAGTAGAACTTCTAGTGCAAAGATAAAAATCAGGGGGGCTAAGGGACAGCCCTGCCTCACTCCTTTTTTATACTTATTGTTTCTGTCATATCATTGTTTATCAGTATTTTGGCTGTTTGTATTGAGTATATAGTTTTAATGAGTTCTGTAAATTTATTACCAAGTTGCATTGACGCTTTTTGTGTTGTAAAGAATTGCCAGTATAAACTATCAAAAGCTTTCTGTAGATCTACGAATAGGAATGCTACTGGTTTATCTATGTTTTTATCGTAGTATTCTAAAGAGTCTAAAGAGCAAATTTATATGGACAAAAAAAAAGGCCAGGATAAAACTTAAAGACCTACAAGACCATAGGTCAAGGGGTGGATTTGGGTTACCAAACATGGAACTATACTACCATGCCTCTATTGTAAACCTACTGAAAGAATGGATAATACTTAAAAATTCTAGAATATTAACACTTGAAGGCTATGACCTTCAATCCGGGTGGCACAAGTTTCTGATGACAGACATAGATAAAATACCAACATATTTCAGATCGCACTACATCCGAAAAACCTTAATTAACACCTGGCACTTCATTAAAAAAAACCATTACCTCTGCATCCCAAAATGGATTTCCCCAACAGAAGCCATTATATACCCGAATGCATTAACCCCTGATAAAATTATAACATACGACCAACTACTAAACGAAAATAATGATCTAATCCCTAAGCAAAAACTCATGGAAAAAGGTATTAAAGTAGATTGGTTACACTACCTACAAATAAAATCAAAATATAATGAAGATAAGAACAAATCAGGCTTCCAAAAAAATAACCCCCTCGATAAGATAATTTTTGGTCCACAAAAAAAGCAAATATCAAATATATACAATATCCTCCTCCAACACGATACCGTTGAAGAAATAGTTAAAGGAACTATGATAGCGTGGTCACAAAACTTTGGGTACACAATTTATTTAAACGAATGGGAAAAAATTTGGACTGCTAACTATAAACTAACGATGGCAACCTCATATAAGGAAAACCATTATAAAATGTTCTACAGATGGCACTTGCCACCTGCTAGACTTGCAAAAATGTATCCAAATCTATCACCATTATGTTGGAAGTGCAGGGGAAAACCAGGTACATATTACCACATCTGGTGGACATGTGAAACCACCCAAAAATATTGGGGAAAAATCAAAACTATGCTAGAACAAATTACTTCTCAGATCATACATGCGAAACCCGAACTATTTTTACTAGGAATCATAAGACAAAGTTTTAGTAAAGAAAACAGATATATTATAATCCACATTATTACAGCCGCACGGATTTTATATGCACAATTCTGGAAACAAGAAAAAAACCCAACTGCTCTATCACTCTTGATTAAAATAATGGAATGCGCAGAAATGTCCAAACTAACAATGGAACTGCAAAACAAGGATGAGACAGATTTCTACAAAGCTTGGGATAAATGGTACCTCTGGTTAAAAAAAAGGAATTATCTAAAAATTATTCATCAAGAAAAATATCCAACAAAAACAACTTGAAAAATTAGCAACCTACATCACAAATCATAACATCAAATTGAAACAACAAACTGTAAACATCGATCGACACGGACTTCAATTTTACAAAGAAAATAAACCCCTAAATCACTTATACATATTGGCACTAAAAACTACATTCAAAACATATCGATAAAACCTTAGGGTAAAACACACCAACTACGAGCTTAAACTACAGGCCGCAAATCATGAAAGACCCAGCTCTAACGCTGGTTTTCGCTTCTTTATCCCCCCCTCCCTCTTTGCCCCTTTCTCCTATCCCCCTTCCTCCTATATCTACTTCCCTCCCTTCCCAACCCCCTAACCTTCTCTCACTCCCCAATTACTACATAAGTAGATCGTAAATGTTAAAATGTACAGTATGCATATCCCTTTTGTCTTTCTGTATCTCGTTTTTATTGTATATATTCAATAAATTTATTTTCAAAAAAAAAAAAAGACAGGTGAGTACTATCACTGAGATTTTTATATACATATGTTTCTTCATTTAGTGGAATAACATAGAATTATTTTGCTCAATAATTTTAATACTAGATCTAGATGCAAATGTTTTAACTAGAGTGTTTATATATATTCCTCCACTCGAAACAGAATACCCTACGAAACTAGACTTACATTCCTGGGTCTTGAAAGCTTAGAACTACAACACCTACGTATTGCCCACAAGATCATATGTTGCAATGTCCTGCCTGTCAAAGACTACTTCAGCTTCAACCACAACAACACAAGAGCACACAACAGATTCAAGCTTAATATTAACCGCTCCAAACTTGACTGTAAAAAATATGTCTTTAGTAATTGAGTTGTCGAAGCGTGGAACTCCTTACCGGACTCTATAGTATCATCCCCTAACCCCCAACATTTTACCCTTAGACTATCCATGGTTGACTTCTCCAGATTCCAAAGAGGTCAGTAAGGGGCGTACATAAGCGCACTAGAGTGCCTTCCGTCCCCTGTCCTATAGTCTCTCCTATATCTCGTATTTCTTCTCTACTATATCCTCTATAATCTTCTCTACTATATCCTCTATAACCTTCATTGGACAAAATAAATAAATAAAAAATAAAATAAATATATGATAACTGCATGTCAGAAGAAATTCTCTTTTGATACTTTATATTATATATTTAGCAATAGCAGGTAGACTTATAAACTGCTCCATAGTGCTTTACAACCCTCTCTAAGTGGTGTACAAAGTCAGCATATTTCCCCCAACAATCTGGATCATCATTTTATCAACCTTGGAAGGATGGAAGGATGAGTCAACCTCGAGCTGGTCAGAACTGAACTGCTGGCAGTCGGCAGAGTTAGCCTACAATGCTGCATTCTAACCACTGTGTTATCACAACTCTCAATAATATATATTTGATAGATAGGTAGTCCTCACCTTAGAACAGTACATTTAGTGACTGTTCAAAGTTACAATGGCATTGAAAAAACGACTTATGCAGTTTTTCACAGTTGTGACCTTTGCAGCATCGCCATGATCATGTAATCAAAATTTAAATGCTTGGCAACACTCATATTCATGACTGTTGCTGTGTCCCAAGGTCATGCGATCACCTTTGCCATCCTCTGACAATCAAAGTCAATGGGGAAGCCAGTTCACTTAACAACCAGGTTACTAACTAATCAACTGTAGTGATTTATTTAACAACTGTGATAAGAAAGGTCGTAAAATAGGCCAAAACTCAATTAACAAATGTTCTCGCTTAACAACAGAAATTTTGAGCTCAATTGTGGTTGTAAGTCAAGGATTAACCTGCACATGATATAATATTATATTATTTTAATTATTTTTCTGCATCTAAGAGAGCAATAAAGTTTGTTAGGATGCCTTTTAATGGGATAAATAAGTTCATTAGGTAGGAGACTGAGCCTATGTCTGTTTTTATGCTGAAGATCTTAGATAACTGAATTGTCCTGCTTGTTTATTGAGAATCAGGCAGGGCAAAGTGGTACTTGTATATCATTGCGTTCTGATGGTGGTTTCATAAATTGAATAAATTATATTGTTGTTATTATTAACCTTTGAATAACTATTATAAAATAGACTTCAAAGTAGATCTAGAAGTTGGGCTGAAACATCTGGGAGCAGGAACAATTTTCAGTAATTTTCTTGATTTATTTGTACTCTGTTTAAAGGAATGAGGACTCAAACTGTACCATAGTAAAGCATTGTTCTAATGCATAAAACCCTGATTCCAATAAAGAATATCCCATCTGTAACATCACTATGGAAGATGGAACGAGACATTCTTATCAAACTTCATATTTGCCCTTTGGAGGATGACCTGAACTCAGAGAAAAATAGGATCCAATCTGAGTCAATCACTGGGACCAAAGCATTTATCTTCTGAGCTTTGGGACATGTGCTGCCTGAAGATGGAGTCCATCTTCAGGGCTTCTGCTACAGAGAAGTTCCCTGAAGATGGCCTCCAGCAAAAGTCCGAAAGCTCAGAAGAAAAAAAATCTCTGGTCCAATGGTAGGCTTCAATTTTTTTCACTATTGGTTCTGTCGGCATGGCTTGGTGGGCGTGGTGTGGCTTGGTGGGTGTGGCAGGTGAAGGATACTGTAAAATCTTCATTCCTTCTCCACTCCAGGGGAAGGATACTGCAAAATCTCTATTTCTTCCTGATCAGTTGGGACTCGGGAGGCAGAGAATATATGGCGGTAGGGTGGGGCCAGTCAGATATAGTTCTCCAAACTACTCAAAATATCCACTATTGGTTCTCCAGAACTGCTGAAACCCACCTCTGCTCTTGTCCTGGTGACCGACCTACATTGGATCCTGCAACACTATCCTGGGACACATGTGTATTCACCTTCATTCGGCAGAGTGAAAAAGTACCCAAATAAAATAGTCCTAATTGTTTAATGACTAAAAGAACAGTAATCATGTGCCCACATTATTTCAAACTTTAGGATCCACAGATACACTGTCATATTTAAAAAAAACCTTCTTTACAAGCCATTCCCATATTAAAATATTGTTTCATTGTGATAACAAATGAAGATAAACCACAAAGTAATTAACTAAGCATCTCTCTGCAGGATGCAAAGTCTGGATGAACTGTGGATGGAAGAAGACAGCGAAGTGGCAGAACATCCCTATTACAATAGTTTTCCAAATAAAGTAGACGAAAGAGTCAAGGTCAAAATTCCCCCTCTTTCAGATCCTGCTCAGGTAAGCAAAACAATCCCTATGAAAGTCATTTAGAGAGGATTAAGGTTGAAAGCAGATTGAAAATAGCTGCCTAAAAGATACAGAGAAGCAAAGGATTGCGAGGTACTTTGCTAATGCTTCTCCAGCCAATTCATGTAGCTGTATGACCCAAAGATTTGATATCACAACAGAGAATGAAATTTATCTATCTATCTATCTATCTATCTATCTATCTATCTATCTATCTATCTATCTATCTATCTATCTATCTATCTATCTATCTATCTATTGGATTTGTATGCCACCCCTCTCCATAGACTCGGGGTGGCTAACAACAGTAATAAAAACAGCATATAACAATCCAATATTAAAACAGTTAAAAACCCTTATTATAAAACCAATCATACATACAGACATACCATGCATAAAATTGTAAAGGCCTAGGGGGAAAGAGTATCTCAGTTCCCCCATGCCTGATGGCAGAGGTGGGTTTTAAGAAGCTTCCGAAAGGCAAGGAGGGTGGGGGAAATTCTAATCACTGGTTCCAGAGGGCCGGGGCCACCACAGAGAAGGCTCTTCCTCTGGCTCCCACCAAGTGACATTGTTTAGTTGACGGGACTGGAGGAAGAGACTTTGGGACCTAACTGGTCGATGGGATTCGTGCAGCAGAAGGCGGTCCCTGAGATAATCTGGTCCGGTGCCATGAAGGGCTTTACTTGTCCCTCTTAATTTTATCTATGCCAAGTATGGTACATGACCAGGATGGCGAACGTATGGTACACGTGCCACAGGTGGCAGTCAGAGCCATATCTAAGGCCACCCAAGGCATTGCCCTATATCAGTTCCAGGGCACATGTGCGTGTTGGTCAGCTGTTTTTTGGCATTCTAGAGGGTGGAAGTGAAAAACGGACTAACTAACCTACCGGAAGTTTGTTTCTAAACTTCTGATAGGCCCATTGGGCCTGTTTTTCACCATCCACAGGTCCCGGAAGGTATCCTGAAACCTGGAGAGGGCAAAAAACAGCCCAAGGGGCTTACTGGAAGTCTGAAGGCTTCAGTGAGGTCTATGTGCATGCGTGGGGGAAGGATGCGGTGCAGGAGGGGTTGTGCGTGCATGCACAGGAGGAGGGAGTTTGATTATGGGTGTGGGCACGGACACACTATCACGCACGTACATGAGCCCTTTTGGCACCTGAGCAAAAAGAGGTTTGCCATCCCTGGTATATGATATCTATCTGTACCAAGTATATCACTCTTCTACAGGTAAAACGTTGTGAGCATGAAAACTCCATAATTTAGCATTCCATAATTTTGGGGTGCTAAAAACAAAAATAACATTTAAAAATGTATTGGCTCTAGTTTCCATAATATAATATGATATGATATGATTATGATTAATGCAATTTTTACATTGGCATCCTTCAGTCTTGAAAGACCATGGTATCATGCTCTGGATTATTATTATGCAATAATAGCATAATATATCATAATAGCAATCAGCTACCATCCGTTCCAGTTGCTTATGCAGTTGCAATGAAAAGAAAATATGAAAATGTGAAAGAGCTCCTAAGATGCATGAACAATGATCAACATCAATAGTCAATCTGTGGTGACTTGAAAGTGGTTGCTATCTTACTTGGTCTTCAAGATGGATATACTAAGTTGTTGTGGTTAGCTCTGGCCCAGCTCCTGCCCCAAGGACTGTGGATGTGGGGGAGACATCCACATGCTGCAGGCCTGTTTTGCCCCTGGTGGAATCTGCTGATGAAGGCTCCTCTGACCAAGAAGACATGAGTGACAGGGAGGAGGAGAGTGTGGCAGACAGCTCAGAAGGAAATCAATTATCTAGCTCCTCCTTGGATTCAGAACAAGAGTTAATGATACAGCCACGCATGCGGAGAATGATGCGTAGGCAACAACAACTGAGAGATTATTATCAAAGAAAATGAGGCCACCTGTGGTTGGGTGGGGCTGTGGTAATTAGTGAAGCTGCTATAAATAGCAGCCTGTGGGTTTGGCCATTGTGGAGGATTATCTGATCGTTGTGTTTCGTGACTGCTTTACTTTTTGTGTGCTGATTTTTCCCCGCTTTGAAACTAAACCAGGGCAAAGTGTGTTTCACTTTGTGAAAGAAGAAGGACTGTGAATTGCCTCACAGCTGCAAGCTAAGTATCACAGAACTGATAAGGGACTTGTACAAATTACCAGTTAGTTTGGAGACAGTGCTCTTTGCTATACCAAAAGAGGGCTTGGTTTAAGTGAATTTTCATTATAAAGAACATTGTTTTGAATTTTCAAACGTGTGTGTGTCTGAAATTTGTACCTGTGAATTTTTGGGAGGAGTCTACCAGAGAGCCCGACAGAACACTAAGTATTGCTGCTTCCTGTGTGAATGGGACAGTGGTGTGAAAGAATTGCACTATATCAAAAGAGACTGGCTGCTACAGCAGACACTGCAACCAGGGAATAAAAATATAAAGTATCCAGCACTTCTAGATAGCAAAAAGATTTTACTGCCTCCATTACACATCAAGTTGGGATTAATGGAAAACTTCCTGAAGGCAATGGACAGGAAATAAAGTAGCTTTCATGTACCTGAAAAGTAAAGTCCCATCGCTTAGTGCTGCAAAAATAAATGAAGGATTTTTTATTGGCCCACAGATCCGTGAACTTATTAACAATGATGAGTTTCTTTCCCTGTTGCTTGGCAAGGAAAAGACTGTGTGACTATCATTCATGTCAGTGACATCAAATTTTCTTGGAAACAATAAAGCAGCAAACTATAAGGAATTGGTTGAAAAACTCATCCAGGCCTACAAAAATCTTGGTTGTAACATGTCCATCAAAATTCATTTTCTACACTGTCTTCTGAATATCTTTCCATCAAATTGTGGAGCATTGAGTGATGAGCATGGGGAGAGCTTCCATCAAGAAGTTGCAGCAATGGGGGAAAAAATCAAGGTAAATGGAGCCCATCAATGCTTGCAGGTTACTGTAAGAGACAATCCTTTCCTTGAATACAAAATAAAAGTCAAGAGAAGCAAAAGGGACACAAACTGAAGGCAAGATTAATGAGAAATTTAAACTTTTGAACATTTTAAATTTGTTTATTAATTTAGTTTTTTATTGATAAACATATACAATAGATTATTTCATGTATTCACTGTTGTGAATATAATTCACTTAATTTTAATAAAAATGTACAGGTTTATATATATGTATTAAGTTTTGGTGCATTAATTGCCCATTACCTGTAGGTAGAAAATGTCCATTGCATGAAAACTAGAGCCATTAGCATTATTATATTTGAATTCAGCATGTGAAATTCATTAAGAAATGACACATTTCATTTCTGCAACTAAAAACAATTGAAAATTTGTAGAACAGTGAAGTCCTAATCCATATTTTTATTTGACCCATGAAAGCTGCCCATTGTCCTCGTTTCTTGCAATTTCTTTTTTAACCCTTCCCAGGTCTACAATATCTTTTCAAAATGGCAGTATTATTGTGTGCACAAGAGCGGCCCTATCATAAATCTCTATTTCTGTATTGCCACTCCTTTTGCTCATGGGAACAAGATCTTCACTTAGGATTTCAGTTTACATCTAAGGCATCTCTGAGCTTTTCTCCCCTTAAATGCCATTACTATTTGGGCAGATATTAATGCATGTAGTATCTTCATTTAAATTCAATAGGTAGCATAAGGACAATGATACCTTATATTGTTTCCACAAGTGACCCATAGGCCAAAAAGAGATATTGGTGTAGTTGAGCTGATGATCTCTTTCCTGTTTGGTCATGTTTGAAACTATCTTTAGTTTGTTTTGGTTTTTCTCCAATGTGCATTAACTGAGTTTTTAAATGTTCTGCTATCTTGCATCTAATAATAGAATGAAGGAAATATTTAATATTTATTTTATATATGTTCTGCCGGCGTGTCCCAACCGCAAGTAATTACAGGGTAATTAGTCCAGAAAGACACACACCACATGATAGAAGGAAAACCAAAAGTCTTTATCAACAGAAAAGCAGAAAAAAACCTCCCTTTTTAAATGTCAAAGGGATTTTCTGGTACACACAAGGCACAGGTTAAATGCAATCCAATTTCTCACCCAGTAACTGGGAAATTGAGTCCGAATTCCAAAGTCCAGAAAGTCCACACACAGTCTTGAACAGGGAAACAGCAAAACCACGATCTTGATGAACTATGAATCAGATAAACTTCCACAAGGCTAAATCAGCACGCTGCTCTTTTTATCTGTAGCACTAATTACAGCAGCCCCACCCAAGCACAGGTGGCCTCACTTATCTCCTGTAATAATCCTTTAGTTGTTGTCTCCTATGCATCACTCTCTGCATGCGTGGGTCTGTCATAAGTTCTTGTTCAGAATCCAGGGATGATAAGGAAGATTGATCTCCTCCTGGGCTGTCTGCCAAACTCCCCTCTTCCCTGTCACTAACACTTCCTTGGTCAGAGGAGACTTCGTCAGCAGATTCTATCGGGAGCAAAACAGGCCTGTGGCATGTGGATGTTTCCCCCACATCCACCTTCCTTGGGACAGGAGCTGGGCCAGAGCTAACCACAACAATATATATATATATATAATATTTAATAACCGGTTATAAGATTGTGAAGGAAAGCACTGCTTCGGTACCTTTTCTTCTTTACACTCTCCTAATTTAATTAAAATAGTCACCTCCCCCTTCCTTCCTTCCTTCCTTCCTTCCTTCCTTCCTTCCTCCCTCCCTCCCTCCCTCCCTTCCTTCCTTCCTCCCTTCCTCCCTCCTCTTCCTCCCTCCTTCCTCTCCCTCCCTCCTTCTCTCTCTCTCTCTCTTTCTTTCTTTCTTTGATTACGAGAGAGTGATTCAACTGGAGGAGTTCCTTTTATAGATGTAATATGCCAACTTTGTCATTTAGAATTACAGGGGTTAATAAAACAGGAAAGGAAGGCAGTTTTCCAGAAGGCCATCATTACTCTCATCCTCCTATGCAAACTTATTCATTCATGCTCAGGCATAGTGTCATACGTGATGAATGAATGAAAACTGGGTTTGGGTAGACTTGCACCTGGACCAATCATAAAAAAAGACCTACTGAAAATGCACTACAGTTTTTAAATGTAATATTTGCATGAAGAATATTTTTACTACCACCTTAGTCTGCATCAGCATTGGGGAAAGAGCAAACATACTACCAGAGCCAGCACATTCGAGATCTGTGTGGTGAAGACCGGCAAAAGGCACCCAGTAGGCAAGGTAAGCTATATGCTTGTATTTTATATGTATACTCAAGGTACAGAACTACATACTTCCAATTACTTCTGCCTATTCAATAAGATCAGATGATCAGGAATCATGTTCTACAGTAGGTTCTCATTTAGTTAGGCACAAGAAACATGATCTAAGCTTGTCAGGGCGGGTCTGGCAAGAATAACAAATGTGATCACAAGTGCGGCAAAAACAAGTGTTTACCGTAATTCTATCAAACAGACCTGAGCTTCAGAACGAAGCAAGTTGGCCTCAAAGATGTCCATGCAAAGCCAGCGCTGGGACCTCTGCAGTGGAAGGGAGCTCAGCAGTGAAGGGCTGCAAAAATTTTCACTACCACACTGTGGGTGTGGCTTGCTGGCCATGTGACCAGGTGGAAGTGACTTGACGATCATGTGACTGGGGGTGGCTTAAAGGTTATGTAACTGGCTTGAAGGTGGCCAACTTGACATCACTCACGTCAAGGGTTTGGGTTAGGGTGCCTGGCTCTCCTCACCTCAAAGAGTTACAATTTCCCTATCTATTTACTATTATTGAACATCCAAAATATACTATTTAATTCTATGTATATATGCCATATGTGTACATATATATTACACACAGGCACCCAAAAATATACATTACAGTGTTCCCTCGATTTTTGCGGGGGATGCGTTCCGAGACTGCCCGCGAAAGTCGAATTTCCGTGAAGTAGAGATGCAGAAGTAAATACACTATTTTTGGCTATGAACAGTATCACAAGCCTTCCCTTAACACTTTAAACCCCTAAAGTGCAATTTCCCAATTCCCTTAGCAACCATTTAGATCATTACTCACCATGTTAATTTATTAAAGTTTATTAAAAAAATATTTATTAAAGTCGGATGAAAGTTTGGCGATGACATATGACGTCATTGGGCGGGAAAAACCATGGTATAGGGAAAAAACCTACAAAGTATTTTTTAATTAATATTTTTGAAAAACCGTGGTATAGACTTTTTGCGAAGTTCGAACCCACGAAAATCGAGGGAACACTGTATTTACTATATAAACTGTATGTTTAGGTACACACACACGCACACATGCACAGCTTCTAAAATTATACACATTCAACCTCATTTACTGCGATAGGAAAAACATATCCAGAGCCCAGAAGGGAAAAAAAGAAAAAAAAAATCAAAATTTTCCTACCAGTTCTGCATACCTGACCAAATTTTTCTACCGGTTCTACGTACCTGACCGTACCCATTGGAGCCCATCACTGCCCACCAGCCACCAGCCAGCCAGATAATCACAGTTCTTGTGGCCAATTGACTTCACAGCTGTCAGTGCTCTTCCTTCCAGCTCTATCCACGGCTCTATTTGCAATGGGCTGCCTCTCTCCACGATGACACGTATTTCCCCCTGCTCCTGGTTTGCCCGGATATTGTTGATGGAATTGGGGCCTCAGAGAGAAAGCCAGTGCTGGGGGCTTTGCCTTCCAGTGCTGCTTTTAAAATGTGCACTCCCCCTCCCAATTACCCATCACCGGACCTGTCATATGGAATAGCATTCCCCTGGCCCCACATAATTCATATGATACTGTCCCTACTTAACTTTTGGAGAGTACGCAAGACAATGTAGATCTGGCTTTTCCTGAGTTTGGCTTTTGTGCCCATCTTTCATTGTTTTTGATTGGAGACAGTTTTAATTATACATAGAAAGGATGGGGTAAAAAAACAATTCCAATAATTCCAGGTGTATTGCTTAAACTTAAGCAGACTGAAGGTTGATTCAGCCTTCCGTCTTTCTGAGGTTGATAAAGTGAGGGTCCAGATTGTTGGGGACAATATGATGACTTTACAAACTGCTTAGAGGAGGTTGTAAGGCACTGGGAAGTGGAATATACGTATGTGCTATTGCTAAACATCATTGGCATTGACATTGATGTTACTGAACAACAAGGTCTGTATTTTTATCTACTTATTGAGTCCTTCCCAAGGATCTAGGATAGGCAGATGTTGCTTTTTGATTATGTTAAAGGTATCATTATAGGATGTAAGCTGTTCCAAGCAAAGCTGCCTTGACAAATTGACAAAACATGATTTTGTCATTGCTGATGGTGTTCAAGTGGTGCACCAGATGTTTTTGGATTGTACTCAAGGTGCCTCTTAATATTGATACTATCTTTGCTTTCTTTTGCCACAATCATTCTTCTGTTTACACATCTTTATATTTTGTGATGATGATGATCTTTTATTTATTAAACATGAAACTCAATCAACTGAATATTTAAAAAAGTATCATAAATTTGATTTTTTATTTTTTATGCCGCCCTTCTCCTTAAGCTCAGGGTGGCTTACAACATGTTAGCAATAGAACTTTTTAACAGAGCCAGCCTATTGCCCCCACAATCCGGGTCCTCATTTTACCCACCTCGGAAGGATGGAAGGCTGAGTCAACCTTGAGCTGGTGATGAGATTTGAACCGCTGACCTGCAGATCTAGTCAGCTTTAGTGGCCTGCAGTACTGCACTCTACCTGCTGTGCCACCCTGGCTCTATCGTTGACTGGTGCTGATGGTTGATATGGATTGCTGCCAGCATCCTACGTATCAACCAGGTATCTTCTTAAAATGTACAGTGTTCCAAGTAGCACAGTTTTTTACACTTCCGTTGGTGTTATTGTAGCACGCTTCAATTTTTTGATGTACTGTACTTTGTAAAATTCTTGGACATGGTACCAAATGCCTTGATAACAATGTGTATCACTGTTATATGTTTCATCCATAATCACATAGTTTCAATGGCCAGGTCATGTTTTTCATGATTCTTTCCAGTTCTTTTCTTCAACTCTGGTGTCTCCCGGTACAGTGACATCGATAAATTGTACTACTACTACTACTACTACTACTACTACTACTACTACTACTACTGTTTCTACTACTACTACTTACTATAATCATCATCATCATCATTATCATCATCATCATCATCATCATCATCACAATGTGAAATCACAGATGCCATTTCTTTAGCTGGCATTGTCTACTTTTGAGTTCCTTCCAGCACCTTGGAAATGGTAATGTATCGGTGTAGTATATTTGAGAATCCAAGCAATGTGGACTTTTGTAACTGACAGATTAGAGAATATTGTGTTAAAAGACACAATATTTTTATCCTGGTTAAATTTTGTTTTCACACTATAGCTCTTTAGCTATCAAACATATCTAGCAGAGTTCTTTTCTGTTGTAAAAATCCCCCATAGGTTTACTTGAAGTCTGTTTATTTAGCAAAGAATCTTTCCAAAACTAATTAAAAACCTCCTGCTGTCTGCCTCTGTCACTTTTATTGTATTCTTCTAAAAGTAGCAGTGGTATTTCAGATGAATTGCTATTAACTGACTTTAAGTGATTTATAATAATTACATTTAGCTGTACTTGTAAAGGACAAGAACAGTTTCCCCCATATTTTAATTTTATCTGTTTGTATGGTTTTTGCGTCCAGATAATGTTATTTTACTATATGAAAATGAGGAAAAACAAGGTTATAAAATTAATATTGAAACAAATAAACATTTTAAAAACTGCATAAGTCTGATTGTTCACAGGATAGGAAAAAATAATATCGGAATAATGCTGTGGTCAACAGTCATGCAGAATGAATTCCACAGTGAGAATTTAGTTTCTAGAGTTGAAGCAAAGTGACCTCTTGAATTCAGGATATATAGGTTTTCATTGGATGTATTGGTTTCACAGGGTCTCTGGACATCTACAGTATGCCAGAAGGAAAATCCAATGTTGATCTATCAAAAGAGATGCCTATGTATGTGAATACGCGACATATAAATATGGAAACTCTACATGCCCTTCAGACAGAGGCTGAAAATGTGTTTACTGAAAAATTAGAAAGCACCAAAGACAGCAGGCCAGGAAAAGATCTCTTTGACATGAGTAAGTTTTATCATTTAAAAAAAAAAATCTAATTTGAAGTAAATGATCTTTTTTTGCTTTTGAGAATTTATTAAGTGTCAACAATTGTATAATCACCGTTATATTGGTTAAAAAGTGCAATCCTGGAAAGAGATTCAAAATGGACACTTATAGGCCAGTGTTTCCCAATCTTGGCCACTTGAAGGTATCTGGACTTCAACTCCCAGAATTTCCCAGCCAGCATTTGCTGGCTGGGGAATTCTGGGAGTTGAAGTCCAAATATCTTCAAGTGGCCAAGGTTGGGAAACACTGTTATAGGCTAAAAAGATTATGACATGATTCAACTTCCCCAACAATTGCTTAAAAAAATATATCTAATTTTCACTTTAGGATTCACAGAAATAATCAGCAAGCAATTTCCATTGATGTTCTAATTTAATTTAATATTCCAATTGTAAGTGAACTTGGTCACAGAAAACAGGCGAACAATCATGTGAGGTACTAATACCGCTCTATAACGCCTTAATAAGACCACACCTAGAATACTGCATCCAATTTTGATCACCACACTATAAAAAAGATGTGGAGACTCTAGAAAGAGTGCAGAGAAAAGCAACAAAGATGATTAGTGGTCTGGAGGCTAAAACATATAAAGAACGGTTGCAAGAACTGGGCTTGACTAGTCTAGTGAAGAGAAGCAATACGGATGACATGATGGCAGTGTCCCACTCTATGAAAGGCTGAACCAGAGAGCAAGGGATCAACCTATTTTCCAAACTACCCGAACATCAGAAAGGAACTATGGATGAAAACTGATCAAGGAGAGATTCAACAGTGAGAACAATCAACCAATGGAACAGCTTGCTTTCAGAAGTTGTGGGAGCTTTATCACTTTCAAGAAGAGACTTGACAGCCATTTGTCATAATGATATAGGGCAGTGATGGCAAACCTATGGCATGGCTGCCACAGGTGGCACACAGAGTCATATCTGCTGGCACGCAAGCTGTTGTACTAGCTCAGCTCTAAAAAAGAAAGATTGGAGTCTGGAGAGAAATTGTCCAGGATAGTTGAGTCCAGCATTCTTCCTTGATTAGAATAGAATATGTGAAGGTGGCCATCATTTGTTTGCCTACCCAATATCCCTCTTGTATTATTAAATTGCCCTAGGGAATGACTTGTTGTGGAAAATGACTTGAAATATATATGATTAGTTTAAGGCTTTGAATATCAAAAATCATGAGATCCTCCTGGACTATAGGTTGAGGTTTGATCTTAGTTTTTATCCCTCCTGTTAGGCAGTGTCCAGAAAGCGATGCTTGAAAACTTCTAGGAACTTCTTGCTTTTTCAAATTTATTTACTCTCCTAAAGTAATAGACTTCCTTTATTCTTTTATTATATATCATTTTAGCACCCTGCAGCTTCTCTTTTGACCCAACTTTTAATCTGAAGAGCACTTTCATCACATCTTAACTGAAGCACAGAGGCACGCTAATGTTATTAATAAAAATTATATTGAAATGTACTTAGTTTTGGGAAAAAGTTAAAATATAATTTATTTTCCACCCTATTGAATTAAGTATAAAAGTTCAGAGGTTTCCAACATGCAGCAGAACAACCAGTTCAAATTAAGCTGGTTTTAAGACCCCTTGGTCTCATTGGAAGAGAACAATAGTTGCAATTTAGCCAGAGCTCTTTCCTGAGCACAGTATACAGAAAAATAATAAGGAATTTGTATTGCATAAATGATTTCTGGGCTGCTTGTGTTGCTAATTTATCTCTGTCATTTCCTCTGTTTACCAGGCCCTTTTGAAGATGCTCTCAAGAATCAAATGCCTAGGCCTGTTGTGAATAAGGCTACCTCAGTTGAATGTACCAGTTCTCTTCTTTATAGAGCAAGTGGGGCAGCTATAGCTGAAGAACTGAGCACTGAGCCCTGGTATCAAGGAGAAATGACCAGGAAAGAAGCAGAACATCTCTTAAAGAAAAGTGGAGACTTTCTGGTTAGAAAAAGTACCTCCAATCCAGGATCCTATGTACTCACTGGATTACAGAATGGACAAGCCAAACATCTTCTGTTGGTAGATCCTGAAGGAGTTGTAAGTATGTTATCCCAAGGAGATGGAAGACCTCTTTTATTTTAGCTTGTAGATAAGACCCAGCCTTCTGCACTATCTGGTTTCATCATTAAAGCAGACTGATTCACACATAATGTGGTGGCGCAATACAATATTCAAAGCAATAGAGAATTTTATCTTAGGAACCACCAGGGCAATTTTGAAGAGATGCTTCAGCTTAATGAAACCCACTGTAAGGGTTCAGTGTGTGTAAATTAGCCCCGATTTCATTCAGCTCGATAACCTGAGATTCAATAGTTGTGTGATTTGATTCATTTTGATTCATTTGGTTCATTTTGAAATTCATAAGCAGTACGATTTAGTTCAGCTGGTAATGGGTCAATAAAAGTTTAAACCATAAACATCATAATATCTACAACTGCTTCATGGGGGAGACGACGAATGGGATTAAAGCAAAAGGGGGACAAATTTTTAAGGGAGTGTAATGCTGCAGAGGTTCATCTTAATAACCTCAATTATGTTTTGAGATATTATCTCTGCAACTTCTTTTCAGGTAAGACAGTAAGAGAAGAACAAGGCAGCCTAATAGCAATAACACTTAGACTTATGAACCGTTTTACAGTGCTTCAGAGCCCTCTCTAACCGGTTTATAGAGTCAGAATATTGCCCCCAGCAATCTGGGTCCACATTTTACCCATCTCAGAAGGATGGAAGGCTGAGTCAACCTTAAGCCTGGTGAGATTTGATCTGCCAAATTGCAGGAGCCAGTAGTTAGCAGAAGTAGCCTGCAGTATTGCATTCTAAGCACTGCGCCACTGCAGTTCCTGATAACCCTGAATTGCCTATCCAAAAGCTAACACAGTTGTGTGGAAC
This sequence comes from Erythrolamprus reginae, assembly GCF_031021105.1. Classification (NCBI taxonomy): domain Eukaryota; kingdom Metazoa; phylum Chordata; class Lepidosauria; order Squamata; family Dipsadidae; genus Erythrolamprus; species Erythrolamprus reginae. The sequence goes on along the minus strand of NC_091951.1, from coordinate 285,358,857 downwards.
CACTGCAAAGAATATTATATTCTAATTTCAAAATAAAGTCTTTTAATTTTTTTTTAAAAAAACAAGTTCTTTACTTGGCTGGCCAGGGTAGTTGGAAAGGTTTATTGGTAAGAGAAGTCTGTTCTGAGAAGGATATGAAGTAACCAAGATCCTTAAAATTGCAAGAGTCTACATGATTTGACACACAGTATGTATCAAATTCATTTCAAGTGATCAGCATAACTAGCTAGATTGTACATGGAATCATTTTCTTCTGATGCTGATTCTTTCTGTGGAATCAGTTTTATTTACAAATAAATCTCTATTCCGAGAATACACCAGCAGATCTACTTGTGGTTCCCAAACGATTTCTTTCAAAACTGAGTAACTTTCCATATGAACCTGCTAAACCACATTCCCTGAAACCATCTCTGAAATGGCTTAGATCTACCTTAGTTTAGAAGGGAATTGCTTTCTCATCAGGAAAGAGAAGGGGGGAAAGGGGAGGGATTTTTTTTTTGTCTTGATATCATTTGAAGTAGAAAGAATGATTCTGTATAATCCCCAATGCCAATAAAACATCAGTAGGATGCACCACCCTTTTTCTGGGCCCTAAATTTATAGGCTGGTTGCTGGTTCTTGATGGAGAACTAAGAAATAATAGGTGTAATTTTCATGTTTGAACAGCAGAGGGCAGTCAAAGATTATTCTCACCACATCAATGAGGCCATATTAGGCTGAGGTTGCAAAGCAAGGGGAATAATAATAATAATAATAATAATAATAATAATAATAATAATAACAACAACAACAACAACAACAACAACAACAATAACAATATATTAGATTTGTATGCCGCCCCTCTCTGAAGACTCGGGGCGACTCACAACAACATAAACAGTGTACAAATCCAATTTTAAAAAAATACAATTTAAAACCCTTATAATAAAATAATCACACAATCCAATCAAACCATACATCAATCTTAACAATTGGGTGTGTGTTAATTTCCCCATGCCTGGTGGCAAGGATGAGTTTTTAATAACTTACGAAAGGCGAGGAGGGTGGGGGAAGTCCTAATCTCTGGGGCGAGTTGGTTCCAGAGGGCCAGGGCCACCACAGAGAAGGCTCTTCCCCTGGGTCCCACCAGACAACATTGTTTGGTCGACGGGACCTGGAGAAGGCCAACTCTGTGGGACTTAATCGGCCGCTGGGATTCATGCGGCAGAAGGCGGTCTCGGAGGCATTCTGGTACGATGCCATGTAGGGCTTTATAGGTCATATTGAATTGTGACCGGAAATTGATCGGCAGCCAGTGCAGGCCGCGGAGTGTTGATGAGCCATGGGCATAACAGGAGAACCCCATGATTGCTCTCGCAGCCGCATTCTGCACGATTTGAAGTTTCCGAACATTCTTCAAAGGTAGCCCCATGTAGAGAGCGTTGCAGTAGTTGAACCTCGAGGTGATGAGATGCTTCATAAAGAGAGAAATATGACACATTTGCGAAGTAGCATTCTGTTTTTTCTGCTCAAAAAGCTAAATAGATATAGACCAAAGAAATATGTTCAATTTGAAGCTGATCCCTCACTAATTTAATTGGTTTTCTCTCAGCCTGACTTTCCAAACCCTATAATTTTCCAGGCTGCCATGCCTATCAAATTCATATGATTGTATTGTTTCACCTGGCTTGGGCCTTAAGTAAAGCATCATCAAATCTGGCAAATGATATGATCCCATATCTTTTCTTATTTTCAGATTCGTACAAAGGATCGTACTTTTGATAGCATTAGCCACCTGATCAAGCATCATCTTGAGTACAATTTACCCATTGTCTCTTCTGGAACTGAACTCTGCCTCCAACAGGCTGCTGAAAAAAACCAGTGACTGGCCCTGTGGCTAGTAAGATGTGCAACAAGCCACAATAAAGTGTAGCTGCAGATCCATAGAAAAAGAACATCCTCCTTTGAGGTTTTTGTAGGCTGAAGAAATACCAGTTCTGCAGGGTACTAGAATAATATGGTTTTAGGACTTCGGAATAGGGAAGCATTAAAAAAACCACCACCACTTCTTAGAAGGATTTTCAGAAAAGTGTCTTTACTCAAAGTGTTCTGATTCCTTAACAGGAACACTGCTTGTGTACATACACACATGTTCCATTCTATATAGACATGGTAGATAGTTATATTTTTGAAGTCAATCCGCTGAAGACAACAACCATTTTTCTACTCTTCAGCGCAGTTTTAACAGAAGAAAAGATCTGAGTTGTGTATGATTGTGAAGTTAGAATATAAGTGACACAAGTCTTGTTTCCTTTAGAAAATTAAAGCTTTAAAAAAAGGTAGGAGTAGAAATGTAATATAATAAGCACAATAGTAGAAAGTAAACAGGAAAAAAAGCAAAGAGCAAGCATCAGACAAAGGAAAATGACTCTGTGAGATAGTATTCCAACAAGCAATGTTATCCTGAATCAACTTTTTAGCACATTCCTGTTTCTCAAGTAAATGATCATTTTGCCACAATTCAGATGTCTCATTTCGGTTCGTATATAACACTACTCCAGATTGTTTGCGATTTGTTTTGACTTTGACTTGATGTGATCTGTGTATGAAGTAAATGCATTGAATTTTCTATTAATATGCTGTATGAAATTACTTTGATTTAATAAAAGAGTGTTCAGTATCAAGATTATTTTAGACATGTAATTCTTCTTTTGCAGTCAAGCCTAAAATTATGGGCCCATCTTTATCTACAATAATGCTTGGGGTGGTGGTGGAGAAAGCATATGTAGTTAGGGGCAAGTGGTGTAGTGGTAATGTTATAACATTACAAATTAGAATAGGGTTTCCTGTTTTCGATCTGTTACTGATTTTGGGGTGGGGGTGGAGTGATGATGCTATCTATTTAATAGCTATATGAAGCCTGCTGGAAACACAATAGTGTATTTAAGATTAAAATTAATAAAGGAAATAATAAAGAACATTATTATCCTATCATAAGAATTTTGATTACTAAAATACACATTTACTTCATAATTACATTTATTCATACTATAAATGTAATAGAATTTTTTTTAAAAAATCCAACCACACTTCACATTATGAAATTAACTGCTCTGAGGCTTTAAAAAACATTATTTATTATTTATTTATTGGATTTGTATGCCTCCTCTGTCTGCAGACGCAAAATGTTGAATTGGTTCAATTAATGAAAGATAAGCCTATCGGCAGCTATAAAAATGGAGTCACTTTTGAGCCAATACTGTATAATACTGTATATTAGATTGATTGTGTGCTTGTTTTTTAATATTCTGGGGTTGTTTTTTATGAATTTTTAAGCTTAAAATTGTAATTGGATTGGTGGGTATTGGATTTGTTATTATGTATTGTTTTTACTTTGTTGTGAGCCGCCCCGAGTTTGCGAAGAGGGGCGGCATATAAATCCAATAAATCTAATCTAATCTAATCTAACCTCAATTAGATTGTGGTTTTGGCAACAAAATATAAATGTTTTGCCATCTTCTGGACTTGGTTTGAAGCTTCCCAGCCTAGTCTACTGCTTAGACTGCAGATTTCTGCCTACATGCTAGACCAGTGTTTATTTTTGAAGTCAATCCGCTGAAGACAACAACCATTTTTCTACTCTTTTTCAACTTGAAGATGTGTAAACTTCAACTCCCAGAATTCCATGACCAGCCATGCTGGTTGGATAATTCTGGTAGTTAAATTCTAGACATCTTCAACCTGTCAAGTTTGAGAAACACTGGTCTAGAGACGTTTTGGTGGTTTCTCATCCAAAGACCCACCCATTTATTCTGCAACCACCTGCTCTGACATTTAGATCTATAAATTACATTAATTGACAACACTTCCTTTAATAGAAACAATATTAAATCACTAATCTTTAAGAAGTGGGAGAACCTGGGGGCAGAATTAAAAGAGGGATCAGCCTAGAATCCCTATCTAGGCACAAGTGAACTATCCAACCTCCCTTGAATTCTGTTGACCTAACTCCAAGCAGATGCTAACTTTTAGTTGAGAAGATTCCTGTACCTAGGCGTGATTAGCAATAAATCAATTTAACTGGACCTTCATGGGTGGATTTGATCTTTCACACCTGACTTGTGATTCTTCTAGTGGTATTTGTTACTAGAAGTGAGTTCTGACTTTAAAGAACTGAAGCAGTTTGCAATTCATCTTCACAAAACTAAGACTAACACTTCTTTAAGGTATGCACAACAAACAGTTTCTGGAACCTTAAAAATGTGCAGTTCAAGGATTCTTTTTGGATCAGCTGCATAAAATAATAGCCTAAGAAGAAATATATTAATTTAATTTAGGTGGGTTAATCAGATCCCGATGCAGGAATATTTATATCAGTGGTGGGTTTCACTTACCTTTGCTATCAGTTCGGGAATGGGAATGGGCGCACTTGATAATAATAATAAATAATAATTTATTAGATTTGTATGCCACCCCTCTCTGAAGACTCGGGGCGGTGATGCTTCTGCACATGCACAGAATGTCCATGATGACATATGGGCGGGTAAATGGAGCCTCCTCCTACTGCTGCTACCAGTTCGGCTGAACTGTGCCGAACTGGTAGTATCCTACGACTATATCATACCAAACTGGTAGAAACCCACCACTATAACATAGCAATAACTAACATATGAATGGTTTGCCATTAAGAAGATAATTATAGGTGTCTGCTGTATTTTTGGAATTTCAATTCCCAAACGCTTTGTACATTTTTTAAAAAATGTGTTTTTTCCTGTATCTCTAGCCACTTTTGTCTGTATCGATCTCATCATTTCAGGAACCGTGGAAGCAAAAAAAAAAAGGTTTAACTTTCTATAATGTCAATATTTAACTCTTAATGCTATGTATTTGTAGCAAGGTCACATTCAACAAATCTTACAAAAAGCCATTTCTATTTTAGAAAAATAACATCTGGAGAAGATAACTGAAGAGTCCTCCTTGCTAGCAGCCCAGCTGGCAGAAAGTTGTCTCTTCATGAGCTATATTACCATTTGAACAATAGTATTTTGTCTCCAACTTATTTCAGGGGGAAAAAACATAATTTCTTACAGAGACTTTTAAATTGGAGACTGATGAAACATTGCTTATGATTCAAGTCACTTCACAAAGAACAGCTGCTAACCATCCTAGGCAGTTTCTAAAAAAGAAAGAAAAACATAAAACAAGGCTCTTGGCTGCTTTGGAACGGGAGGGAGTTAAATATAGAAAACATGATTTTCCTGCCCACAATTTCAGCAAACTGCAAATCTGAAAGATTCAATTTTTCATTACAATTAAAAATCATATCTGTTTTTATCTATACATTTTTAATGTAATTACTTTGTCCTGATGACATATCAAAAAGGTACTTAAAATTGTGTGCAAATGCAGTATTACAGCTTTCTCTGAATTTATACTTTCCAGATATGTAATATTACAGCTCTGTCATCTAAGATTACAAATCATTTGGCTGAATAGTATGGGAAGGTAAGAACTCACAAATTGAACTCATTAATAAAAATTCTGGAGCTCTTCTTCAAAATTGAATATGATGAATACTGAATCTTTCAAGTAACTATAATCCTAAAGAATGTAATGGAGCAGTTATAATTACCTGATTTAATATATTTTATTGAAACATTGCTTCAAAGCCCAGAGCATTGTTAACTAGCAATTCTTCTCCTACCTTCCCAAAGTATGTATTTTCCTGTTCAAAATTAACAGTTCCAAACCTTTGAATCACCAAACACATAATAAAGGCTATGACATCCAATTCTCAAACCAAGAGGTTTGGGGTACTGATTTATAATTATTACTTTCTCAGAAATTCAGCATTGCCCATCAAATAATGATATCAAATTAGATTTAGTACTGCACTTCGCTAGTTGACTATGCAATTCATAGTCTATGAAATGCAAAGTAGTTTTTATATTCTGAAGTTTTAACTTTGCCTGGAACAGTTAACAAGACAGGCAATATATTCTTCATATATTTTGATCCCAGTATTCTTGACCAATCACCATGTTTGCTGAGAATGATGAAATTAGTTCCCAACATATAGAGGATATCTAATTGTTTATACCAGCTCTACAACTAGCCCCATGCTCTACAGGAGAGCAATTTGATTTTCAATGGGAACAATTGGAACCTTGTTTTAACCAAGTTAATGGCCTTTTAGGCTTCCTCTGCGTGAATAGGAGTTCACTTTTTGAATAGTAAGAATTGTATGTCAGGGGGGGGGGGGAGGATCAGGATTTTAGAGATGCTTAAGTGGGGCATGGCAAAAAAAAAAGTTGGGAACTACTGGTCCAAACCTTTTTTAGTCAGTACGGTGTAGTGTAAGGTGTCACACAGTGGCCCACCAATTGTACATGGGGATCTTGAGTAGAAAGAGAAGGCAAAACCCTCCCTTTCCCTTGACCCCCAACAAATGGTAGCCAAGGTAATCCTGCTTGCCTCAGCCAACATAGAGGCGGCACTTGGAGATCCATTTCAATAACCACTGATACACTTGGAATCCATGAATCTGTCTAATCCTGCCTTGAAGCTAGCCAGGCTGACAGCTGTTACGACCTCTTCTGGAAGTGAATTCCATAAACCAATGACCCTCTGGGTGAAGAAATATTTCCTTTTATTTGTCCTCACTTTCTTACTTTTGAGCTTTAAGGAGTGCCCCCTTGTGATATCGTGATAGAGAAAAGAATTTTTAACCATCTTTCAAGGCTGAAGAGACCAAGGCGTTGCAACCTGGTTTCATAAGGGAGGTGCTCCATAAGGGCCGAGATGGCACAGCAGATAGAGTGCAGTACTGGAGGCCACTAAAGCTGACTGTAGATCAGCGGTTCAAATCTCATCACCGGCTCAAAGTTGACTCAGCCTTCCATTCTTCCAAGGTTGGTAAAATGAGGACCCGGATTGTGGGGGCAATATGCTGGCTCTATTTTAAAAAGTGCTATTGCTAACAAGTTGTAAGCCACCCTGAGTCTAAGGAGAAGGGTGGCATAAAAAAAAAGAAGAATAAATAAATAAATTTCCTTGATCATTCTTGTTGCCCTTTTTTGCACCTTTTCCAGTTCCATTATATCCTTCTTGAGGTGCGGTGACCAGAGCTGTACACAGTATTCCAAATGTGATCTCACCCATTAATAATGTTTTTTTAAAAATGTTTTTTAAACTTATTAGATTTGTTATGAATTGTCTTATTGTATGCTGTGAGCCGCCCCGAGTCTACAGAGAGGGGCGGCATACAAATCTAAATAATAATAATAATAATAATAATAATAATAATAATAATAATAATAATAATAATAATCGATTTGTAGAGGCAATACAACACTTGCTGACCTATTTTAGATTCCCTCCCTAATCATGAAATTTGCCTTTTTTACTGCTGTTGCGCACTGGGTTAACATCTTCATTGAGCTGTCCACCAAAACCCCAGGACTACTGAGAAAGATTCCTTTTATAAACGTATCCTGAATAATAATAACATCCTTACTAATGATAACATCAGTACAGGGTTTTGATACCTTGGTATTTGCTAGATGTCTGTATGTGAAGTTGGAAATCTAAAGGATTTCTCCCTCCTCCTTAGAAAACCAGCTGAGTTTTGTTTTACATCTCATCCATCATTGCAGCCTTGGCTTGAGTGCAGAAAAAGCCAGAACCGTTTTCCTGCCACCCGTTTCCTGGAGGATAGTTGCGGCTCATGACATTTTGTGGGCTGTGCAGATTGATGGGTGGACCCACTTGGCTTTAGGAAAAGGACTGACTCAGACAGTCTCCGGCATTTCAAGATGTATTTGACAGTCTTATCTGCTCTTGCCCTCCTTGTCTCATTTTTCTGCCATCATTTAGAGAGAGAAGGGCTGGTTTCTTGCTCTTCCATTTTGATTCATATGCATAACTCAGGGGTGACATTCAAATCCCCCCCCCTACCGGTTCTGTAGTTCTGCCACAGAACTGACAGAAAAGTTCAGCCAAGTCTTCTAGCGTTCAATAGAATAAAATAGAATTCTTTAATGGCCAAGTGTGATTGGACACACAAGGAATTTGTCTTGGTGCATATGCTCTCAGTGTACGTAAAGAAAATATACATTTGCTAACAAGGTACAACACTTACCTGGTTACTTCCTGGCTACAACCTGGCTACTTCTCGCCTCCTCATATTTTCTCTGTATGTAAGAGCCCAAGAAGGAGGAGAGAACGGGTGAGTGGGAGGGGAGGGGCCAGTCAGTGGTACGATTGTTGTAATCCCCCCTGGGTCTAAGGAGACGGGCGGCATAAAAAAATCGAATAAATAAATAAGTTTCTCTGAGAATCATTATATTTGCCAGATGGATTGTGGAACAGCAATTCATTATGCCATATATTTAAGGAAATGTCTAAGCCTCCTGGAGAGTGGTGCCAGTGTAGAGAGTAAAGAAGTTGATCTTGACAAACAAAAGGCCAGATCTATTAACAAAGCAATGAGAAGAAAAACAAGGTTTAAGTCCAAAATAAGCAGAGAGCATATACAGGGAATCCCTGGCTTACAACCACAATAAGGGACCATAATTTCCATTGCTACAAAGCAAGCTTGTTCAGTAAGTTACATTTGATTGTACCACTTTTTTTTGCTGTGGTTGTTAAGCAATCGTTGCAGTTGTTAACTGAATCATGCAGTCGTTAAGGAAATTCGCCTTCCCCAACTGACTTTGTTGTCAGAAACTGGCTGGGAAAATTGGGAATAAATAACTCTTGGAATGCTACAACCATTGTGGCGGTCAAATGCCCAAATTTTGATCACATTACGTAGAGATGCTGTGATGGTCATAAACGCAAGGTTTAGTTGTAAAAGACTTTCTTCAATGCCGTTGTAACTTTGAACAGTCATTAAGTGAAAGGTCACAAGCTGAGGACGGCTTGTATAAAAGGCTTAGGTCAGTGATGGCGAACCTTTTTTCCATCAGGTGCCAAAAGCGTGTGTGTGTGCTATCGCACATGCGCAAATGCCCACACTCATAATTCAATAGCCGGGGATGGCAAAAATGGCCTCCCCTGTCGCCCTGGAAGCCCTCTGGAGGTTTGAATCAGCCCATTTCCCAAACTCTGGTGGGCCCAGTAGGCCCATTTCCCCCCCTCCAAGCTCCAGAAGCTCTTCTGGAGCCTGGGAAGGGCATAAATTCTCTTCCCCATCCCCCCAGAAACTCTCTGAAAGTTGAAAATGCCCTCCCAAAGCCTCTGGGTGAGCCAAAACGTAGCTGGCCAGTACAGACACGCACATTGGAACTGAGTTAGGGTAAACAGCTCGCGTGCTAGCAGATATGGTTCCAAATGCCACCTATGGCACCCGTGCCATAGGTTTGCCATCACTTAGGCAGATAAGAATGCATTAATATATAGGAAGATCCCAATGAAGAGATTTCAATTTGGACCAAGATATTTGGCCAATTGGCCAATGAACACCAACAGTGAAATATAATTTGTGATTTGTATATCTTTGTTTAAGTAACCACAATTTTCCTGTGTTTTGTCTTTTCATGATTTGGGGGAAGTTGAGATCATTTCCAATAGACTATTTATCTGGTTCTCTTTTAAACAACAATAATGGGGACTGATTTCTCAATCTGAAACCTTCTTCCCAAATAGTAAAAAACCAAAACCCACATTATATAGGTGAAATATATATAGGTGAAATGCACATGATATTCCAAGTCACATGTTTTAATTTTACCATCGAACTACATTAAATAATAATAAAAAAAAACTGGTTTAGTGAAAAACAATGATTATGATTTTTTTTTTACAGAATAACAATAAATGGCTTCTAGTCACAATTGCTGCATTTGTGTTGGAAGTTTGCACTTATAAATGCAAGACTCATTACTGGATTAACCGAGCATCTATTTTCTGTCTCACAAAACTTAAAGATGTTTTCTTCATTTACTTAAAAAAATATTTGAAGATTACATGTTCACAGTACTTCTTACATTAACGAGTTATATTATACAGATTAGCATATTATAATGCCATATAATGTAAACCTATGCCACACAGCAGGCATAATAAAATAAAAACAAAGGTTGGTGCCCCAATTTAAAATCCCTCTTATTTTTTTTCTCTCCCTAAGACACCTTGATCGGTGTACTTCAACACAGCAAATTCTGGGCCTGGGACTGCTTGTCAGGCCTGGCAAAATAAACCACCGCATTCTAACTTAAGCCCTGATTTCTTGATAAACAAATCTCAAAATATATAAATAAATATTTGGGAAAATGTTAACAGAAATCAGTAACCGTGCAGCCTGGATAGAATATCTGTATATTAGGATATAGGAGGGAAAGTCTTGTCTTCCGTGGTCAATGAACAGTAACAGTGGAGAAGGGCATTTTGTACACATATACAACCGGCTGACCAGCCATCACCATGAAATTATTTTGCCCTATTCCCTAGACTGCTTGCTGAATTACTAGGACATCACAGAATGTTTATAAGTGTCTCTATTACTGAAGAGAAAGCCAGTCATATAATGCTAAATTATCCAGACCCATTCTTAAATCCTAAACGTTGATTCTAGATGGATGTGGCGCAGTGGTTAGAGTGCGGTACTGCAGGCTACTTCTGCTGACTGCTGGCTGCCTGAAATTTGGCAGATCAAATTTCACCAGGTTCAAAGTTGACTCAGCCTTCCATCTTTTTGAGGTGAGTAAAATGAGGACCCAGATTGTTGGGGGCAATATGCTGACTCTGTAAACCGCTTAGAGAGGCTGTAAAGCAGTATGAGGCAGTATATAAGTGCTACTGCTATGTGGGCCGAGGAAGGCTCTGCTGGGGTCCTGTAAGGGCTTCCACAGTTGCATTTTGGAACATAAGAAGTGAATTTCATGTAGTGCTTTAGAGTAATCGGTGGCCATTTCTACATTGTCTCTCTAGTAAGTACACTTTTTCAGTTGAATTGCATCAAGAATACAATGTCAGGGACAGCATGTTGTTTTTCTTTACACAACCCTCAAGGGAACTTGCAGAGGCAGCCAAACTTTTCCTGAATCAGTTGGTGAAGACCTAAAACTCAGTGCTCAAAATAGGCGCTTTGAATTAATCAGCCGTCTCAAGTTTTCCCCTCCTGTGAGTTAAGTGCAGGAAATGCCACTTTAAAAAACAACAAACCCCTTTCTCTTGGGCTCTGTAAAAGCCACAGGACAAGAATCCTTGAAGTGCCCAGTCAGCAGATTTCACTTGCAGATGTTTCCATTATAAAATGGAGGTTTATTCTTTTCAGTGATGTAGGACAAACTTTTTGTTTTCAGAAAGTCTTCGTTCAGTTTCGGAGTGTTGCTGCTGCTGGATTTGCTTCGACTCTGATCCGGGGTGGGCTGGATAGGCAAAGACATGGCAACATTGTTCTTCACCAGACAACCACACACCAGGCGAAAGAAGGCCCTGCGCATGTCTTTGCTTGCCAGCGTATAGATGATGGGATTCATGGCGGAATTGAGGACCGCCAAAGCTATGAAGCCATCTTCTTGATACAAAACGGAGCACTCTTTCACTCGGCAGGCGACGTCGATCAGCAACAAAATGAACAGGGGAGACCAGCAGGCAATGAAAACCCCAACCACAATCACAACAGTCCTCAGCAAGGCCATGGATCTCTCCGAGTTGTTGTGATTGGTGACATTCCGACTGCTCGATTTCACCAAGACATAAATGCGGGCGTAGAGGATTACGATGGCCACTAGGATGGCTATGAAGATAATGATGCAGAACGCCACATACTTTTTGGAGTAGAGTGGTAAAATAGTGGAGCAGTCTCTTAAATTGCCGATACAGTTCCAGCCAAGGATGGGCAAAGCTCCCAGAGAAAGAGAGATAAGCCAGCACGTTCCAATAAGCAGGAAAACCCTGTACTTCTTATTTGCATCGTATGGCCTCATTTTGATCATGGTCAAATGCCGCTCTATGGCAATGGCTAACAAGCTGAATGTAGAAGCACCCAACGCCACGAACATGCTGCCTTCCCGAACAAACCAGATCCTGGAAGACAAAGTCAAAGTCTTGTTTCCTGACATCAGAATGTTCACTTTGTAAACTATTCCCGCCAACAGGTCACAAAGGGCCAGGTTGCCAATAAAAAAATACATGCGGTTATGAAATCTGTTGTTCTTCCAGATGGCAATCAACACCATTAAGTTCTCAAGGATGATAAAGCCACAGATAATGAGAAGTGCAATGATGGTCAAATTTTTTTCTTTTCCACGGCTAAGCTTTCCGGTATAATTGTAATGAAGTACTATCACAGGGTCCATGGCTTCATTTTCCTGAAATAAAAATAAACTGGGCGGGGCTGTGCTGACAATAGCCATGACTTAAAATTTGAGAGCGATGCACTTTGAACATCAAGGAACTTTTTGTTCTAATCGTTTTCCACCAGGGGGAGCTCACGCCACACTCTTTAAAGTGAGGTTCTTGAAAGATGTCTCCAAGCTGGTTGCATCTCAGCATCTTCAGGCTCGGGTGTCAGGACCTTTAAAAAACAAGCAAAAGACAATGTTAGTCAATAGGCTTAACTTCACAAATCTTCCCTTGTAACAAAGTAGGAACAGGCAACTCTCCTTTAAATAGAGAGCAATCAGATGCTCAAGGCAAAGGAGATAATTATCAAACAGGTGACGCTACTATTATAAAGGACTTTCCTTATCAAATACATTGCTACTCTGCCAAAAAAAGCTAAGATGATTTTATATCATCACATGGGGCTGAAAAACTGGAGCAAGTTATTACATATTAAGGGGAAGGGCAGAATTAGTATAGGAATGAATTTCCAAGCAATGATTTTCATACACAAAAGAACAATGCTACACAATTGTGCCTACCATCCCTGTCCTATTGTCTTCTTTTGTTACTTTTTATCATTACTTATCTAATGTTTAATATGTATAAATTATCACCCTATAATTGTTTGACAAATAAATAAATAAAAATTAAAAAGATAAAAATAATATAAAGTATAGATGAGTTAAAATATAGATATGATTGTTGACACACAGGGCAGCCCTGATTTATTTATTTATTCAATTTTTATGCTGCCCTTCTCCTTAGACTCAGGGCGGCTTACAACATGTTAGCAATAGCAATTTTTAACAGAGCCAGCATATTGGGGAAGGATGGAAGGCTGAGTCAACCTTGAACCGGTGATGAGATTTGAACAGCTGACCTTCAGATTTACAGACAGTTTTAGTGGCCTGCAGCACTGCACTCTACCTGCTGCGCCACCTCGGCTCTTTCAGGTGATAAATTTGATATTTATCACCTAAAATACAAGCATTAGATGATATTATCCTCTTCTCGTCCACCCTGCCACAGAATCATCTGACTAGAATTCAAGGCCTGTTAAATTAGCTGACCACAGGAGAGGAGCAATGCCACAAGGACATCTCATTTCTGGCAGTAATAGTGTGTTATTAATAAATTCATAACTTCTCCATTTTTGCCCTTTCAAAACACCCAAAATGTGCTGTCTGAACTTGTCAGGCTGTGCCTAATTATAGAACTGGTCCTGACTGCAACTGTCTGAAATGGCATTTTAAATACACCACAGACTGCAATCCAATACAAACCTTGCCTGGGAAAATGCTGCATAGAACTTGAAATAGAATTCCTTCACTTCATAGGGGAAATGCTTCCTGCCAAGCCATCCAAATTCTCACCCCTCTACTTCTTGTTTCTTAACCTCCTCCTCTTCTGCACGTTACCTATCTGATCTGTTCTTCTCCCTTTTATTAGACAAAGACACTTCAATTGTATTAAAAAAACCCCAACAATGATGGGTAGCACCACTTGTAGCATCCTGTAGACCAGAGATGTCAAACACAAGGCCCAAGGGTCCATTGGGCCAATGAGGTGCTTAGATCTGGCCCACAGAGCCGCACCGGTAAGAGTGGCCTATAGAACTTCTGCCAGCAAAAATGAGCTCCTTTTTCATTAGCAGAGGGTTGCAGGAGACCATCGCAACTGAAAATGGAATTCGGGAGCCCATTTTCTCTAGCAGAGCGCTTGGGTCACCACATCTGCTCCGAGTCTGCTGAGAGGGGGGGCATATAAATCCAATAAATCTAATCTAATCTAATCTAATCTACATGAGTGACATCGAGCTGGCCTTGCCCATTCTGGCCATGCCCACCCCAGCCCTGACATCAAACACAACCCTGATGCGGCCCTCAATGAAATTAATTAATTAATTAATTTAATTCATTTATTTATTAAATGTGTATGCCGCCCCTCTCAGTAGACTCGGGGCGGCTCACAGCAGTAATAGAAAACAATGTAGAATACAAATCTAATATTTAAAAAACTAAAACCCCATAATTTATAAAACATACACACAACATACCATACATGAACTATATAGGCCTGGGGAAGATATCTCAGTTCCCCCATGCCTGACGGCAGAAGTGGGTTTTAAGAAGTTTACGAAAGGCAAGGAGGATGGGGGCAATCCTAATCTCCGGGGGGAGCTGGTTCCAGAGGGTCGGGTCCGCCACAGAGAGGGCTCTTCCTCTGAGTCCCACCAGACGACGTTGTTTTGTCAACAGGACCCGGAGAAGGCTGACTCTGTGGGACCTAATCGCAATTCATGTGAAGATGCCACAAAGGAGGAAATTGCATCCCTCAGTTTCTTTTACAGGTGGTCCTCAATTTACAACAGTTGACTTAGTGACGGCACTGAAAAAAAGTGACTTATGACCCAAAGGGCCAAAGTAAGGGCTGATTCCCGAACCGGCCAAACCGGCCTCCAAGGATCCCCCTGAAACAAGGGGGGAAGCCGAGGCTCTTCTTGCCCTCCAAAATGGCCGAATCACTGCTACTGTTTTACTTGGCTCAGCCAAAATCATCACCATGTTTCCAGAACTGTCAGAGGTCTTCAGGAACTTCTTCAGCTTTGCACAATTGCAGGCAGGCCAGAATTGTAGGAAACTGTCACTTTGTTCTTTACAGCAGGGGTCTGCGACCTTGACAACTTTAAGACTTGTGGACTTCAATTCCCAGAATTGCTCAGCCATTCCCCGCTGGGCTGTTTTTCGCTCTCCTTGAGGTTCAGGAAAGCCTCCTGAAGCCTGGGGATGGTGAAAAATGGCCCAACAGATCAACTGGAAGTTTGGAAATGAAAGCAAATGGAGCTGCCCTACTAGTTACGTTCAGACAGTTGCAACCTGGCCTCACACACATTGACTCATTTCTTCTGGAGCCGAGGAGGCTTTCCTGAAGGCCTCTAGCCGATAACAGAACTCCGGATTGATCCAGAGCTGTGTTATAGGCTGCAGAGGCCTTCTGGAAAAGCCTTTAGGAAAGGCCTCTACAGCTGATAACAGAACTCTATTATCAGCTGCAGAGGCCTTCAGGAAAGCCTTCCTGGTTGCAGAAGAAATGGACCAGGATGTGAGAGGCCTGCCTGCAAATTGTCCAAAACCGAAGACATTCCTGAAGACCTCTGACAGTAAAAAGGAAGTTAAGGGTGAGCACACAAGTGAACTTCCGGTTGGCCCTTTGGTCACTTTTTGCCATGGGGAGAGTGAAACTGGCAGAAAGGAAGCCCAAAAAATTAGTTGGGCAGTACGCGCATTCGTGCTGAAGCTGACATAGAGGAACACCTCATGTGCCCTTTTTTAGCTTCCCTTGCCACCTGTGGCATAGAAACATAGAAGAAGTCTGACGGCAGAAAAAGACCTCATGGTCCATCTAATCTGCCCTTATACTATTTCCTGTATTTTATCTTACAATGGATATATGTTTATCCCAGGCATGTTTAAATTCAGTTACTGTGGATTTACCAACCACATCTGCTGGAAGTTTGTTCCAAGGATCTACTACTCTTTCAGTGAAATAATATTTTCTCACGTTGCTTTTGATCTTTCCCCCAACTAACTTCAGATTGTGTCCCCTTATTCTTGTGTTCACTTTCCTACTAGAAACACTTCCCTCCTGAACCTTATTTAACCCTTTAACATATTTAAATATTTTGATCATGTCCCCCCTTTTCCTTCTGTCCTCCAGACTATACAGATTGAGTTCATTAAGTCTTTCCTGATACGTTTTATGCTTAAGACCTTCCACCATTCTTGTAGCCCATCTTTGGACCCGTTCAATTTTGTCAATATCTTTTTGTAGGTGAGGTCTCCAGAACTGAACACAGTACTCCAAATGTGGTCTCACCAGCGCTCTATATAGCGGGATCATAATCTCCCTCTTCCTGCTTGTTATACCTCTAGTTATGCAGCCAAGCATCCTACTTGCTTTTCCTACTGCCCGACCACACTGCTCACCCATTGCATACCCATGTACGCCATAAGTTCGCCATCATTGCTCTAGGACAGTGATGGCAAACCTTTTCTTCCTTCGGTGACGAAATAGGTTGTGTGCACGCTATTGCACATGCACAAGTGCACACACCCATAATTCAATGCCTGGGGAGTGCAAAACAGCCTCCCCTGCCCCCCCCCACCGGGAGGCCCTCTGAAGGCCGAAAACAGCCTGTTTCCCAACTTCTGGTGGGCCCAAAAGGCTCATGTTTTGCCCTCCCCAGGCTCCAAATGCTTCCCTCCCCCACAGCCCTCTGGAGGCTCTCTGGAAGCCAAAAATGACCTCCCAGAGCCCCTGTGAGCCAAAAATCTGCTGCCCGGCACACACATGCATGTTGGAGCTGAGCTAGGGCAACGGCTCGTGTGCCAGCAGATATGGTTCCACATGCCACCTGTGGCACCCGTGCCATAGATTCACCATCATTGCTCTAGGGTCCTTTAAAAATTACAACTTCACATTATCACATTTTAAATGATTGGATGAATAAAACAACAGCACATTATTGCATCACTTGACCTCCTTGAAGGGGTCTCCCCTCAGGCAGGCTCTTCAGTTCTTCCTTCCTCTTGAAGCCACTGAATGCATTTCAGTCAACCAAGAGTGTCCAAGGATCATGACTTCTTTAGCAACTGAGGGTTTTTTTGACCAGGGAACATTTCTCTCTCCTGTCAGTGAATCCGGTCAAAAATGCTGAGCCACCAATGACATGCTTGAGAATTGGCAATGAATGCCAGGATGACTACTGAAATAAAACGGAGATTTGGCATTGGAGCAGCCTCTTTCCTAACCAGTCTGACAACTTATTCTATCCTTCTCTTATACTGAAAGGCTTATGCTGGTTAACAAATGCCCGGAATGCTTCCAAAAGCTCTTTTCATGGCATGCATTGGCTTGTTAAATAATTAAAATTAAATACGACTGTTATCTAGCTATTCTCTACTATGATATTATATTAGAAATTATAATTTCATGGCACCTTGCAGAAAAATTCTGGGGTTGACTTTGAAGAAATATGCAGCTCTGGCATGGAAGTTGTCTTCATGCAAATATTAAAGTCAAGGTAAAAAAGAGAATGGATGTTCAGCACACAGATTTATTAACATTACGAGGGTTGCCCAGAAAGTAATGCACCACATTTTTTTTCTCAGCCTACAGTAATGGTACGAATGCAAAACTTTAGATATACATTATTTGAATTGTCAAGAGTGCATGTGTAAATTTTGCGTTTCTTTAGACAGATAGCGTAGCTGCAGCAGTGTTTCGAAATGGCATCTGTAAGTGATGTTCATTACAAGCAGGGTGTCATCATTGAATTTTTCACTGCGAAGAAAGAAACTGTTGGGAACATTCACAAACGTTTGTGTACAGTTTATGGAGAATCTGCAGTCGACAGAAGTACGATTAGTCACTGGTCACAGAGGGTAAGATTATTAGAAGAGGGTTCGGTGATTCGCGCAGTGCAGAATTGGCTTCGTGACCAAAACAAGGAGTGGTACCGACAGGGCATACACGCCCTTGTGTCTCGCTGGAGGAAGGCCATAGAACGGGACGAAGATTACGTGGAAAAATAGGGAGTGTAGAAGAAACATCATTCTTTCTTATGTGTAAGTTTCATTGTGTTCAATAAATAATTGTTGAAGAAAAAAAATGTGGTGCATTACTTTCTGGACGACCCTCATATATTGGCATTTTTAATATCAGATCAATATTGGTTGACACGGTCTCTTTGGCTCACCACTGCACCACATACAAAGCCTATGAATCTTCCTGCTCTGGTCCCATTTCTAGCAGACATCCATATTCATTTTTAAGCATCGAGTCCTCCTGCAGAAAATAGGAGGAGTTTGTAGTATTTTTTGCATATAGAGAATGTTTCCATCCATTGGAAAGGATCCCCTCCTTCCCTTCTTGGGCTACTACCTCCATTACTGTAGGGAGAAGATAGCTGAATTACCCAAAGAAATTGAAAGAAGGAACTCTCCAGCAGGGGAATATGCAATAAGTTGAGCAGAAAAAGAGGGCTGCCATTGTCTTTCTTTTATCACTTTTATCACTAAAGGTGAAGAGCAAACTGTTGGCACTCTCCTACAGACTTTTAACACCTTAAACAGGAGGTTCCCATAATCTCCTAGCAACTGTAAATAATTAGAACTGCACATGCAAGCCTATACAGAGCACTCAGAAGGTATAGGTAATAGCAAGACTGGAAGCACAAATGTTGGTTGCTGAAAGGGAACAAGAGAAGTAATTTGAAGGGGAGCAAGTTGGCAGCCCTGGGATGCTATTTGCAAACTCAGAGTTTCCAAATAGGGGAAGGAGGGGAAGAGAACTGCAGAGAAAAAAATACAGAAATGGAAAAAAAGGGGGACTTGCCAACAAGCTACTTTGGCCTAGAGATGGAAATTTTGCTTACCGGTTTACCTCTTTTCTGTATAGTTGCTGGTGGCAATAAAAAAAGCTCCTAACAAAATTTTAGCAAAACACTCCAGTTTCCTAGATCTCAACTTTGCTATTTTTCCAGTAGTTCTTATAAGGAGATCCAGCTAAGTAACTAATTACCAAACACAACACACTTTACTTCTGTTCTAATATTTATGCAAACATAAGCAGTTTAAAAATCAGAAAATTAGAAGTGGAGAATTCTGGTTAAGGCTGACCTGGAATCATTTCTATTGTCCAAACCAAAGACAGGTTTAATACATAAAACCTCTCCACCTGTTCTCGGGAATCTGGGCACCCTGGATACATTTCCAAGAATTTCCAACCAGCAAAGAGGGCTTCAAGTTGAAAAAAGCAGGGCTGGCTCCTAGAACCTGACAAACTATGGGAGAGCCTCTTATTTAAACCCTCTGTTGGATAAGAACAGTTAAATATGTCAGCAAAACAAGTATATACACGATTTCATTATGAAGCATCATCTGACTCAGTGGACTAAGGCTAAGAAAGTAACTCAGAACTAATGTTACCCTCTGGGTAAAAGAGTTAGGTTAGAGTCCCTTGGGAGTTGGGCGGCATACAAATCCGAATAAATAAATCAACAAATAAGATTAAATAGACCTTGGGAAATCCCACCATTCTTCAAAGCTCAGTGGCTGATCTTAAGCCAATTGTTATCTCCCTTTCTAATTTATTACACAGGGATATTGTGAAGATAAGATATGGGTTGGGAAACCATGTATGGCATTGTGAATGCTTTGGAGAAACAATAAGACGAGATAATAAGAGTATCTCCTGATAAAATACGAAGTGTATATTTCCATGGCAGAACAAATCTTCATCAGATAATTACTCAGTTATACGCTCCTATTTATACATTGATTCCCGCCTCCTTTTTTTCTTGATAAACCAAACAATGGAAAACTTCCAATCCAACTCCACTCCACTCCAGTGAATCAGATCCACAAATGATGCACCAGAAAAAAAGCACGTACTTTCAATGTCTATAGAGAATCTCAACCATCCAGGTCATAATTATCTCAAAGGGTTTTTTTTTCCCCCAAAAGGCAACTGGATTTTCTTGTTTTTTTCTTTCTTTGAAAATATTTCACTTCTCATCCAAGAAGTGTCTTCATTTCATTTCAAGGCAATATCATATGTAAGCATTTACGGTCTTAGTTCTTTGATGCACCCTCTGAAGGGCTAATTCCAGACCACACAAACTTGCCAGACAGATAGCTGCAGATCACACACCAAATCATAACATTAATTGGCACATTGTGGCAGCTTTATCTATTATTTATCAATCTATTGGCTATTCTATGAAAAATAATTTCATACCTGTCAAAGGAATGTACATAGAGTCTTTTGTCCAGCACTTTCATTCCTTGTCCTAGATGATCAGCCTGCCGTCCTATTGTGAAATATTAATTTCACAACCCTTCCGTAAAATATCTGCCACTTCAGAGTGAGAGATAACAGAAAGAAGAAAAAAGATGGGCACGAGAGGATAAATATCCTCACCCGTTATGGGTTGCAGCCAATATTTGCTGCTTGCTTCAGCCCTGTCCATTATGTGTGCTTCTCCAAGGCATTATCTATTCCGGAAATGTCTTTCTTCACTCAGAAAATTGGAAGGGATGGGCACAGGCAATCTGGGAAATACTTTCTTACAGATACTCATGTCCAGGGGCCCAAGACAATAAAGCATTTCATGTAAACTTTATGCTAAAAGCAAACAGCAGGTGGATATAAAGGGAACCTTTAAAATCTCCCCGTCCCCTCTCCCTCTCACACACAGAGAGACTCACTCACTCAAATATCCCGACTCTGCCTACTGTTGGATTGTAGTCTTTGAAGAAATGCTGTTATAAAGATGCTGCTATACAGTGTTCCCTCGATTTCCGCGGGGGATGCGTTCCGAAATTGCCAGCGAAGGTCGAATTTCCGCAAAGTAGAGATGCGGAAGTAAATACACCATTTTTGGCTATGGACAATATCACAAGTCATCCCTTAACACTTTAAACTCCTAAATTACCATTTCCCATTCCCTTAACAACCATTTACTCACCATTATTACTGGTACTCACCATTGAATAGTGATCCTGATATTTATAAACATAATTATTTATTAACGATAATTATTTTTTTTGCTATTTATTTGCAAAAATTATTAGTTTGGCGATGACGTATGACATCATCAGATGGAAAAAAACATGGTACAGTAGTCCCTCGCTATATCGCGCTTCACCTGCCGTGGCTTCACTTCATCGCGGGTTTTGAAGTCAGCTTCATTTGAATGATTTTACCACACAAACAAGCGCTAGAATCCCCCAGCGGGACTCCCAAATGATGAGCGGGGCGGGGACTGAGCTCCGGCGGAGGCCCGTCCCCTCGTTCAATCCCCCTCGCCAGTGCCGAAAGGAAAAAAAAGAAAGGAACGTGACGCGGCAGGGATTTCCAGACTGGGCTCGAGGGCGGAAGAGAGAGAGAGAAAAAAAAGAAACAGCCGGGGCAGCTCACCAGGGACTTTACAGCCGGGGCAAGGCAAAAAACACAACATTTGGCCGAACTGCTGCAAAGAACAGAGTAAGTAGTAGTGGGGGGGAAAGGTTAGCCGGCCGTTGCTCGCCTCCAGGCATCCGGAGCTGGTGGGAAGGAGGATAAATTCCCCATCGCGGATTTCACCTATCGCGGCAAGGTCTGGAACGTAACTCCCGCGATAGGTGAGGGATTACTGTATAGGAAAAATACCGTGAAGTATTTTTTAATTAATATTTTTTTGAAAAACCGTGGTATAGGCTATCCGCGAAGTTTGAACCCGTGAAAATCGAGGGAACACTGTACATCTTTAAGACATTGGAACTCCAGCACCCATGGCTTTTACTACTACTACTACTTGTATGTCACCTCAGACTTTACTGTTTACAAATGGAAATGATTAATCTAAAGCAAGGGTGTGAAACTTGTATCATCACAGCAGTGTCATGTGGTGCATTGGGACTTTCCCCCCTTCGCTAAACTGGGTGTGGGCGTGGCCAGTGCATAACACATTTGGCCTGTGGGCCACGGGTTTGAGAGCCCTGATAAAGAAAGACTACCAGGCAAAGCAGATACTTCTATTATTTTGAATATCAACCTATGAGCGATATCAGTATCAGGTTCAAAACCCAACCTGGTAATGATGCCATTAAGCAATTATTCTAGAAACTGAAAGTCTTGTGTAGCTCTGGCTGTTTTGAATGTTCAGAGATTTTATCTAATATCTAACTGATATCAGAACATTCAAAGGTGTCAATATGTATTCCCTTAGATGTGCACTAACTACTTCAACCAATGCATGCTTGTTATAATTTGAAAAAAAGGCTCCTATGCATAGCATATGATCTTCAGGCCACAAGTATGTATGTATGTATGTATGTATGTATGTATGTATGTATGTATGTATGTATTTTTAATGCCATCCTTCTTAGACTCAGGGCGGCTTACAACATGTAAGCAATAGGACTTTTTAACTTAGCCAGCATATTGCCCCCACAATCCGGGTCCTCATTTTACCCACCTCGGAAGGATGGTAGGCTGAGTCAACCTTGAGCCGGTGATGAGATTTGAACCGCTGACCTACAGATCTAGCAGTCAGTTTCAGTGGCCTGCAGTACTGCACTCTACCTGCTGCGCCACCCCAGCTCTTCAAGTATCCCATGAAGCAGTCTTTGTGTGGCCTGCTGGTAATTTTTAGCAAGCAACAATTTCATTGCCTTTCTCCATTAGCTGCAGAATAGCTGAATGGCACACCGAGTATTTGTTTGCAGCCTGCAATGATTTTTAATTTATCAGTATCATCCTGTCCCTTTACAAGTTGTGCTCTAGTTCAGAGATCTTCAAACTTAGGAACTTTAAAACTTGTGTGAGTTGAAGTCCACAAGTCTTAAAGTTGCCAAATTTGAGGATCCCTGCTCTAGTTGATAGGATTTGATGTGTTCCGAACCCCATTTACATATTTGATATCGGGGCCACCAATTGACTGTTAGCTGTTTGATAGGGACACACGTGAGATAGATAACTTGATAGATAAATGATAGATAGACAGATATAGATATGAGAGAGAGAGAGAGAGAGATGATAGATAGATAGATAGATAGATATAGACAGACAGACAGACAGACAGACAGACAGACAGACAGACAGACAGATGTATTCTGCCTAAGCACCCCAGTTTTTCATGACCAAGAATGGTGAAAATAGACTATTCAGGTCTTGTAAAATGAATGCAAAATTAACAGCAAACTCAATGTTAGGTTTCCATATTCAAGAAAGCAGTGAAATGACATCATTTTATGAGAGGAAATTAAAAGCAGACCAGTCAATTCATGCACTGCAGCTCAATATCACTGGGATATACTAGTCCCAAAAAAGGTGATTTAGTTAAGATTATTGGGGTTTTTAGATTTGTATAAATATTTGTGAAGCTGAGGGGATGTATGGACTGGCTGTTTGAAGAAAAGCGTTCTCATGTTCCTCAAGTCTAGCTGAACTAATATTCTTTCCAGATGGTGGATGCATTGAAATTGGATTCTTACAGGAGGGAGACTGTGGGAAAGGGAGTGAATATGAGAAGCAGTCCATGTACCTTTAAACCATCTTCCCATAAGTTTGAACCCAGAGAGAATCATGAAATCATAAGCGGAGGAGGATTGTCCTTGCCAGGCTCACCAGATGCTGTCCCCTGATGCGGGTCTATTTCCCCCCCTTGTCCTTCACTTCCAACAGAGAGGAAGAGAAAGAGCAGGAGAGAGTGTGAATATGAGGGTGAACAAGTAGAGAAGTGCTTCAGATTTTGAATAAACTCACAACTTCTTCTACTCATTAAAATCATGATCCGGCGCCAGCCTGAAAAAAAGACAGGGCTGCTTTATTGTATTTACTATCAGAAAGTTGTTGTAATCATGTTTATGCAGAATTCCAGTCCATATTCATTTTATTTAAGACTACTGTCACTCTGATCTAGCTACAATACCCCACAGAACAGTCCACAAATGAAATAATAGCTCCACAAGCCGAATATGATGTAATGTGAATATTCTGACCTTGTATGATCTGTAACCGTCTGCCCAGCATGTTTTTGCTTGTCTGATAAAACAATGACACTGGGACATGACATTTCAAACTGATCGACAAGATATTTTTGAAGTCAACCACTACAGAACTTCCCAGTTGCAATTTAGTTTATTTTATAACATGTTGCATTTTATGCAAAATCCATTCATATGGGTGGGAAGGAAGGAAGGAAAGAAAGAAAGAAAGAAAAAAGGAAGGAAGGAAGCAAGGAGGGAGGGAGGGAGGGAAGGAAGGAAGGATCCTTCCATCCAAAGGCATAATAGAAAGATGGGTGGTCATATAAATTGTTTAAATAAAATAAATATTTGGATTGTCCTTCCTTGTAGCTTGTGTGCATATCAGATTAAATTTTCTTGCACAAAACACCTATACAGTGGTACCTCGAGATACGAGTTTAATTCGTTCCGGACCTGGGCTCTTAAGTCGAGCAGCTCTTATCTCGAACGACTTTTCCCCATAGGAATTAATGTAAATAATTTTAATTGGTTCCAGCCCTCAAAAAACTCACAAAGTTAGTCTAAATTATGCAGAAAGACATGTTTTTAATGAAGAAATGTACATGTACATATAAATGAATAATGAAGTTTCTTTCACTTAACTTGTAAACTTTCTTAAACTTTTAAATTTACATAAGTTCAACTTCTCTGCCACCCAATCCTGTAGGACAGAGGTCCCCAACCCTTTTTGCACCAGGGACCGGCTTTAAGCGATCAAGAGAGGAATGGGTGAATGAATGGACGGAGGGTGGGAAGGAAGGAAGGAAAGAAAGAGGGAAGGGACAGGAACAGAGGAAGGAAGCAAGGAAACTTATGAAAGGGGAGAGTAAGAGAGGAATGAGTGAAGGGAGGGAGGGAGGGAAGAAGGTGGGAAGGAGAAAGAAAAGAAGAAATAGAGGAAGGGAAGGTAAAAGAGAGAAAGAAAAAGAGCAAGAAAGAAAGAAAGAAAGAAAGAAAGAAAGAAAGAAAGAAAGAAAGGGGGAAGGGACAGGAACAGGAAGGAAGCAAGGAAACTTATGAAAGGGGAGAGTAAGAGAGGAATGAGTGAAGGGAGGGAGGGAGGGAGGGAAGAAGGTGGGAAGGAGAAAGAAAAGAAGAAATAGAGGAAGAGAAGGTAAAAGAGAGAAAGAAAAAGAGCAAGAAAGAAAGCTGCAAGCACCCCCCCGAGCCCCCCAGGCCGGCTGCAACCTTTTAAAACACGCGCGCCGCTTCGCAGCTGTCTCCTGAAGCCGAACGCGGAAGTTAGCGTTTGGCTTCAGGAGACAGCTCCTTGGCGCTTGTATCTCGAATTTGGGCTTGTAAGTAGAACAAAAATATCTCTCCCCTCCCAGCTCTTATCTCGAGTTGCTCTTAAGTAGAGCAGCTCTTATGTCGGGGTTCCACTGTATGTGATATTCACTAACAGTATGCAGAAGTTTTGAATTTCAGTTTTAATTGCCTGGGTGGGGGGAAGTGTGGCTACTTTAATTTGTAGCAAAGAGATACTGTCCTGAATGAAGTCTAAATTACCTTTTCCCAAAAAACTTTTGAAAACTCATATATGCAGTTTTATGTCTGAAATGGGAAGAGATTTAAATGTAATCTGTAATGGAATAGGAAATAAATTAAGTGTGTTTGCTTAGTAATTAATTATATAGGAAAGGATTTGAACTGTTCGCTACCATCATTCAATTTCACTTTAAACCTTAATGCAAAAAAGGCTAAAACCTTTAAAAGACGCCATCTTTTTTCTGGATTTGACCCACCCACCTCCTGAATCCAACCTCTAACATACTTTTCAAAGGCTTGTACAATCATTGGCTCAATAGAAGCTGCATGCTTCGTTGCAAGCGAATGGCATTTGTTGGCTCATGAGTTGGATGGCTGCCCATATTTTATTACCACATTTTGCTAAATTTACCATTATTTTGGAATTGCACCTCCTATTCTACTACTCTTATCTTCTTCCATTATACTTCCAAAGAACACAATGAGAATATTTATTTTTCAGAAGCTACCTTCATAGAGATCTTCTCATTTCAAAGACTAGGCTGTTTCCTCAAAATTGCTTCTCTCCTCATCTTCCAAACTTTTGAATCTCAGTCGTTTCTTTATAGCTATTTAAAATGGCCATTTAAAAAATCCTGCTGCGGTTATCCTGAATCTCATCCACTTTTTGTGAACTTTCCCTCCCCAAAAGAGATAGGGTGGTCCTGAAAATGAATTAACCGGATCATACCAGAGGCAAACACAAAGAATGTTGAATTAGGACCAGAAGACTGGGCTTCAAGTCTGCCTTTCTGAGTAAATTTGAAGTCAGTCATATTCTTTCAGTCCAACTCACCTAGGTGGATCACGCTAGGTATACTAAACCCTGAGCTGCCCTGGAGGAAAGGAGGGGTGTAAATTCAGTACATAAAAAACATTTTAACCAAATAAACGCACAAGCAAACTCCAAAGCAGGGGAGGAGAACAATGCCTCCTGGCTTAAAAACTGGTGCTGTAAATTAAATTTTTCCCGTCTGGCACTCTTCCACAATCCTCAATTTTAATTCCACTTTTTTTTTTGAGGTGTCGGGTTTGGGAACGGTCGATCCAAGGCGATCCCATGCACATCTCCCCTGTTAGTTTGTCTCTCCCCCCAATCGGTCAGTTAGCTCGATTCCATCGTCTGAACGTCTTGACCATCCGAAACTGGAAAGGCCAAGCTTGACCTCCGCTAACCCAGATTCCGAATTGGCCCTTTTGGTCTGTTTAACCCGCGCGTAAGGAAAGTTGCTCCGGGCGAGGGTCCCACCGGGGGGGGAGGAGTCTTCAACCCTCCCCCCCGCCCAACATAACGAATTTGGAAACCGCTGATGGGTGAACTGAAGTTCGCTTAGAACCGGCGCCCAGCACAACCCGCCTCATTGAAGGGAGGGATATACTTGTGGGGGCACCAAGTTCAGAAAGGGGGACGAGGATTTGCCTCCCGGATCCTGGTTTTTGGCGACGCGATATCTGTAAAACGGTCCCACCTCGTTCCCCTTCCCGAGCCGAATTCCTCCCCTCGACCCCAAATACTGTAGCTACCAAATGGCACGGTTGGCGCTTTGAGGGGGGCGTCGCCGCCTCTCTTTCTCTCTCGGCTGGCGGTCGGCGCCGTCGCCCTTCAAACTGCCCAGTTCTTCAAGCGACTCGCCCCTATTCGCATTCTGAGGTGCCCCCCTCCCGCTTCGCCCTCCAACTCCGCCGCGCGGCGTTTTGCCTTCCTGCTCACCTGGCGTCCGCTCCTCTCCCCCTTCGCCCGCTCTTCGCCCGGCGCGCCTCATGCCGGCTGGAGGGGGTTGTTGGCGCCAAAGCGCGCTTGCTCTGCCCGGTCCCACTTTCCCGGGGCCATAAAGTTCCCGCTTTAAGACAAGAGCGCAGCCGCGCGCGGACGAGCAGCGCCTCCAGACCGCGCCGTCCAGCCGAAGGGGGAGAAAACTCCTCCGGCCGGCTGCCAGCGGATACCTCTCACACACCCCTCCTCTCCTCCTTTCTCTCGCTCCGCCGCCGCCTCCTCTTCTCGGCCTTGCGCGGAGCTCCTCCCGCCGGACTCTCCTCAGCGACGAGTCCCGGTTCACACGCGCCGCCACATCCTCCCCTGTTCTCTTCCCCGCTGGGCTGCCTCTAATATTCCTTCTCCGGTTGCCTCTGGTGTCCTCCAACGCACCTCCCACGGCAAGAAGCCCTGAGCTCCGCGCTCTTGCCAATTGCTCCTCTCTCCCAGCCGGATCCGCGGAGTGGGAAAGGAGTCCCGCTGTACTTCAGCCAGCAGGACTTGGAAAAGGTGGCCCGTTTCTGGCCGGTGGGTGCGCTCTTGCGGCCCTGGGCGGAGAAGGAGCTCGACTGAATTCCCTGGGCCTTCTTGAGGCAATGGGCGCGGGATGGCAAACGCACGGAAGGAAGAGAAGAGTTCTGCTTGTCACTTTAACGTTTGATCTAAGGGAGCTCAGCCCTTCCAGAACTGGGACGTTTTCCCCGCACTGATATGTGGGAGGCTGTGGGGCATATTTTATAAAATACTTTCCATAACTTCTTTAGGAAAGGAATAGAATAGAATTGAATTTATTGGTCAAAAGTGTGATTGGACACACAAGGAATTTGTCTTTGGTGCATATGTTCTTAATGTACATTTGAAAAAAGATACATTTGTCAAGAATTATGAGGTACAACACTTAATGATAGTCCAGGTACAAATAAGCAATCTAATCCTATAGAATAGAATAGAATTCTTTATTGGCCAAGTGTGATTGGACACACAAGGGGTTTGTCATTGGTGCATATGCTCTCCATGTACATAAAAGAAAAGATACATTTGTTAAGAATCATGAGGTACAAGACTTAATGATTGTCAAAGGGTACAAATATATAATCAGGAAACAATATTAATATAAATTGCAAGGGTGCAAAGTTACAGTCAGGCAGCCATAAATGGGGGGAGATAGGTGATGGGAACAATGAGAAGGCTAATAGTAATAGTAACGCACCCTTAGTGAATAGTTTGACAGTGATTAGGAAATTATTTGTTTAGCAGAGTGATGGCATTTGGGGAAAAAACTGTTCTTGTGTCTAGTTGTCTTGGTGTGCAGTGTTTTAGAGTGTCGTTTTGAGAGTAGGAGTTGAAACAATTTATGTCCAGGATGTGAGGGGTCAGTAAATATTTTCTCAGCCCTGTTTTTGACTCATGCAGTATACAAGTCTTCAATGGAAGGCAGATTGGCAGTAGTTTTTTTTAATTTTTTTTTTAATTGAGTAGCATAAATTAAGATGAAAGATAAAGAAAGAAAACCAATAAATAGGAACTTCAGAAGCACATGATGTTATATCTGCTGAAAATATTTCTATTCTGTGTATTTTCTGAAAAGTACAGGTATGCCTCGACTTATGACCACAATTGTGTCCAAAGCTTCAGTTGCTAAGCGAGATATTTTTAAGTGAATCCCCCCCCCCCCAGTTTACAACCCCTGGTGCCACAGTTGTTTAGTGAATAACTGCAGTTGTTAAATTAGTAACACTGTTGTTAAATGAATCTGGCTTCCTCGTTGACTTTTCTTGTCAAAAGGTCACCGAAGGGATCACGTGACCCCAGGACGCTGCAACCGCTGCAGTTTACAATCAAATATGAGCCAGTTGCCAAGTGTCTGAATTTTGATCACATGACCATGGAGACGCTGCAGTGGTCGTAAGTGTGAAAAATTTATTTATTTATTTATTTATTAGATTTGTATGCCGCCCCTCTCCGTAGACTCAGGGCTGCTCACAGCAATAATAAACACTATATAACAAATCTAATAATTTAAGAGAAACACTAAAAACCCCATTATTAAAAGCAAACATACACACAAACATACCATACATAAACTGTATAGGCCCGGGGGAGATTTTTCAATTCCCCCATGCCTGACGGCAAAGGTGGGTTTTAAGGAGTTTACAAAAGGCGAGGAGGGTGGGGGCAGTTCTAATTTCGGGGGGGGGCGCTGGTTCCAGAGGGTTGGGGCCGCCACAGAGAAGGCTCTTCCCCTGGGTCCCGCCAGACAACATTGTTTAGTTGACAGGACCCGGAGAAGGCCAACTCTGTGGGACCTAATCGGTCGCTGGGATTCGTGCGGTAGAAGGTGGTCCTGGAGATATTCTGGCCCGATGCCATGAAGGGCTTTATAGATCATAACCAACACTTTGAATTGTGACTGGAAACTGATTGGCAACCAATGCAGACTGCGGAGTATTGGTGTAACATGGGCATACCTAGGGAAATAAGTCACTTTTTTCACTGCCATTGAACTTTGAACAGTCACCAAATGAACAGTAGTAAATCAAGGACATTTGGTCTCATTTTGCTGGCTTTCTCTGTAATTTCTGGTCTCTTTTTTGCTGGCTTTCTCTGGACCTTTCCTCCCTTTCCTCCAACAGTGTGCGAACTTCTTTGTCACCATGTCGCTTTGTCACCATGGCTTTTGTCTGCAGCTAAGGCTGCTTCAGTACCCCTTAGCAGTGTTGGTTCTAAAGCAGTGTCTTCCCTCTTTTGAGACAATTTTTCCTTTGGAGATTTCACTGATGCTGGGATGTTTGATGTGGTTAAGGTGTGAGATCGGTTGCATCCACCACAAGCAGTGACGAAGCCCAGATCGTGACATGCATGCAATGAGGTTATACATGTTTCACCATTTGCCTCCAGCAGTGTTGTGGATTAATGGGAAGTCAGATTGATGAAAGCAGCGTCACAGTCCTAACCTTTTTCTTTGTGACTTACGACATTGCACTCATACCTGAGAGCAGTGATGGAAACCCTTTTTCTTCTTGCATGCCAAAAATGGGAGTGCGTGTGCGCGCTGAAGTGTACATGTGTGCTAGGACCAGCACACAACTCCCCCATGCATGCCACACTGCGCATGTGTGCATTCCCATGCATGTGCCCCCTTGTTGGGCCATTTTTCACCATTGGTTTCCTTGAAGCCTCCGGAGTGTGAAAAACGGCCAACAGGCAAACCAGAAGTTTAGAAAAACAGACTTCAGGTTTGCCTGTTGGGCTGTTTTTCACACTCCAGAGGCTTTGGGGAAGGCTCTTGAAGCCTGGGGAGGGCAAAAATGGCCTTCCCCAAGGCTGAAAATCAGCTGGCCAGTGCGTGTATGTACACTTAAGCAGATATAGGGCAATACCTTGTGTGCCCTCAGATATGGCTTTACATACCACCTATGTCACACATGCTATAAGTTTGCCATCATGGCCTTAGTGGATTGAAGTTTGAGGTGTGACATTGCAATGCCATTCGGACAAAAATTTGTGATAAGTTGCATATGTCCTTTCTTGCGGCCCTCTGTGCCCTTAAGATCATCATAACTGGGGTCTGCCCAGCACTGTTTGCCCTATCTGCACTGTTGTGGTTGGCTCTGGCCCAGCTCCTGCCCCAAGAAATGTGGAGGTGGATGCAGGGGAAACATCAACATGTCATAGGCCTGTTTTATTGCCGACAGAGGCAGGTAGTGCAGTTTCCTCGGACGAAGAAGAAGGTGGGGGTGACTTGGAAGAGGGGGGCTTGGCACACAGCCCAGGAAGCCAATCTCCATTATCTTCGGTCAATTCGGATACGGAAGTCTTGGACCCACGCAGGCGCAGAGTTATGCGTAGAAGAGACCAATTGAGGACATATTACAGGAGATAAGAGAGGCCACCTGTGTTTGGGTGGGGCTCTAGTAATTAGAGCTGCTGATACAAATAGCGTGTTGGTTTGGCTGTTGTGGAAGATTATCTGATCACAGTTCTTCAGGACCGTGCTTTGCTGTTTTCCGGACTTTGTTGATTTTTCACGCCTTTGAAACCAAAGCAGAGCAACGTGTGTGTTACACTTCGTGGAAGAAGAAGGGCTGTGACATTCCTTCACAGCTGCTAGCTAAGTACTTAAGGACTGGTTAAGGGAATTGTACAGGCTACAAGGTTGTTTTAGGACAAGTGATCTTTGCAATACAAAAAGGGTGCTTTGTTTCTTTTGAATTTTGTGATAAAGAACATTGTTTTGAATTTTCAAACGTGTGTGTGTGTCTGAAATTTGTACCCTTGAATTTTTGGGAGGCTCATACCAGAGAGCCCGGCAGAACATGCACACTCTTTTGTGGCCAATTTGCCACGAAAGAGTGTGCAGATTAGAATGTGAGTTTCTGAAAGAGTGTGGGTTACAGGAGAGACCGGACACTGCCTGCATAATGTCTAGCTAAAGCTCTTATTTGGGTTTGACACTGTTTTCAGCAAGCTGTAGGTCTGCTTTTTAAAACATGTGCTGTGCAGAAAGGAGATGTTCTCAATCATCCCTGTAGAAATGGCCAAAGTAAAATCAAAACAAAACAAAACTCTGCATGAGATTTCTTACTCTCTCAGATCTTGTCTCTTCTCCAATTCTGTGTCTCCTTTGGTGATGAAACAGGACAGTATGTCGGGTGTGGGAAAGGAAAAGGTTGTTGAGAGGAGGAATCATGCGTAATCATTTTGTGTACACTATGATGGTGGGCAGTTGTGTTTACGCATGGATTCATTCATTCATTCATTCATTTCTTTATTTTACTTTTAGTTCTGTGGTTTGGGAGAGGGAGGGGACTCGTTCCAGACAGGCAGCTGATGAGTTGCAGGGACCAGAGTAAAATCTGAACTCCGGAAGTGGAGAAAGGAAAGATGCCAGAGAAGACTTGTGGTTTAGGGAAAGAAAAGGCCGGGCATCTCAAGACCCTCTATCCTTGGGAAAATCCCAGGATCGGCTTTTGTTCTGCTCTTCATCTCATATAAGATCTCTGGGGTTGTCTTGTTGTCTGTGCAACAAAGAACAAGAGGGAGGGAGAAATATAAGTGGTGTATGAGCACAAGGAGGAGAATCTGGGCAAGATATCTTGGAGAAGGAAAGTCCCTCATTTATTTCCTCTGAACTGTTCCAGGGAGGGTTGGAAAACCTTGAGACATCTGCTCTGTGGCCAGAAATGTACTTTCAGGTCAGATTCCACCTGGGGCTTTGAAGCAGTTCTTTAGTTTTCCAACTTCCTCCAACCATCCTTTCACTTCACTTCTGAAATCCTTTGCATTACTCTGGTGATTTCCCATTGAGTATGTATGGGTGACGGGTGTGGGGAGCATTTGAGAAAGAGAGTTGAGAAGTCTGATGTGAATGCTCTAAGCAAGAAGACTGGGAAAGTCCCACCAGCCTTCCTCCCTACCTGCGATCTGCCCGCTGGCCTATTTTGGACATGGCTTTACAATTGCTCATTGCAGAACTGTGAAAGTCCGGCAACTTTGAAAGGTGGCTAAGCCTACAATTCAAAGCACCCGTCTACATAATACTCGACCAGCCCCACCACATATTAAAGAGCACAATTGGCGGTTGTTTTTCCAGCTCGCAAATAATGCTCAGTGGGTGGCAAAATAAAGCTACAGGAATCCACCGGTCTCTGTCCTACATAAAGACAGCAACAGCCAATGGAACTTGTACTGGAACCTTTTTTTTTTGCCAGCTTAAGAACTAATGGATTGTACTTTAATGTGGCAGTCTTCTCCCCCCCCCCTGCTTTGAATCCACCCCTCCTTTGTGAATTCCCACAAACTAATTCCTATGAGCTCAGCCTGGGCTTTGAACTTAAACTTGGTCAGTATGAGAAGAAAGCCATAAGGGGATTCCAGCATTGTAGATTTGAGAAATTGACAAGCTGTCCAGGTAGTATCCCTGAAGCCGTTGGTGTCGATTCCACTGTAGGATGCGGTTACATTTTTATGTACAGTATGTAACTCACAGAGCCCCTGCAAAAATGGCCAGCGAATTTTAATTTGCATAACGAAGAGGATTTTATAATTGTACTTAAGCATTTAATTTGATGGCTTTTAAATCAGATTTAATATTTTCCCTGGGTCTACCCACTTCTTTATTGCTACTTTATCATAAGTAAGAAGAGCCAACCACCCACTTACTATAAACATGTTTGCAAGTCCAGCAACTGTAATTAGACACGTGTGGGTTTGATTTGGTGGTTATTATGTACATTGTTTTCAATGGGAGTTGGAAAGACATCAAATAATATTTGGGTCTGAAGTCTGTAGAGATTCTCAGTTGTCCAGGTCATGGTTGTCCCAAAGGTGCTTTTTCTGGAGGCAACTGGACTTTCATGTTTTTCCTTTTGAAGGCATTTCAATTCTCATCCTAGAAGCTGTTTCAGCTCTTACAAGATAGTGGGGAATGGAAGGATTTGCAGTGGTATCTCTACTTAAGAACTTAATTCGTTCCATGACCAGATTCTTAAGTAGAAAAGGTTGTAAGTAGAAGCAATTTTTCCCATGTAAAAGCAAATAGTGCGCGCAAACCCATTAGGAAAGAAATAAAAGGTTGGAATTTGGGAGGGAGAAGGAGGAGGAAGAAGAGGAGGAGGACGGTTGCTGCTGAAAGAAGAAGGTGAGATGAGGGGAATCAAAAAAATCCAAAACTTTAAGGTTTTTTTTAAAAAAGAGGGACTCTGAGGCAGCAAATAGGAGCACGCGCCTCCCACACACCTGGTGCGAGGCTGCCTCCCATACTCTGCACCAGAGAGAGAAACCCAAGGGGAAGGCAGGAAACTGGCTGGGCCTTCGTGCCGCTCTCAAATATCCTGGGAAATTTTTCTGGGCTCAGGTTCTTAAGTAGAAAATGGTTCTTAAGAAGAGGCAAAAAAATCTTGAACACCCGGTTCTTATCTAGAAAAGTTGGGATGAATGGGGTTTTAATGGCTATAGTGGCAGTAATGATAATGCATGGAGAGAAGAATTAATGAATCAGTCAATGGAAGAAAGAATTCAGCACACCATGACACAAGATCTATGGGGCATAAGCGATGTAAGCAATCCTCCCCAGAGTTTCTCTGGAGGAGAATGGCTCATTGCAAAGCCAAGCATTCTTAAGTAGAAGTACCATTGTATATTTCTTGCAGACAGCAACCATGACTGAGAGTCTCTACAGACTTTTAGCTATATTATTTGAGATGAACACCCTTTGAATGGTGTGGGAGAAGGAATGGATTCCCCCCCCTCCAAAGAAATTGCAGACTAAAGGAACCAGGAGCACTACTCAGGTGACCCTGAGAACACAGATAAACCTTCAAGTGTTTCAATGACCCCGACTGCTAAAAGGATGGAAATTACCAGCTGTCTGCAAGGAATATAAATCCTTCCATTCCCCACTATCATGTCGGAGCTGAAGAAGCTTCTTGAATGAAAAGTGAAACATCTTCAAAAGGAAAGAAAACAAGAAAGTCTAGTTTCCTCCTGAAAAAGCACTTTTGGGATTTGGATCTGAACATTATCACAGAAATATAAACACACAGTCTTCGAACTGTGCATTGAGGTAGAAATATAATTTTAAACAGCCCACAATCGTTTTGTTTACTTAGGCGTTTTGAAGATATTGGCATTCCTTTACTTCTTGTCATCCTGGCAGTGAAATATCTCCAGAGCCCAATAGGGGCAGTGCAGACACCATGTGTGAAACTTATTTTGATGGTTGCCACTGATGCGTCAGAGAAAAGCAAAGACACTGTTAGTTTTTGACCTTTTCTCCACAGTACAAGTCTTGGGGGAGGTCAAGCTGACCGGAGCAGAGATGCTGAACAAGAACACAGAATTCTGGGAAAGTGAATGAATTCCAGATACACGGACAATAATATCAGAACAGGCAGTTGGGAAAAGATGCACAATTTGAAAATCTGACAAATGCTTCGGGGCATCATCAAACACTTTAAAATGCTTGAATATATCAAATGAAGTTGCTTCGGAAGAATGCATGGTCCTGCTATTGAATGCATCAGTTACGAAGCAAGAGTAATTATCATACCCTACCAGCTTTCCAGTAAGTATGAGGATGCAGCTCATTTGTCAACTTTTGTCACTTGTGGCTCTCAATTTTTTTTTACCCTTTGGCTGTGTGATGGGGCTGCGGAAGAAGGGAATTTTGACCTTGAAACTGCACTCTGAATTAATACAAATTAGCTTTTATAGTTTCCCAAGCAAATATACCAAAAATAGCCTCATTCCTGGTCTGCCTAACAGATGCTGACGTTTTAACTTAGTGATGGGCAATTTATTCATGTCCAGGAGATGCCTTGAACATATCCTGGGCTGTAGGGAGATGAAATTAGCAAGGCTAAGATTCAGAGTTTTTGTTACCAGTTTACGGTTTTTTTATGGCATTGAAGTCTCAACATGAGCCACATTTGACCTTGGGATGAATGGGGTTTTAATGGCTATAGTGGCAGTAACGATAATGCATGGAGAGAAGAATTAATGAATCAATCAATGAAAGAAAGAATTCAGCACACCATGAGACAAGATCTATGGGGCATAAGAGATGTAACCAGCCCTCTCCAGAGTTTCTCTGGAAGAGAATGGCTCATTGCAAAGCCAAGCCAAGTCAAACTGAACACAGGAAACTTGTCCCACTTCTAATTAATTCTGGACTGATGCATTTCTCAACATTTCCCTAAAGGTAGCTTTCGAGGGGAGGATTAGTACATTTTCTTTTTATGCTCCAAGTAGCACAGAACTAATTTCTAATCAGAAGCAGTACAGCCGGCTTGAGGAACCTATGGACACCAGATGTTGTTCCAGGGGTACAAGCCATAATAATAATAAGCCTCCAATGCACACACCAGGGTCTGAAACATGCACCCGGCCTGGCAGTAATTTTCTGAATGTTTACAAACAACAATGCTTCCAAGTTGATAGGATATAGGTAACAGTATGTTAGCATGACTGGTAGACACTGGATTTTGCACAGAATCACATGAACAACTTGAGATAAAGCTGGGCTTTGTTTGTACTTGTGGCATAATGGGCAAAATATGCCAAAATTGTCTGGTAGTCTGCATGCTGTTAGGAGATAATGTGCATATGATTGCTAATTGTCATCTTCAGTCATGCATAGTGAAGTTCTGTATCTATGGACTCACCTAGTGGTAAGCATGGAAAGTTATCCTTGGAATGTATGAAAAATGAACCATGACTTAATTATGAAGTAAAATCCACCCCCCTCTCTCATAATTATGTAGAGCAGTGATGGCGAACCTATGGCACGGGTGGCACATGGAACCTTATCTGCTGGCACGCGAGCTGTTGCCATAGCTCAGCTCCAAAGTGCATGTGTGTGTCAGCCAGCTGAGTTTTGGCTCACACAGAGGCTCTGGGAGGGCATTTTTGGCTTCCAGAAAGCCTCTGGGGGGATGGGGGAGGAGTTTTTACCCTCCTGCAGCTCCAGGGAAGCTTTTGGAGCCTGACGAGGGCAAAACACGACCCTATTGGGCTCACCAGAAATTGGGAAACAGGCCATTTCCAGCCTCCAGAGGGCCTCCAGGGGGACAAGAGAAGCTGTTTTCGTCCTCCCCGGGCATTGAATTATGGATGTGGGCTATCATGCATGCACGATAGCATGTGCCCACGCTCTTTCTGCACCTGAGGGAAAAAAGGTTCACCATCTACATATAGAGAGTAGATGTAATATGAATGAAAGAGGTAAGAGGTTATAGGTGCAGAAGAAGGATAGCAGGAGAGATAGGCAGGGGAAGGGAAAGGGCATCATGTTTATTATAGATAATAAGGAGTAGTTGTAACACACCTACTCTTACTACCTATAATATACCAGAAGGGCTGAGCACAGGTCTCTTGAAAACCTTTTAAGCCTGAATTCCAAGATAGCTTTGCTTTTAAGTTACAGGCATTAAGGTAGGGTGGAAGCGACAAAACAGAATGAGGTTGTTCATGGACATGCTACGTTTTGTGAATCTGATTTTACCATTGTTCCTTGCTGCAAAATTTCCATAGATCCTAGAAGAAATGAGGTGAAGTAGACCCAGAGACAGGGTTTTGAGCAATCGGTACTTTTATTCAGCTCAGAGAACAAGTGACAGCTCAGCAAGGTAAAGTGACAATTCAGCGAGTACCGACTGACTCTGCCTGGAGGAACCGCTCCTTTTATATATTTGCGGTTCCCGCCAAAGCTAGAGCCGGCCGCGTCTGAGCCAATCAGGAGCGACTTCCTGCTTGGGCTCAGACAGCGCTGAAAGAGGAACAAACTATTTACAGAGTTACCAGGTAGCCATTACAGGATACAACACCCCTCCCCTCATAGTTGGACACATCCATCAAGAAAGCCATGTGACAAAGTCGTCCAATCGGTGGGGCCTCTGAGTAGCTCGCGCTGACCTGCGCAGTTCAATTTCTCCTTCGCCACCGACTGTGGAGGATGGCTCGCCGCTGTTCTCCCGGTGTGGCGGACTTGGCCTGGCGGGCCCAACGAAGGCTTCGGAGGACGAGGATGGTTCGGCGTCGCTGGATGGTTCCCCCTGGCCCGATAAGTCTCTTTGCGTGTCTCTTATTTCGGGCAATGTACTAAAGTCTGTTGAAGGGGGAGAGTCCATGTCAGCGGTTTGTGGCAATTGATTTTCTGTTCGCTTCCGAATGTGGTCTATGTGTCGTTTCCACAAACGACCATCCTTTAGTTTAACAACATAGGTCTTAGGTGCATTTTGCTTCACAATGATTCCCTTCATCCAGTTTACATTTCCATCAAAACTTTTTACATATACATTTTGTCCCAAATACATTTCTCTTTCAGGTTTGGTACACATTTGGTTATTATTAACACAGAACCTTGGGTTTAACCTGTCTAGTGGTGACCTCAACTTCCTTCCCATCAATAACTCTGCAGGGCTTACATGTGTGTGCGAGTTAGGGGTGATGTGTTGGGTGAGTAAGAATTGGTCCAAGTTCTGTTGCACATCCCCAGGGCCTGACCTGCGCAATGCCTCCTTTGCCACCCGTACGTAACGTTCTGCCAATCCGTTAGCCCAGGGCGAATAAGGCGAGATGAGGGCATGCCTGACCCCTAGGCCATCTAGGAACAATTCGAATTGCCTGGCTGTTAGCTGTGGCCCATTGTCAGACACTAAGAGATCTGGGCAACCATGGGATGCAAACAGTCTGCTCAATACCTTGATAGTGGCACTTGTGGTTATGTTGTTCATTGCTATTATTTCCAACCATTTGGAGAAGGCATCAACCACTATTAAAAAATACTGAGACCCCACTGGGCCAGCAAAATCAATGTGGATTCTAGACCAAGGACCAGCAGGCTGTTCCCACTCAGCCGGAGTTGTTTTGGGGGGACTGGGCCGTGACTCTTGGCACGGATCACACTTTGAAACCCAGCTTTCAATATCAGCATCCAGCCCTGGCCACCATAAATGCCCCCTTGCTAGGCTCTTCATCCTGACAATCCCAGGATGACCCACATGTAGCATTTTGAGTACCTTTCCCCTTAGACTTTTGGGGATGATCACTCTATCCCCCCACAGCAAACAACCTTTTACATATGATAACTCAAGTCTCTTGTTTTTAAAATCACACAATTCAGGTTTCACAACATCATTTTGCCATCCCTTTAGAACACAGTTCACCACTTGTTTAAGGATTTGATCTTGCTGCGTGTGTGCAGCTACCTCTTTTGCTGTGGTTAGTGGGTTTTCCTCGAGTTCTATCATTAGCACATCTGTGGAAGGAACAGGGTCTTCCACTAAGTCTGTTATGGGGCATCTGCTGAGACCGTCTGCATGATTGATTTCCTTCCCCCCCTTGTGGGTGAGCTCATACTGATACCCTGAGAGGAAAAGAGCCCATCTGATTAGTCTTGGAGACATAAAAGGTGGAGTGGGCTTGTTGGGGGCTAGCAGGCCTAGTAGAGGTTTGTGGTCAGTGACTAGCTCAAAGCTTCTTCCAAAAATGTAATTGTGAAACTTCTTTACCCCTGCCACTAATGCTAGAGCCTCCTTGTCTAACTGGCTATAATTCCTTTCTGTGCTGGTCATGGTTCTTGAAAAAAATGCTATTGGGGCCTCTGTCTTATTAGGTAGAACGTGAGCTAGGACTCCTCCTATGCCGTACGGCGAAGCGTCGCACGTGAGCCTAATGGGTAGTGAAGCACTATATTGGACTACTACACTTTTAGAAGTTAATAAATTTTTTATTTGAGAAAAAGCTTCACGTTCAGTTTTCCCCCATGTCCAGCGGGCTTCCTTCTGGAGTAAACGATGGAGAGGCTCTGCTACTGTTGCCTTCTGCTTTAAAAAGACGGAATAAAAATTAAGGAGGCCCAAAAATGCCTGCAACTCATTCTTATCTCGTGGCTCTGGGGCTTCTCTAATTGCTCTCAACTTCTCTGTTGTGGGGTGGATTCCTTCCTTATCTATTTTATATCCTAGGAATTCTATACTGTTGGTTCCCCAGACACATTTATCAGGCTTGATTCTTAAACCTTTGTCCTGTAACCTCTTAAGTACTTCCCTTATCCTTTTGTTTACTTGTTCCTGGTTCTCCCCTGCAATTAAGATGTCATCAAAGTATGGAATGGCCCCATTTACCCCTGACAATAGGCATTCCATAATGCTCTGGAATATTCCTGGGGCTATGCTTACCCCAAACTGTAACCTCGTGCATTTGAAAGCCCCCCTGTGCGTTACAATTGTTTGAGCGTTTGCTGTTTGTTCATCGACCGGAAGTTGCTGGTAAGCTTGCGCCAGGTCGATCTTTGCAAACCTTTTCCCCTCCCCCAGGGAATGTAACAGTTGTTGCACGACCGGGATGGGGTAGGGGTGGTGTTGGAGCGCCTTGTTTAGGGTCGATTTGTAATCAGCGCAAACTCTTAGGGAGCCATCTGGCTTCAGAGGGGTAACTATGGGAGTTTCCCATGGCCCCTGCTCCACAGGGACCAAAATACCTTGGCTAATGAGTTTGTCCAGCTGTATGTCTAGTTTGGGGAGGAGCGGCAGGGGGACCCTGCGAGGTTTTAGTCTGATCGGTGGGACCTTGGGGTCAATAGAGAAAGATATAGGGGGCCCCTTATACAATCCCAGTGTGGGGCTGAACACCTCAGGGAACTCTTTCACAAAGTTAGGCATATCATAACAGTTTACATTGCACACACCCGAAATCTCGATCCCCAGTGGTTCCATCCATGCTAAACCCAGAAGAGAGTGTTTGGCCCCTGTTACAATAAGCATGGGAAGGGTACATTTAACATTCTTGAATGCGATAGGTACATTTGCTGTTCCCAGGACCGAGATTACTCCCCCCTGAAAGTCTCTAATCACCAAAGAGGTTTGATTTAGGTCAGCCTTAGATACATTAGGCATATACAGTTTAAATTTTTCCCAGGGCATGATGGTATATCTAGAGCCCGTGTCCAGCTCCATTGAGCAAGGTTGGTTATTGAGTAACAGTGATATAACAATTTTAGCCCCTTTTTTGGTTGCCGTGTTATTCACGGAAAATTGAGAGTTACCTCTATAGTAGTCGCGGTTAGCGGTTGAGTAGTTCCTTTGACCCGCGTTGCGGAATGGTCTCCTTTCTCGCGCTTGGGGGGTCTGGTTTTGAGGTCGCTGGTATTGCGGTGTGGCAAATGTTTCCTCTGGCGCTGTTGCTCTGCATGCGATGGCGATGTGGCCTCTCCGGTTGCAACGGCGGCATGTAGCGTCTCGGAAGGGGCATCGATGGCGCTGGTGATTTCCCCGGCAGCCCGCGCAGGGGGCTGGGTGAGTAGCTCTCAGGTGTCTCGGCTGGTCTTGCACCAGGAGGCAGTTGTCTCCGCTGGGAATTTGTTGGCTGTTGTCTGTTTCCACGGCGCTGGGAGACGCGGAGTCGATTTTTGCAATGAGTTCTCGCCTTCCGTGCTCTTTCAATTCTCTCGCCGCTGCGTCGGCTGCTTCTGCGGTTTGCGCCAGTTTAATCACGGTTTGTAGGCTCGGCTCTTCTTCGATGAGGAGTTTATTTCTCACCGTGCTGCTTTTCATGCCGAAAACCAAGGCGTCGGTGAGGCGAGCTTCCGGGTCTTTAAACTTGCATTGGGCAAGTACCGTTCGAAGCCGCGTTGTAAACTGGCTGATCGACTCGGTTTCCCTCTGAGCCATCATGTGGAATTGATGCCGAAAAACCATGGCTGGTTTGGTCGGCTTGAAATGGCTCGCCAGTTTTTGTTGTAGGACGTCCCACGCTGTGGCTCTTGCTTGTTCCGGTTCGGTGAGAGTTTGGGCAAGTCTACGGATTTCTGCGCCGCAGTAGTTAAGGAAAATAGCCCGTTTGCGATCGGCTTCGGCGTCCTGCATTCCCGCCGCCTCGAGGAAGATCTCGAAGGTGGCCATGTACTCGTCCCATGTCGATTTCTCGGGATCGAAGAGTTCCGGAGCCTGGCCGATCTGGATTTTGTCCATGTTGCACGCGAAGTTTCTTCCGTCCGTTCGTCGCCAGTGAAGTAGACCCAGAGACAGGGTTTTGAGCAATCGGTACTTTTATTCAGCTCAGAGAACAAGTGACAGCTCAGCAAGGTAAAGTGACAATTCAGCGAGTACCGACTGACTCTGCCTGGAGGAACCGCTCCTTTTATATATTTGCGGTTCCCGCCAAAGCTAGAGCCGGCCGCGTCTGAGCCAATCAGGAGCGACTTCCTGCTTGGGCTCAGACAGCGCTGAAAGAGGAACAAACTATTTACAGAGTTACCAGGTAGCCATTACAGGATACAACATGAGGAACAGAAGAATAACTTGCTCCTTATTGTTTTGATTATTGCAGCTTCAGAGTAATTCAACAGTATGGGGCTAGTTAGGAGGGAACAATCCCTAAAAGAAGCAGTGTTGGTAGGCTGGTCAAGCACCTATTTGAAAATTTATCTTGGTCGGTAAGCCACTCCTACCCAGTCACATGACCTTTAAGCCACCCCTGGTTACATGATTGTTAAGCCACTCCCATCTGGTCACATGCCTGGCAAGCTACTCCTACTGGTCACATTACTATCAACCCACAAAATAAGCCAAGCCCACAGTGTGGCAGTAAAATTTTTGGCAGCCCATCACTGTCAATGAGGTCTTACACAATCCACAGTCTAGTCTGAATACAAGCTCAGACCTTAACAAACCACTGCAGTCAAACTGGAAATGGATTTTCTGAAGCTGACTTAAGAACAGTTGGGAGCACATGAGAAAGCAGCTGAGGCTGAAGGGCAGAATTACCCTAAATTAAATTGGTAGTTTTCGTCACATTTCCAGATAAAGTTCAGATTAAAGAGTCTCTGCCTCTTCCCCTTTCTTCCTCCTCTTCCTCTTCTTCTTCTTCCTAAAATGACAGATTTCATTGGGAAAATATCCCCTAAAGCGGAAAAGAAACACCAAAAACTATTGGAAGCACCAACTATGAGCCTTGCTAAGGGAATGCAATACTGGGGCTTGCAATTTCATTGCATTTTTTGCTATCAGGACAGTGTTACTGGCAATAGCATGGATTATTGACGTTTCATCCATCAATTTTAAAGCTATTCATGGCTTCTTCCAAGCCAGTTTCCCATAAAATATACACATATTGAATAAATAAGGGGAGAGCATGGGCCTCCTTGCATTCATTTGCCAACTTGGAACCAGTTTGTTTCACCATGTTCTGCCCATGCTGTGACTTCCTGACCTGTATAAATATTTCATGAAGACAATGAGATATTCCAGGATTCCCATTGTTTGAGCATTTTCCGGAACAATTTAACCACATTCTATAATTGATGAACTACACACTGATTTCTTTTTGATATTCTTCAGCTTTCTCAATTGTCCAATGTGCATCTGCAATAATGTCTCATGTTTCTTGGCCTTTTCTAAAGCCAGTTTGAACATCTGGCATAGCTTTTCCCATTTGGATTCTAATCTGTGTTGGATGATCCTAAGCATTATTTTGCTAGCATATGAAATTAAGGATGTTATATATACTTTGCGCATTGGAATGTAGATTGACTTCTTCCAATCAGCTGGCCACTGTGTCACCCTCCAGATTTACTGGCATAGCTTGGTTAGAACTTTGAAAGTTATACTTCATTTGTTTCCCTTCCATATTTCAATGGATATTCTATTATCTCCTGTAGCCTTTCTACTTGGCAATGAATGGAGTTCACATCTAATTTCATCTCCTAGTGCTAGAGGTTTTTTTGTAAATAAGAAATATTTTCTAAAGAATTTTGGATGTTGACTTCTGTTTTATAAGGTTTCAGTATATCCTTCCCTCATCCTTCTATCTCCTTTTAGTTGGTTAATATCTGTCTACTGGCATCCTTTAGCATACCAAATTGAGGTTGG
Organism: Erythrolamprus reginae; assembly: GCF_031021105.1. NCBI lineage: Eukaryota > Metazoa > Chordata > Lepidosauria > Squamata > Dipsadidae > Erythrolamprus > Erythrolamprus reginae. The sequence goes on along the minus strand of NC_091951.1, from coordinate 285,315,322 downwards.
AATTCAGAACCTGTTTGAAAGACTTCCCTGGTTTTTCCATGTCTGTTTCCATCCACAGTGTCTTTACAGATGTTGTAATACTGCCTGGTGTCTCTTCTAACAGCTATCTGAACTCTTTGCTAATTTCATTTCTGAGATTTTTGTCTTTCTTGGCTCTGCCTTCTCTTTTGACCTTGGCAATTTCCATACTTTATGCTGACATCCAATTTGCTTTCTTCTATTTCATTGTTTCTGGTAATCCCTTTTCCCCACATCTGTCTGGAACCCATACCACATCTCAGACATCAACACCCTTGAAAATGTCCAAAGATATTTCACCAGAAGAGTCCTTCACTCCTCCACTCAAAACAGAATATCCTATGAAAATAGACTAACAATCCTGGGCCTAGAAAGCCTAGAACTACGGCGCCTAAAACACAATTTGAGTATTGCCCACAAGATCATATGCTGCAACGTCCTACCGGTCAATGACTACTTCAGCTTCAACCGCAACAACACAAGAGCACACAACAGATTCAAACTTAATACGAACCGCTCCAAACTTGACTGTAAAAAATATGATTTCAACAATCGAGTTATCGAAGCGTGGAACTCATTACCGGACTCAATTGTCTCAACCCCTAACCCCCAACATTTCTCCCTTAGACTCTCCATGATTGACCTCTCCAGGTTCCTAAGAGGCCAGTAAGGGGCGTACATAAGTGCACTGGTGTGCCTTTCGTCCCCTGTCCAATTATCTTTCCTTTCTTTCACCTACCTTATATATTCTTTTCCTTTCATATATCCTCTCCTCTAAGTTCACTTTTACCCTTATATATATTACCACATGTCTATTTTTCTTCCTATGTATTTGTGTATTGGACAAATGAATAAATAAATAAAATAAAATAAAAATATTCTTAATGACTTCTTACAATTCATTCCATAATTCCTTGATAATTCCTTGATTCTCCAGTTTGAGACTTCAGAGTGATTCCGAATGTTCTCCTGGAAAATGGTGATACATGCTCAAGATCATATTGTAGAAATTTAACTAGATTTTTCTTAGCTTAATTTGGAGCTTGAACATAAGCAATTCATGAACAGTTGTAAAATTGGCACATGGCCGTGTCTTTGATGCTATAATTGAGCTCCCCCACTTCCTTTTGGCAATAGTGGAGCCAATTTAATTTCTACATACTCCAGCTGATGATGACCATGTTCAGAAGCATCATTTTGATTGTCTGAAAACAGTGTTAACTAGGAAGAAATAATTGGAATGGCAGAAATTGATAAATTGCTCTCATGCTTGATTTTAATTTCCTAAATTAAACAATCCAAGTCTATATTTTTTATTTCATGTTTCCAACTTTGGTATTCCAGTCTCCAATCACAAACAGCACATCTTACTTGCATGTTTTGTCCATTTCATTTTGAATTTGATTACAGAAGTAATAAACCTTCTTCTTTTTCTGCACTGGAAGCATAAGCTTGAATGATTTATCTGTTAAAGCAGGGGTCACCAACCATTTGGACCTCAGGGACCACTAAATGCATAATTTTAAATGCTGCGGACCACTAATATGATCTGCCTAATGACTGGCTGGCTGGGCATGGCTATAGGGTCATGTGACTGGGTGACTGGTGTGGCCAAGTCATCATGTTAAGAAGGGCACAAGCTAGTAATATATATAGAATGTTATCGCAAGCAGAAGAGGGAGTAATAAAAGGCTTGACAAGATGCTGGCAAAATGATTTACAAATAGATGAAAGTGAAATGAAAGAAATAGTAGAAAATGTATATAAGATTAAGAATACAAGAGTTAAAGAGATGAGAAGAAAAATTTTACATAAATGGTATTATACACCAGCACAACTTGCACACTTCCAGGGGAAAGGGAAAGGTAATTGTTGGCATGGTTGCCAAAAGAAAGGAATCTTCATGCATATGTTCTGGGAGTGTGTTGAAGTTCAGAAATTTTGGAAGGAAGTGCAGAATGAAATAAATAAAATGTTAAATATTAACTGGATAATTACAAAAGAAATAGCAATACTAATTAAACAAAGAGAATTAAGAGATTTTAAAGAAATAAAAACTGCAGCACTGGAAAGCGCTCAAGCGGTAGTGGTATTGGGTTGGAAAGAGTCTATAAAATGGACATTACAGAACTGGTATCGGTACATGGTGGATCATATTCATTTTGAAATCATGGAAATAAGATTAAACAACTTTGATGAAAACAAATTGGAGAAGCTGATGGCACGATGGAATAAGGTGAAAGGTTATATGCTGAGTAGAATCTGTGATGAAAATGTGAAAAATTAACTCCAATCACTCTTTTAATAATAACAAATGCAAAGTAGAGCTAAGGAAATAAAAAAATATAAACTAGTAAATATTTGAACCCCCCTCAATTGGTGGTGGTGGTGGTATTGTCAGTCGGGTGATGGGCACATGCACTGTGCACTGTTTTATGTTTGTTTATGTAACTATGTGCAAAACCAATAAAATATATTTTTTTTAAAAAAAAAAGAAGGCCTGCCTCACCAGCCTCTAGTCGCCCCTCTTCTCCTAGCTATTCCTCGCCTGCCCAGGCTCCTTAGGGCTCCAACAGGAAGCAGTTGTTAGAGCTAAGCAGCCACCATGAGAAAGAGTTGGCAAAACAGCTGGATCAGTTCAAATTGGATTGGGCAAAAAAGAAGGATCAGAAGAAGCACCTCACTGAGGACTATGAGCCTAGCCTTTCCACGCAGCGGAAAGACCTGCAGGAGTTCAAGACCAAGTAGTGGTGCCTGGAGGCTTAGTGGGCTGAGAAGGTCAGCCAGTTCTAGGCCACGGCACATTCCCACTGGAACAAGGCCCTCCGGCTCTTAGCCACTAGTGTCATTTCCCTCCAGCCTTTCCAAGGCCCCACCCCTCCCCTGACCTGCACAAAAAGACCCTGAAGAGGGAGACTCTCTACAGCAATGCAAATGTTCATTGCACGTGTCCAGCCCAAGGGCTGTAGTTTGAGGAACCCTGATTTAGTGCAATATTAAAAATGCAAATCATTTTTCTGTGGACCACCAAAATTTTCTCACAGACCATCAGTTGGTGACTGCTGTATTAAAGTGTTCTTCATCAAGTCAAATTTATATTATCTGGACATTGATTCCATTATAGCCAAGCACTTATATTGCCGTACCATTCCTAATTATAAAAGCATCACACCCTTTTTGTATGCCTTAAGTAATAAATAGTGTAATCTTCTGACTGAATGTGTCCAATCCCAGTTTATCTCAATTTCCTGATGTTTAAGATGTCAATTTGTAGTTGTTTCATTTCATCTTTTTTTAATATAATTTTTTTATTATTTTTAAAAGCAAGACACAACACACATACATAAAAGTACAATACAAGACATATAACAAAAAAGGAGCTACAATCGCTCCGCTCAGAATTGAAGTCTCCATGGTAAAAAAAGGAAAACTTTTGTTGCTTAGATCATTTCAGAGGGAAAGAAAAAAGAAAAATATATCTACTTCATTTCTCTATTTATATACATTTCAGAAAAATAAATGTATATAACATTGAATTCATTGAGAATTTCTTTTATTCAACCAAATATAGACCCTATCCCAGATTTTATAGAATTCCGACTCTTCTTGGTTCTTTATTTCATCTTTCATTGACCTTTCCTATGTTTATACCTCTTAGATTCACTGGTCCTATTGAAATGCTATCTTTGCAGCTTCAGATTATCTTTTCCTGTATGGCAATATCAGCAACTAGACATCCTGAAGACTTTAATCTAGCCAGGTTATCAATTTCATAAGATATTGCATAGACCATAAAATTGCAACAAACCTATGGTGTATTCAATGTACACAGTTTTTGTAACTGAAAATAAACAGATGTTTGATGGGTAGAAGATATAGAACAAAAACCTCTATATAATTTTGTAATATGGGTTTCAGAAGGTTTCTAAAATAAATGTGTATTTCACCTTGTATCAATGGCTGTAATGGTCCATTGTCCAGGTTCATTACAGATTCTTTGTAATACTTGGGATATTATACCATCTCTCTGTTTTTTAAGCACTACATTCTAAAAACAAGCTATATTCGGCCAAGTGGCTAAAACAAATACTTGGTTATAGGAATGTATAGTGAGACATACTTTTCTGGGGTCATCAAGAATGGAATTAGATTTTTTTTTATGCTTACCTAATTCAAACACAGTAAAGATGAAAAACAAGTCTAAGCCTAATAAAGATTTATAAAATTTTATAGCATTTTCTAATGATTGTTGCCTTGATATAACAATAGCAATAACATTTCCCCAACAATGTGACATTAGGAAATGTTTTAAATAATTCGTGAGGAAATTCTGCACATTCCATACCTTCAGAGGCAAATCGCACACTTTTAATATATTCAACAAAACTCAGAGAGCCTATATTAGTTATTCCCAACCTTCAAGTTTCTTTGGAATATAAGTCCCAGCATTTCCAGACAATTTAATCAACCTGGCTAAGAATTCTGGAATTATAGACCTCAAATACTGTAACTGGAGGCAATTAGTGGAGGAAACATCGAACTACTTCATGAAGTATCAATCATTGAATCTTGAAAGGGCCATATGGTATGCAAACTCTATGTTTTGCTTCTAAGTCCAGTTAAGTTATTTCATCATTTGAAAGGCTTTTGTTTTTGTATATTTTTTATATTTTTATTGGCACATAGGGGACCCCAAGGATTGGAAAACAAACAAGGATAATAGCCTCTTATTTCTGTGACCTTATCTGATAGCAATGGTTTATTTTCCTTAGAAGCAAAAGATAGTTTATTTATTTTATTTTATTTATTCATTTGTCCAATACACAAATACATAGGAAGAAAAATAGACATGTAGTAATATATATAAGGGTAAAAGTGAACTTAGAAGAGAGGATATATGAAAGAAAGAAAATATATATGATAAGTGAGAGAAAGGAAAAACAATTGGACAGGGGACGAAAGGCACACCAGTGCACTTATGTGGTTTTGCATACTTGATAAGGAGGCAAAGAAATAATATATTTTTCTTTCAATGACTGGAGGTAAGGAAAAAATTAGAAGTGGCTATCACTTCTGGAGAACAGTATTAATGACTACTGCTGTTTAAAATAATCACCAGTAAATCAATTGAAGGTGTTACAAAGCTGCTTAGACATTCTCATTCTCTATTTATATGCAATTGAGCCTTGCATGTTTTGTTGACATTACCCGGACACTTTAGCTCAAAAATCTGTTTTGTTTCAGGGAAAACAGCAAAGCTGAAGTTTTGCCAACTGCTAACAACCAGACAAAAGGACACAAAAGGTCAGGGCCTAATAGTTTATGCGTTTCCTCTACCATTTAAATTAAAGAGAAATGTTCCCAGAGGATTGGCATTTCACTCAAATGCATCCGTAAATTGACCAATCCAGAATTCTGATAGGAACAAGAAAAAGAAGAAAAAAACTAATTCTGGACTATTTCCATTCCCGAAATGGATGAGTTAGTCAGAAAATGTGGTTGCTATATTTACTCTGTTTGTGGTTTGTATATTCGATTTTTTAAAAAGAATAATCATTTAATATTAATAATTGTTGCCCATATTTTTATGATTGCTTTTTAAATTATTGCTTTTTGATTTATTTGATTGTTATATGCCACTTAGGGTCACTTCAGGTGAGATGGGCCAATTATGTAAATTTGATAAATAAGTAAATAACAAATAAATAAAAATCAGCTGAAGAATTGATTTGTTCTCTATCGATACTTCGTAACATATTTTGGGTAATCACATCTACTATAAGTTAGTTAAGGTTAAATTAGACCATGCATTTCTTTAATTATCAGGTGATCTAACTAATACTTTGTTTGACCTCTCCTAACTTGAACACACCTGCAGTATCTGCATATTTTAACAAAGCACAAAATTTTAATGTAGTAAACACAGAATCACAGAGTTGGAAGGGACCTTGAAGATTTTCTAGTCCAACCCCCTGCTCAACCAGGAGACCCCGGTATCATTTCAGGCAAATGGTTGTCCAATTTCCTTTTAAAAGTCTCCATGATGGAGCACCTACAACATGTGAAAACAAGCCATTCCACTGGTTAATTGTTGTCAGTATTAGGAAATTTCCCCTTAGTTCTAGCTTGTTTCTTTCCTTATTTAGTTTACATCTGTTGGTTGTTTCTTTCTTGTCTTCCGGAGCTTTGGAAAAGAGTTTGACACCCCCTCTTCACACCCTGAAGTGAGATAGCACTTCAAATATTGGGATACTTTTTATTGTATTTTAAAGTACTGTATACTGATAAAAAAAGGGAACACTCAAATAACACATCCTAGATCTGAATGAATGAAATATTCTCATTGAATACTTTGCTCTGTACAAAGTTGAATGTGCACAACAGCATGTGAAATTGATTGTCAACCAGTGTTGCTTCCTAAGTGGACAGTTTGATTTCACAGAAGTTTGATTTACTTGGAGTTATATTCTGTTGTTTAAGTGTTCCCTTTATTTATTTTTTTGAGCAGAGTATATTATCTTGTTTTTTGAAAAACTCTTCTAAATGTTTTAAAAGGTTCAGATGTATTTATCTAATGTATTTATCAAAAGTATTTATCTGCAGTTACCTGTTCATGATTCCCTATTCCCTATGAGTCCTGATCATAATTTTCACTCTATTCTGATAACACTCTTGTTCATTTTTGAATCAAACAGTACTATACAAACCAGGGAGTGATTTATATCCATTGACTCAAGAGGATTTATATAAGTAGTCTTCAACTTACAACCACAATTGAGCCCAAAATTTCTGTTGAGTGAGACATTTGTTGAGTGGTTTCCCCCCCCAATTTTACAAACTTCCTTCCATGAATGTTAAGTAAATGACTGCAACTGTTACATTAGTAGCCTAGTCATTAAGTGAATCTGGATTTCCCATTGAATTTGCTTGGAAGAATGTCTCAAAAGGGAATTACATGACTCCAGGACACCAAGTGGTTGAATTTTGATCAGGTGATCATGGGGATGCCACAATGGTCATAAGTGGGGAAAATGGTCATAAGTCATATTTTTCAGTGCCATTGTAATTTTGAAAGGTTATTATTATCATCATCATCATCATCATCATCATCATCATCATCATTATTAATTAGATTTGTATGCCGCCCCTCTCCATAGACTCTCCATTAATGGAACTGTTGTAAGCGGAAGACCACCTGTACAAACACCAGGAAAGGTATTATAAAAAGCAAAAAAAAAAGGAAAGCTGCATTACCCTAATAGAAAATGTCTATGCTAATTTACATTCCAAGACTTAAATTCAGGACTAAATATTATAATGAAAATTTAAATGTTATATATCTCACCATGGAGTGGAACTACTATAACCAGGGGGGGGGGGGGGGTATCAGTGTTTTTGCTGATTCTCTTATGCAAAAAGTTATTGAAAGGTAACTTGAAGTTTCCCCACTTTGCATTCTTATCATTGTTTATCTCTACACCAAGTTGAATTAAACAGTTCTTCAAATGAAAGAAGGAAGACATTCTTCCTTCAAAGGAAGAAGCAGAACGTGCAAATAAGAGAACAACCTAACTCCAAAAAGAGAACACTTCTATTTGACTTCCTGTGAGTCTACCAAGGAGTATAGCTTATTTTTCTCTAGATGTGCAAATGTATTCTACAGGAATATTTAGATCCAATTCTCACTGCATCTAAGCAAACTGCCTCTGGGGGAAAAAAATTGCAACTCATCTTTTTAATCTGCCTGCTTGTGATGGGACAGCTGACAAACATCAGGAAAAATCATTTATCCCATGGTAAAACATAACATGCTCCCAAGGTCTTGCTCAGGGAATCTTTAATGTCTACATAGCAATGCAAACAAAGTCAGTTTCTTTCATGAATGTTGAACACTGGAGTGTTGGGCTAAAAAAAAAAAGAGGAAAGATCACAGGCTATTCTCTCTGATTTTTCCAAAAAGTAATTAGACCTCACTTGTGTTCTAAGACAATAATCCCTTTCTGAGAGCACTTCAATTTCTATTTAAAGTGTAGCTGAAACTATATACTAACAATATGCTATTTATAGCATGCTTGAAACGATTCCTTTGATTAGATTACAAGAAATGGATAATATGGACAAAGAAATGATGAGAGTTGATAGTTTCTGACTGCCACAATACAAAGAGGTTGCTCACATCCAGGAACGAGAAAAAAGACAGAAAAGAACCAAATGAAGATGCTAAATGGCTCAAGAGGTTAAATCCTATGAAGAACAGTGAACTGAACTGAGGATCTTTAGGCTATGAGAAGATACTTTATTTATTTATTTATTTATTTATTTATTTATTCATTCACTCACTCACTCACTCACTCACTCACTCACTCACTCACTCACTTATTTATTTATTTTGTCCAATACACAATGAGGGTTTTAGTGGGTATATATCTATATACACATAGTAAAATACATGATGAAGGTTATAGAGGAGATACTCATAGTAAAATATATCTAAGAAATAATAGAAAATAAGGTATAGTAATAGAACATATCAATGAAAGAATAGAAGAAGAGATATAGGAATAGAAGAAAGGTATAGGAGATATAGGAGAGCAATAGGACAGGGGACGGAAGGCACTCTAGTGCACTTGTACTCGCCCCTTACTGACCTCTTAGGGATCTGGATAGGTCAACCGTGGATAGTCTAAGGGAGAAATGTTGGGGGTTTGGGGATGACACTATGGAGTCCGGTAATGAGTTCCACGCTTCGACAACTCGGTTGCTGAAGTCATATTTTTTACAGTCAAGTTTGGAGCGGTTAATATTAAGTTTAAATCTGTTGTGTGCTCTTGTGTTGTTGTGGTTGAAGCTGAAGTAGTCGCCGACAGGCAGGACGTTGCAGCATATGATCTTTTAGGCAATACTTAGATCTTGTTTAAGGCGTCTTAGGTATAAACTTTCTAGGCCCAGGATTGAAAGTCTAGTCTCATAGGGTATTCTATTTCGAGTGGAGGAGTGAAGGGCTCTTCTGGTGAAGTATCTTTGGACATTTTCAATATTTCAAATATTTAAAGATTATGATGGTAATCTTTAAATATTTCAAGCACTGTTATAGTGAAAAGTGTGGAATTATCCACCAGAGTTTTCAAGGGTGCGAGAAGAAAGGTGGAAGAATTACAAAGGAAGATCTAAATTCAGAATAAGAAGACATTTCCTGACAGTGAGAACTATTAACCAGTAGGACAGCCTGCCTTTTGAACTGTGAGGGCTCCATATCTGGAAGTTTTCAAGCAATGGTTGGGCAGCCTTTTGTCTGGGATGGGAACTCTTACTCAGGGAAAAATGTTCACAAAAACCTATGCCTTTCAATCACATTTGCTGGTCTGAAAAGATGCTACCAGGCTCCTTCTGACAGGTAGCAGCAAATAATTATCACACTGGATTTTTTTTTTCTAGAGAAGCTCACAGCACATTTTTCACTAGTAAAACCTTATGGTTTCCTGTCTAGACTCGTCATAAAACCACCAATTGTTTTCCATTTGACTCTACATTGCTTTTCTACTGTTGTCCCATTGATTTCCTTGACATTTACAAAAACCATGACTGCATGAGGACATGGAAACGTTGCAATAACCTAGAACTCTTTTGTAACCAGTAAGATCACATACTTATTTCTCCCCAACTTTTGGCCAATGTCTAGACACTTCAACATAAAGAGTGCTACTTCCCATTTACCTTGAAATGTACCTTTACAAGAGGAGAAATCGGCAGCCTCAATCAAAGCCGTTCATTAGTTCTGCCATTAATACACCTCCTTAACCTATTGCATTTATTTAAAATATTTATATAAATGCCTTGAACACAGTCAACGGTGCTAAGTGCACCAGCATGCCTACCATCCCTGTCCTAATATTATCCCTTATCAGTACCCATCTTATAGATAATAAACAATGTTATATCTATGTATTTTACCAATGCATACTTGACAAAATAATAAACAAGCAAGTAAGCAAGCAAACAAACAAACAAACAAAACAAAACACACAAACAATATGTAACCCATCATAGATCTCCAGGCTCCAAATTTATTATCCCAATGCTTGGGGGAGCCCCATCCCCTCCGTAATCTTTTTTTCTTAAAAAAAAAACTTTATTAATTATTTACATTAGAAAAAGAAACAACACAACATTGACAGAAGAAAGAAAAAGAAAAGAAAAAGAAAAAAGAAACATACATACATACAATCAAAACAAAACAAAGCATTATGCTTTATACATAGAGCAGTTTTGGTACCAGAACTTAATAAACATACCTGCTAGATTGCAGGATAATTGGTTTTTGCAGCTTATTCATTTGTAACCATTTTGGTTCGTATTTACTAATACACATAAATCTCCTTAATTTATTAATATCCATTTCTCTACCTTTCCTTTCATTTCCTCTATATTTATTATATGGTATAATGGTGCATTAAAAGCAACAATATTTACATTTAACAACAGTTTGATTCACTCCACAATCTTTATAGGTTTCTGCAAGGTTCAGAAGCTGGATGCCTTCTGGATCTCAAGGGGAAGATCCTGTGAAAAGGCATGCGTCCTTGGTCCTGATAGTTGGCTATATTTAAGGGAAGAAACCGGGAGTGTGTCCACTTTATGTGATGTGGTGAAACAGGCAGATACTTCAGAGAAAAATGGTCCCACAAATAATCTAACTCTGTACCATTTAGTGTATAACCTGCACTTTTAAATGTACCCAGAAAGAAACCAGGAGCCAGTGTGTAGCTCATGCAGCAATGATGTAACCTGGACACATGATGGGCTCAAATCAAGGCCCAAACCAATACTATGCTAGCTATCTTGTAATTTCTGGGTGGTCTTCAAAGGCCATGTAGAGCTGTCCAGTTGGGAAATGAGTGACCATGAGCAAGGCCTCTCTATTCAGGAATAAGCACAATTATTCCACAAGACAATTATTGCAAAGTACCCACAAACATGTTCCCTGCTACCTGAATTGGAGTTGCAAGTCTAGGAGAACACTCAAATTGTACACCAGCTTTGATGCAGTGTTACCTCATTAAAAACCAAAAATAATACACCACTGGACCCAGAATAGCCAAAAACTCCAATCCTTTCTGTCATGCTAGGGTTGAGCCAGAGCCAACTCCTTCCCATCCAGACTCTTGCAACCTTCAGGCAATGGTTTAACATTAAAGTGATATCACCTACCAGGTATAATGCCATTATCATGACTCCACCCAGCAGCTTCATGTAGATGTTAAAAAGGAACAGTTTAGTACTGGTATAAAGTATGAATTAGAGGTTACAACCCCATTAGGATTGTGAAAAGTCCAGAGACAAAGGCTTAAGTAAAGACGGTTCCTTTATTCAGCTCTTAAAAGGGAAGTGACAATCAGCGGGAACACGTCTGGCTAACCTGGAGAGTAACCGCTCTTTTATACATTTGCGGCTCCCGCCAAAGAGAGCCAGCCAGCGTCTGAGCCAATCAGGCGCGACTTCCTGTTTCAGCTCAGACAACGTTTCTCCTGGAACCAACTATTTACATAGGATTCAACAGCTTGGACCCTGAGACACCCCTCATTCTAGGAGCTTACAATTGGACATGTCCACACCTACCATTTGGTACCAGCAGTGGAAGAAGGAGGATAACCATCAAAGACAGTCTTATTCCCAATTCACACAGCAAATCCAGAAGGGTACTATGATTGATGCAGTGGTGGGATTCAGGATTTTTTTACTACCAGTTCTATGGTTGTGACTTTGTGGGCGTGGCTTGATGGGCATCGCAGAAGAAGGATTCTGTGAAATCTCCATTCCCACCCCACTCCAGAGGAAGGTTACTGAAAAATCCCAATTCCTGATTAGCTTGGACTTAGACAGAGAATAAATAGGTGTGAGACCAGTCAGAGATGGCATTTACTGGCTGTTAATGTAGGTGAAAAGTAACCCTTGAATAACAAGAGTATGCACATGGAAATGTTTATGAGCATAGTTGTGAATAATTATTCAGCCACAAACAGATGCACTAACTTGAGTTAAAGTTTACTTTAAGAAATAGCACAATCCAATAAACAGCCCAGGTCATACATATAATAGAATAACAGTCCAAAGAATATCCAAAGTTTTCTTACTAGTTGTATGTGTCATGCATAGTAAACATAGATACCAAGGTATAAACACAGCTTAGATACTACAGAGAAAAGAATATTTCTAGCTCCCTCTTATGGCAACCTGCAACACAATCAACCAATCAGAAATAGCATACATTAAAGCTACATACATCAACACAGTTAAACCCGCCGAAACATCCAGGAGGGCCAGAAGAAAAGAGTTGGGAGACATGGGAAATTTTTAAAAAATTGCCAGCCTTCAACGTTAGTGAGATGATTTGGAAGAAGAGGGAGGAATAGTGAGGAATCGGCACAAATATAGATGGTACAGAGAGGTAATATGACAAATCCCAAACAATAATAGAATCTGCTACTCTGTACTCTACCATAGCTCCTAGGAGGGAGCAAGCAGCTGTCATTGTTTTGCTGCTTCAGTAGATCTAAATGTAAAGAATACATAAGCTCTCTGGGTTTGAATCTAGCAATTCAAAGCGTAATAGAAAGAGTGAGATGCACTGGATGCTAAAGTATTTTGCTATCTAGATCACTATACAGTTCTCCAAAGAAGGGCAGGCATCTGTGAGAAGGTGTAAATGCTTAGAAGAGGATACATGAGATTGTCCTTGACTCCTTGCAAAACAAATCTCCCTTGAGATGGACTTGCTCTGAACAGAAAGGAAGTATGGTAGTCCCTACTGCCCACACACGAGATTCCAGCTATTTCCTGTCTAAGGCAGTAGACCACAATTCAGTCCTTAGCTATAGACAAAGGAAGCACCATTATAATGAAGGAGGCTCCAGTCATTTTTTTCCCTTGGGTGATTTAGCCTGAGAAATAACCCCTATTCTAGAATTAAAGCCTAGTGCTAAATCTCGGAAGTCTTTAATGCTTGGGATAAAATTCTAATGCTGCATTTGCAGTAACAGCATTAACTATTTAACCGCACCCAGAGATCAGCATTCAAAGGTTCAATTCTGCAATACAGTATGTCTCTCCCAAATTAAATTGTGTCTGCTTCTGACTCACTTTAACTTGAAAGCACACCATCAAAAGTGTGTCATTTTTGTGATTTTAAGATGATGTTGAGTTTTAAGGACTTTCTGGAAAGATGGGAAGGTAATTTGTTCATTGCGAGATGTAATTTGAAACTTATTATATGGCAGCAAATGCCACTTGCTGTTCTGCCAGGCTCTCTGATAGAAGCCTCCCGAAAATTCAAGGATACAAATTTCAGATGCACACACGTTTGAAAATTCAAAACAATGTTCTTTATCACAAAAGTCAAAATAAACTAAGCACTCTTTTTGTATTGCAAAGAGCACTCTTCCCAAAATAACCGGGTAGTTGGTACAATGTCCCTTAAGCAGTCATTAGTACTTAGCTAGCAGCTGTGGAGAAACTTCACACCCCTTCCTTTTCTAACAAAGGGAGACACACACACACATTGATCTGCTTTAGTTTCAAAGATGTGAAAAACTACAAAGTCCAGCACACAAGATTCCTGATGAAACTGCAACAGATATTCTTCCACAATGGCCAAACCCACATGCTGCTATTTATAGCAGCAGCCCTAATTACTGGAGCCCCACCCAAACACAGGTGGCCTCCCTTATTTCCTGTAATATGTTCTTACTTGTTCTCTTCTACCCATAATTCTGCACTCGCGTGGGTCCAAAATGTCATCATCTGAAGCTATAGAAGATAAGGAAGATTGACTGCCTTGGCTGTGTGCCAAGCCCTTCTCTGCCGAGTCACTCCCACCTTCTTCTTCGTCCAAGGAAACTAAACTCTGAACTGATTCTGTTGGCAATAACACAGGCCTGTGACATGTTGAAGTTTCCCCTGCATTCACCTCCCCATTCCCTGGGACAGGAGCTGGGCCAGAGCCAACCACAACACTTGCCATACCTGATCCTTAGAAATGGCCTTGCTCTAGATTTCTTGCTTTGCAAATTTAGGTGATTTTGCTAGTGTGAAATCCCATCTCATGTAGCTAAGAAACGTATCTTTAAGTCTTTTAAGGCTCTGTACAAAAGGGGAAGGATTTCAACAAACATCAATTGACAAAATCACTAAGACTGCAGATTATTAATGAACAGGGAAGGGGAAATGTTAGCTGTGTTCTTGTAAATAATTTTATTGTTCAGATCAGGGGTGTCAAACGCACATTGCCACAGTGGTGTCACATGGTGTATTGGGACTTTCCCCCCTTTTGCTAAACCATACGTGGGTGTGGCCAGCCCATGATGCCTCTGGCCTGCGGGTCGAGAGTTTGTCAGCCTTGCTTTAGATGATTCTGAACACATATAGGAACAACTGGTTTTTAAGATAAATGAACATCAGTTCAAACTTATTAATTCTGATTACACAAGATTGAATAGGAATGAGATTCTGAATTCTATTGTGACTGATTAGTTATGATGGTTAAGAAGCACAGCTCCTGTGTGGCTATTCAGAACAAAATACTACATTTTTTTCCAGATAATTGGAAAAAAATATTCAAAAGTTATATTTTCCTGTTTTGCAATTCCCCCCCCCCCAAACATCATTACTCTGCTAAACAAATAATTCCTTCAACACTGTCAAACTATTCACTAAGGCTGCATTACTACTACTATTAGACTTCTCATTGTTCCTAACATCCATCTCCTCCCATTTATCATTGCATGACTTTTGTTGCTTGTATCCTTACAATTTATATTGATATTGATTGTTTCCTGATTGCTCTCTCTCTCTCTGACTATCATTTAAGTATTGAACTTCATGATTCTTGATGAATGTATCTTGTCTTTTTTTAATGTACACTGAGAGCATATGCACCAAAGACAAATTCCTTGTGTGTCCAATCACACTTGACCAATAAAGAAATATATTCTGTTCTGTTCTGTTCTAGTCTAGTCGTCTACTCCTGTTCTGATAGTGTAGACATTTTTGTTTTAGTAATGAAAAAACTGCCTAGCAAGAATCTTATTGTTGGTCTTTCTAACTTAGAATTATCTACCTAATTGGTTTTGAGTTGAAGATTTACTTGCCCTTTGACTACCAACTGGGGGCTATAATCTAGATCTCTCTCTAGCAAATGTATTGATCTCAAAGTGCGATTTAATACAGGTATGAAGATATTAATGAGGCATTACATGCTTATATAAACCCCATCATATGTTTCCAATAGGTTAACAGTTTCATTTTAAAAAATTCCAACAAGAAAAGAGGTTGTGTAACTACAGTATCTCTCTTGCAGCCAAGATAAAATGATGTCATTGCCTAGCAGTCAAATTTGGGTGTGGGAGGAGGACATGCTTTCAGAGTTAAGTGACCAATGGGAGCTGGGCAGATCATTATCCCATGATTTATTCCAGAGTTATTCCTGAGGTTCCTTTAACTGTTCTTTTGGCAGTTATTATGTCAGAAAAATTTCAAAAATATAATTCCTCCACCAGCACATCATGTACTTGGGGAGTGGCAGCATATAAATCCAATCAAACGACCAATCAAACAATCAACCAGTAAGTAAGTAAGTAAGTAAGTAAGTAAGTAAGTAAGTAAGTAAGTAAGTAAGTAAGTAAGTAAGTCTCTAGCAGGTGTGAGTTCCTCCTGGTTCAGACCAGATCGCCTGAACTGTTAGTGACTCACTGGTGATATGGAGATGGCGTCATGGATCAGTTTCTGTCTGTGCAGGTCCGTACACACCACCATCTCTTTTTTTGGTAATTTTTGGCAATTTTTTTATGGCTTCTCCTCATCCTCTGCTGTGAAAAAAGCCCTCCTGCCCGCTCGTGGGTTAATACCGACCTTTATTTCTTACTCTGCTGTGTTTCGGGCTGAAATCACCTTCTGAGCGTGCACGGAAGTGAATTCGCATGAAGTGTGTGAAACATTGTGATGCAAATCATGGCAAAGGTAAGTGGAACCCAACCTTGGTCTCTAGGTAGTTTCTGTAGTGGTTTGGGGAAGAGACAGAGGCAATCACATTAGGGCTACATAGTTACTAAGAGTTAAGAATTATGCTCATTAGGATGGGATTATCAGGTTTGTCCCACCATCAAACAGAAGTCAATGAATGGATTGTGGGAACCAAATAATAATAATAATAATTTATTGGGTTTGTATGCCGCCCCTCTCCGTAGACTCGGGGCGGCTAACAACAATGATAAAAACAACATGTGACAATCCAATAATATAACAAATAAAAACCCTTATTTATAAAACCAAACATACATACAAACATACCATGCATAACTTGTAATGGCCTAGGGGGAAGGAATATCTCAACTCTCCAATGCCTGGCGGTATAAAGGAGTCTTGAGTAGTTTACGAAAGACAGGGAGGATGGGGGCAATTCTAATCTCCAGGGGGAGTTGGTTCCAGAGGGCCGCGGCCGCCAAAGAGAAGGCTCTTCCCCTGGGGCCCACCAAATGACATTGTTTAGTCGACGGGATTCGGAGAAGGCCAACTCTGTGGGACCTTATCGGTCGCTGGGATTCATGCAGTAGCAGGCTGTTCCGGAGGTAATCTGGTCCAATGCCATGTAGGGCTTTAAAGGTCATGACCATCACTTTGAATTGTGACCGGAAACTGATTGGCAGCCAATCACAACCTAATCACAGTGATACATATTGCTAATTTATTTCTCAGTATTGATTTTTCTTGCCATTTATGAAATGGGCAGGAACTTCTACGCTTGCATGTTTTAATTCTAGAAAAATACACAAGTTTGAATAAAGACCACTATGTGATTATTTGAAACAATTACCAGTATATAGAAAAGTCTTGATTTTGTTGCACAGAAACTTCCAGATTCAGTGTACAGAATTTCTAGTTAGAAGAACTTCAGGAAGTTAGGAATTTCTTTTGCTAGATATCTCTTTATAATGAAATCCCTGGGGCTTTTATTATGAAAGCACTTAACATTGGATCTGGACTCTTCTGAAAATCTAGATGCCCATTATTGCCATTAGTAACACTTGTTTATTTTCCCCATTGCATCTTCTGTTTTTTTTTCATAACCAAAAACCCATTAAGGAAGGAAGATAAAATACCTTATAGCTTTGAAATCTTGCATAATAGGAGAACCCATTATATTATAACACAAACATATTCAAAATTTCCATCTTTAGAATAGCCTTCTTAGATCAGTTCATGTAAGAATAACTATTGAGGTCTACCACAGAAGTCCAAGGGCAAGTGGGATGGTGGCTTTAGATGAGCTGGATGAGATCACCATTCATTTTGAAACAGGCAATACCAGCTGGTATCATATTTACAAATTGTGTTATTTTATTTTTGAACTGTAAGAATGGGCAAACAATGTTGTGGTTAGCTCTGGCCCAACTCCTGCCCCAAGGACTGTGGATGTGGGGGAGACATCCACATGCTGCAGGCCTGTTTTGCCCCCCCCCCCCGTGGAATCTGCTGATGAAGGCTCCTCTGACCAAGAAGACATGAGTGACAGGGAGGAGGAGAGTGTGGCAGACAGCTCAGAAGGAGATCAATTATCTAGCTCCTCCTTGGATTCAGAACAAGAGTTAATGATACAGCCACGCATGCGGAAAGCGATGCATAGGCAACAACAACTGAGAGATTATTATCAAAGAAAATGAGGCCACCTGTGGTTGGGTGGGGCTGTGGTAATTAGTGAGGCTGTTATAAATAGCAGCCTGTGGGTTTGGCCATTGTGGAGGATTATCTGATTGTTGTGTTTTGTGACTGCTTTACTGACTTTGACCTTTTGTGTGCTGATGTTTCCCCGCTTTGAAACTTGACCAGAGCAAAGTGTGTTTCACTTTGTGAAAGAAGAAGGACTGTGAAATGCCTCACAGCTGCAAGCTAAGTATCACAGAACTAATAAGGGACTTGTACAAATTACCAGTTTGTTTGGAGACCAGTGTTCTTTGCTATACCAAAAGAGGGCTTAGTTTAAGTGACTTTTCATTATAAAGAACATTGTTTTGAATTTTCAAACGTGTGTGTGTGTGAAATTTGTACCTGTGGATTTTTGGGAGAAGTCTACCAGAGAGCCCGACAGAACAAACAAAAGAGCAATCTCTCAGTGAGAAAATGTTATAAGCAAATTAGTTTGGAAAAAATGTGAATAAGGAAAAACATTGAAAGAGATTCAGAAGATTGTGCTAGGTGGGCATTTCTCAGCCCTGTCAAATTTAAGACATGAGGCTTCAAGTCCTAGAGTTGCACAGCTGGCTGAGGAATTCTGGGAGTTGAAGTCCCTATATCTTAAAGTTGATAGGATGGAGAAATACTGTGCTAGGTAGAGGGGGAAAATGGATACAGAAAAATTATTTCTCCTTTCTCATAATAGTAGTACAGTACTTGAAAGCATTCAATGAAGCTCTATGGTTCCTATAAAGAAAGGCAATCTGCTACACAAGCTATAATCATGACTTCCAAACTAGATACCATTAAAGGGACTGGACAAATTTGTGGAATTGAATCTTCTCCATGCTTTCTAATCATAATGATCATATACTACCCAGAAACAGTGCCAGTGTGGCTCTGAAAAAGAACAGCAGGAAAGGATTGTCCTATGGTTTCCCCATAGGCAGTTTGTTAGTTGCTATGGAGGAGAGGATGCAGAATTAAATATATGCTTCTGGTTTTCTATTTAAATGGCAGGTTTGTACTCCATGATTACAAATGCTGAGGGAGAACAGTATAGTAGTATAGTACAGTGTCATACAGTGTCCATAGTGTCATCCCCAAACCCCCAACACTTTACCCTTAGATTATCCACGGTTGACCTATCCAGATTCCTAAGAGGTCAGTGCCTGCCGTCCCCTGTCCTATTGCTCTCCTATATCTCCTATACCTTTCTTCTATTCCTATATCTCTTCTTCTATTCTTTCATTGATATGTTCTATTACTATATCTTCTTTTCTATTCTTTCTTAGATATATTTTACTATGAGTATCTCCTCTATAACCTTCATCATGTATTTTACTATGTGTATATAGATATATACCCACTAAAACCCTCATTGTGTATTGGACAAAATAAATAAATAAAATAAATAAATTAAAAAAAACAGTACAGTATAGATAAGCAATATTTCAGGAAAACCAATGTACCTTTATTCTTTTCCATTCTGAGATATCTTGAGAGCTCTTCGTTGTTGTTTTGTTCCAGAGTCTTCATATATTGGTTCAGCACTGTTTAAGGTGGTAGGATTAATAAAATTAAATCCTTAATTGAAGTATTAAAAAACAATTTTCTCGTAAGATTTTTCCCGTGTCCATTGGAATGAGAATTTGATTATACAATCTGCCTTTTCTAAATGAGATAATTTCATGTATAGGTTTTTCTACACCCAACCTAGGGTAGGGAAGGGAATGCTTTTAATGCCCATTGAATTATGAAATAAAATGAAACCAAAACATACAGCGAAACAACATTTAACTGTCATTGGCCAATATAAATAAATAGAAATATCATAGTCATGGACATATGTAGGCTATATAGGCTATGACTATTGAGAGGTGGTTTCACTTTACTAACCCACTTTTTCATCTGAATCTTGCACACAATACTATGTAAATCAAGACATTCTGAATAGTGGTATAGAGGCAAATTTTAAAATACAGTATGTGGGCCTAGGAGTGCACTTAATATTTGCAATGGGGATGACTCTTCTGGAAGATGTTCAAGTGTTCAAAAAATTAAACCCTATCCCTTTATCTTGGCGGGAGAGAGGGGAAAAATCAGATGAGTACATTTCATGGAATAGTGAATGTCCTTCTATATCTCAGAGATCAATTCTAAGTTGATGAATATTTTATAGACCACTAAGTGGGGTTCTATTAAGAAATTAATGCAACTTTTCCATATCCAGCCAGTTGGGTGATACACAGAATACCAGAAATTGCAAGTGGTGGAAATATCAGAAGTGTAGTGAAATGTTAAATTTTATCATCTGTAAATTGGTAATTGTTCTTTTACAGAAAGCTAGCATTAAAGGAAGTTCTTGAGAGTGGTCCCATAAGCTTACCAGTAATAATAGTGAATATTTTATTAAGAAAGTAGCTCTTGCAATTTAGAATGGAGAAAAATGACAAACCACCTCCTTTTATCATGACCAGTCACTAAAAGAAGTATGTTCAATCACCTGTGGCTCATCTGGTCGTATACAGACCAGAGGTGGGTTCCTACCAGTTCTTTAGCACCATTAGCAACTCGGTGATGATGTCACAGAGCCAGTGTCTCTGTGGGTGCCGCCATTTTGGATTTTGACTGCTGCGGGCATTTGCACAAAGTGGACGCACGCTCACGGCATGATCCTGAGAAAACTAGCAGCAAAAGGATCAGAATCCACCCCGATACAAACATAATTATATACTCCAAAATGGTTAACCTGATTTATAGATATATAGCAATTATGACTTGGAAAGAACAAATCTAAAGGTTTTTATATGGCATCTTGAGTTGCTGAAAGAAAAATGAAATATAAAACAAACAAAAGAAGAAAAGAAGAAGGAGATGGAGGAGAGGACTATTTTCAAACTGGAGGGAAATGATATTTAAAGGAAGGGCTAGGCAGGCTGTGGGCTTTTGGAGGAGGCATTTTATTAGATAATATAGACCTTTTGTTACAACAACTTTCTCCTCCATGATGCCATATCTCTCAGATGTATTGGAGCTGCAGCTTCTGGAATGTCCAGCTAGCATGATCTTTGGCACATCCAAATGCAAGGGATGTGGAAGGAAATATATTTTTAGAAGAAATTGTGCTTTGAAAACACTGATAAACTGTAAGTAGTATTTGCAGGAATATTTCAGGAGAAAATGAGTTGCTTTGCAGTAGCATGGTTTGAGGTCAAGATAGTAAGTCAGTAAGGCAAAACTCAAATGTTGACTTAGAATTTTACTAGCAGTTGTACATAATGGCTTTCAATACCATTGCTATCTGAGAATTTACGAAAGCAATAAATAACTTAGAGATCTGAGGAAAATAACATAATGGCATTTTTTTAAAATAAAAAGATGGAACAAGTTCCAACTTTTTGATAATGAAGAAATGCAGCTGTTAAAATGAACATTCTGCCAAGGCTTAATTGTATTTTCCAAATGATTGCAATAATTAAAAAAAAAGAAAATTAGGCATTAAATGATCAGGCAGAGGCAAGTAACAATTTCTATATGGTGTAACATGGTGTAATAAAAGAATAAATATAAATTTAATGCACTACTGGTTTTGAAAGAAAGTGTTTTGGCATCTCTCAGCTTTAAACTATGTTATCAAGATAACTTGGAATGCTGAATGGATTATATCACCCTAGGATTAGTTACCTCAATTGATGGATTAGGATCTCCAATTGGACTACATAAATATTTTTGGATTAATAGAAATAAACTGCACATAAGAGAGTATGTAATAATATGCGCCATATTAAAACATCTGGAATTAATATAGGAAAGGAATACAACCCAATTTTATTATTTTCTGGTCTCATTATAAAATATTTGTTTCCATAAAAGGAAAAGCATGAAAATTTCAGTCAGTTGAGAGACAACAAATATTCAATCAGTTAAGAGATTCTCATACTTGATTATTAATAAAACAAAGATAAAATCTTATGAGACTCTAGCCAGTTTTAATATGATCTGTGTAGCTTTATAGGAACTGTAAGAACTAGGTAAAAACAAAATTTGAAGACTTTCTAACACAAAACTTTGAGTATTTGGTGCATCTTATTTATAAATTGCTGGTGGAAATAATGTCAAAGTCAAACAAGTGATATAGAGGCAGAATTGAGATATAAAAATCTATGTGCAACAATACAGATTACAACAGGAGAAAAATATTTAATTTACACTGAATGAGATATGGAGAGAAAACGGGTTCTTTTTTATCTTTGCTATATTATCTCAATATTGATTGCTGGAATATTCCTTTTCTTAAAATGACAGGAAATACAATGATCAGGATTTGGCGATAATGTTGTAAAGTTCAATAATTTCAGAAATAATTTAAAATAGGACGAACCAAGTTTAAAAGGCATATTTTCTTTTCAACCTACTATTTTTAAATTAAATATTATTAAACCTTACCATCACATTAGCTCTGTACAGTACATGGTAGCTGTTGCAAGGATACTCAGTGGTTCTTTTGGGGGGCAAAACTCTAAGTTATTTCTGTGAAACAAAGGTTAATTAATCTCTGGGTATATACTTCAATGTCTAAAATAATGTCCTAAACCTGACACTGAATTCAATTCAATTCAAAAAAACATTTTTAGATCCAAACTGTATATATAGGTTTGTACCACTTCTGAAATTTGGGGTTCTTTTAATATAAGATTTTTAATTCTTTAAAAACTGCTATAATTCTTAATCTTATTTTATGATTTACATGTGTTGATTATTTCTTTTATATTTTACTTGGGGTTGACTTTTTTCATGGGATTAGCGGCTTTTAAAATGCTATAATATACTATTCATCTTTTGCCAAAAAGCTAAAAATGTTAAGCTATTTTTATGATGTTTATAAATTCCCTGCTTATCTGTTTTGTTTTATTTTTCCTTATTTTCATTTTTGTTTCTTCTCTGTGTGTCTTTTCTTCTTTTCCAGAGTATTTATTATAAATATGCAATAAATATACAAAACATTTCTTTTTCTTTGCCGAGGGAAGAATTTTGTCTCCAAAGAACAATGTTTAAGAACAAAAATAGTAAGTGTTCAGATTTTAGAGCTAACGAATTCCCTCTTAACTTTACTTTTACTTTTTACTTCAGATTGCATGGCTTCATCATTATAACATTTGCTCACTCCATCTTAATATCAGTCAGGCCTGTGCATTTCCTAGATTTGCATGACTCTCCAAATTCTTTACACTACCGTGTTTCCCCGATAGTAAGACCCCCCCGATTGTAAGACATATGGGGGGTTTCAGGGGGGTCGGCTTATATAAGTCATACCCCGAAAGTAAGACATATGTCTTACTTTCGGGGAAACACGGTATAAACGGTATTGCGGGGGGGGGGCGATGACATTGCTTCCAAGCTCCCCGCGCGCCCCTCGCCTTCGCTCGCCGCGGCCTCTTCCACCGCCTCTTCCCCTGCCGAAGCTCAGCTGCAAGCGGCCAGCGAGGCCGCTTGCAGCTTCGCTCGCCTTCCAAGCTCCCCGCGCGCCTTCGCATTCTCCCCGTGCGCCTTCGCCTTCCAAGCTCCCCGCGTGCATTGCTTCCAAGCTCCCCGCGCGCCTTCGCATTCTCCCCGCGCGCCTTCGCCTTCCAAGCTCCCCGCGCGCATTGCTGCCAAGCTCCCCGCGCGCCTTCGCTCGCCTTCGCTCGCCACCCGCCTCTTCCCCTGCCGAAGCTCAGCTGCAAGCGGCCAGCGAGGCCGATCAGATCCGAGGCGAGCGGCCGGAGCTGCGCCCTCCTTCGCCCGCCTCCTTTCCGCTCGCCTCGGAGCCGAGCGGCCTCGCTGGCCGCTTGCAGCTGAGCCTCGGCAGGGGAAGAGGCGGTGGCGCCGCGGCGAGCGAAGGCGAGGGGCGCGCAGGGAGCTGCGCCCTCCTTTCCGGCAGCTCCCTGCGCGCCCCTCGCCTTCGCTCGCCGCGGCGCCACCGCCTCTTCCCCTGCCGAGGCTCAGCTGCAAGCGGCCAGCGAGGCCGCTCGGCTCCGAGGCGAGCGGAAAGGAGCCGGACGAAGGAGGGCGCAGCTCCGGCCGCTCGCCTCGGATCCGATCGGCCTCGCTGGCCGCTTGCAGCTGAGCTTCGGCAGGGGAAGAGGCGGTGGCGAGCGAAGGCGAGCGAAGGCGCGCGGGGAGCTTGGCAGCAATGCGCGCGGGGAGCTTGGAAGGCGAAGGCGCGTGGGGAGAATGCGAAGGCGCGCGGGGAGCTTGGAAGCAATGCGCGCGGGGAGCTTGGAAGGCGAAGGCGCACGGGGAGATGTAAGACATACCCCCAAAGTAAGACACAGTGGGGCTTTTGGGGGTAAAAAGATAGTAAGACACTGCCTTACTATCGGGGAAACACGGTAGCTTTGATTGTGCCATTCCTAATCATGATTAGATTAGATTAGATCTATTAGATTTGTATGCCGCCCCTCTCCGGAGACCGGAGCGGCTCACAACAACAAAACACAGTGCAAATCCAATGATAAAAGAAAAACAGTTAAAACCCTTAATATAAAAAACAGTCATACATCCCAGACAAACCATACATAAAACGGAACGGCACAGGGGAATCAATTTCCCCATGCCTGACAGCAAAGGTGGGTTTTAAGGAGGCAGTCCTGATCTCCGGGGGGAGTTGATTCCAGAGGGTCGGGCCGCCACAGAGAAGGCTCTTCCCCTGGGTCCCACCAGACGACATTGTTTCGTCGACAGGACCCGGAGAAGGCCTACTCTGTGGGACCTAATCGCAGTTCATGTTAAGATGCCACAAAGGAGGAAATTGCATCCCTCAGTTCCTTTTACAGGTGGTCCTCAATTTACAACATTTGACTTAGTGACGGCACTGAAAAAAAGTGACTTATGACACAAAGGGCCAATGTAAGGGCCGATTCCCGAACCCAAGGATCCCCCTGAAACAAGGGGGGGAGCTGAGGCTCTTCTTGCCCCCCAAAATGGCCAACGCCACAAGGCCACTTCAAAATGGCCACTCAGCACTTCAGCGAACACCAGCCAAGTGTTCACCTGCTCGTCGTTGGGGCAAAAAGGAAGCCCCAAGCCAGCGCAGCCCTTTATAAAGGGCTGGCTGGCCACACCCCGAACAACGTCATTGGCCAGGATCTCGCGAAATATCGCGAGATCCCGGCCAACAAAATGGTGGCTGCGCCAGGGACCGCGTTTCCCCGGCACCACAGCAAATCCAGCCGGCGGTAAGTTGCCGGCTCGGCACTCTGTGGGACCTAATCGCAGTTCATGTGAGGATGCCACAAAGGAGGAAATCACATCCCTCAGTTGATCTATAGGATTTTCTTTTACAGGTGGTCCTCAATTTACAACAGTTGACTTAGTGATGGCACTAAAAAAAAGTGACTTATGACCATTTTCACACTTATAACCATTGCAGTATCCCCATGATCATGTGATTTACATTTGGATGCTTGACAACGGACTCACAATTATGACAGCTGCACTGTCCCGGGTTCACGTGATTGTCTTTTGCGACCTTCTGACAAGCAAAGTCAATGGGGAAGCCATTGACTTTGCTTTACTTTACTTAACAACTGTGGGACTCATTTAACAACTGTGGTTATTTATTTAACAACTGTGGCAGTGCAAATCGGTGGTGAAGGTGTGTGGAACCCACTGCTGCTTAGGATGACACCGACACAAAGCCAAGACTGCCGTTTCTGAAGCTGAGTAAGTTCTGAGACACAGACAGAACTGACGGCTCTCAGAAAGATTTGCATTAATACAACTACAGTCCTGAAAATATGGAATTTTTAAAAAGTAAACATTGATATTGGTATGTCTGTATAAACACTATCTAATTTTTAGACCAGTCAAGAGAATATGAAGGAGAGGAGTGGACCATAAATTAAGTTTGTGCTGAAATCCAGAGAAATAATGGTTGACTCTTCAGCAGGACTTTATGAACTGCCAAAGTGAAGCATCCCAGCAGAAATAAATTTAAACTACTGCTTCAGCTCCCATTTGTCAGGGCCTCTTGAGTTTTAGTGGGGAAGGGGGCTGTTTTGATTTTGTTTACATTATGAACTTTGAACATACTCTGCTCAGTGAATAAATTTCCCTCAGGCGTATTGGCTCTGCTGACTTAAGCCTTCAAAACTAAACAGAATGTATTTTTAAGTGTTCAAATAAAGGCCATTCCATAGGACATTTTTCAAAGATGCATATGGCTCACTGGTTTTTTTTAGGGGAACTTTGTTCTTTGCATAGTCCATGTAGTTTCTGTGCTTCCCTCATTTCTTCTTGTTTAATAGGTTAGTCTGGGGGGAAAAAAGTTTTGTAGATAGTCACTAGCGAGACGTTCATGTGAGCATGATTTTATTTATTAAATTGGCTGGTGTGACAGGATGATCAAAGTCCAACCCGTTTTTATATTTGGTGATGCGTGTGATGCATATTAAAAGGGACATAGCTTGGTTGCCTGATTGTGTCTGCCATTTTGATATTGTTGAACACTCCTTAGTTCTAGGTTGTTTTTCTCCTCAATTAGTTTCCTTCCATTGTTTCTTGTGCTGCCATTCTGGAGCTTTTTAGACTAGGTTGGCTCCCTCTTCTTTGCGCCATCCCCTGAGATATTAGAATACTGCTATCATGTCTTCTCTAGTCCTTCTTTTCATTAAAGTAGTTCCAGCTAGTTATGAATCCATCTGGTGGTGATGCTGTCTAACACACTTTTTTCTATTTTATCAAGTAGTAGGTTATGGTCTACTTTGTCAAATGCGGTACTGAAGTAAAGACAGATTGAAAAAAATGAGTAGTTCTGCTTTCTCTCATTGCTTGTCACCTTCTTGCCACTTTCTCCCAGCAATGGATCAATTGTTTCCTTGACATTTTTCTTGTTTTTAACATTTTAGAATAAGCTTTTTTTTTGTTATTATTTTCTTTTGTTTGCAATCCTTTATTGGTTGTGAGCCTTAGCCTTAATTTCATATTTGCAGGCTTGTGTTATTTGCTGATCTGCTTTAGTTATGTGCCCCTCTTTCCACTTTTTATACTTATTCTTTTTGTCATTCAATTTGTCAGAGAATTCTTTATGTAGCCATGCTGGTATCTTTGGAGAGCTGTTATTTTTCTTCTTCATTGTTATTGTGGTGGACTGGGCTTTTATAATCTCACTTTTCAAAATTTCCCAAGTTTCTCTGGTTATTTTTCCCTTGAAGATTGTCATCTACAGAATCCTTCCCAAACTTTCTCTAAGTTTATTGAAATGAGCTCTCTTAAAGTCCAAGGCTGGAGTTTCACTTTGTTCTATGCTTGCATAATGTTGAATTCCAGTATTGCATGTTACACCAACACTCCGCAGTCTGCATTGGTTGCCGATCAATTTCCGGTCACAATTCAAAGTGCTGGTTATGACCTATAAAGCCCTTCATGGCATCGGACCAGAATATCTCCGAGACCGCCTTCTGCTGCACGAATCCCAGCGACCGATTAGGTCCCACAGAGTGGGCCTTCTCCGGGTCCCATCAACTAAACAATGTCAGTTGGCGGGCCCCAGGGGAAGAGCCTTCTCTGTGGCGGCCCCGACTCTCTGGAACCAGCTCCCCCCAGAGATTAGAACTGCCCCTACCCTCCTTGCCTTTCGCAAACTCCTTAAAACCCACCTTTGCCGTCAGGCATGGGGGAACTGAGATATCTCCCCGGGGCCTATATAATTTATGTATGGTATGTTTGTAGATATGTCTGCTTAAAAGTGGTTTTTTTTAACTATTTTAAATTTTAAATTGTAAATTATTAGATTTGTCAGGAATTGTTTTTATTGTATTGTGAGCCGCCACGAGTCTATGGAGAGGGGCGGCATACAAATAAATAAATAAATAAATGAATGAATGAATGAATGAATGAATGAATGAATGAATAAATAAATAAATAAATAAATAATCACTCACCCCCGAGATTCCTATAGCTTCAATACCTTCTATCATTTCATCTCTGTTAAGGAGAATTAAGTTGAATGTGGCTGATCTCCTTCTTTCCTTCTCTACTCTTTGGCCAACAAACTAGGTTTGTCAAGAATCTGTTTGATCTTCCACTTGGTGCAGAGTTTGTCTCTCTGTTGATGTCAGTTAAAATCCCCCATTACTATTGTGATGTGCTTCCTACATACCTTAGTTAACTGACTAGCAAAAAATTCATCTACAAATCTGAAATAGGTAACAGGAATCATATACAGAGTATATAAAAAGTCAGGCTCCTTGTTCTAAATGTTTTACTTGGGTTCTATTTATTTCAAAACATTTCTTTATTCATTTGTCATATGACCTTTGAGCATTCCTAACTAAAAATATTATTAAATAAAGCATATGCTAATTTGTCTATGAAGCTCACCTATACTCTCTCTCCCTCCCTCTGTCCCTCCTTCTCTCTCCCCCTCTCCCTCCTTCACACACACACACACACACACGCCCCTCTATATTAATAGTTTTACAAATGCCATATTTTGTGCTGTCTTACAAATTATGAAATTGATCCTTTCCAATCTGTTCAAGAGAGGGTGAAGTGATAATTACTTGAAGGTTCATATAAACAACAATGGATTCCCCCCCCCCCCAAATCCCTGCAGAAAGACCTCTATTAGCCTTCAAGGCAGATTATTAAAGGAAATGGAAACACAGTAGTGTATCCAAAGTGATCTTCTAACTTCTTTTGTACTTACTTGCAACTGTGAACTTGGCAGAGAACAGCAGATGCAATCACTAATTGCTGTTAATTGCTGATCTCCAGACCATGCAAAAGCTTTTGTTTACAAGTTTGAAATTATCTAAATTCAAAGAATTTACAGGACTTTTGTTTAAGTACCCTTCACCTTCAGAAAGTTCTTTAAAACAAATATTTACTTTATGTAGATAACAAATGATTCAAGCTAACTTTCAGTTATGGCATCTATAACCTTAAAAAAAAAAAAGCAAATAAAGTAATCAAACAGAATATATTAGATGAGAAGGGTAACTGTTCAAACCAACCTTCAAGAGCCACTAGTTTTATCTGAGATAGAGGCTTTGTGTTTATAAATGTGTTAATGGAGATGTATTAGAGTAGTAGTTTACAATTCAATGTTCTGCATATTTACTTAGAAGTCAGGTCTGCTTTTGTCAGTAAGGTTTGCTCTCAAGGAGCCTTAGAAAATTTTGCAAACTTGTTTATTTACTTAGGATTATTACTAATCAACTCTCAAAGGGACATAAACACATACAATATTAAAGCAAGATATGAAAATTTAAAGATGCAAAACAAACAACAGTGGGCTTCTTTTTTAAAAAAATGTATAATTTTGTAACTTTGGGAAGAGATATCAAATATGTGTTTTCAAACATTGTCTAAAGACAAAGGATCAAGGGTTATTTTTGTTTAATAAATTGGAAAGTTCTAATGGTTCTGCCACCTCTCTTACTTTCTTAAAATTACTCATTCGCATAAGTCTAGGAGTCTACGGAGAGGGGCGGCATACAAATCTAATAAATAATAATAATAATAATAATAATAATAATAATAATAATAATAATAATAAAAAACATGGCTTCTTTAGAATGCTGGAATTTAATGAAGAAATCAGATATAACACCATTAGACTTTGTCCACCATAAGTCTTTGTTTTATTTGGAACACACACCTATGAAATAAATAAAAGTTTAAAAATAATTTTATGCTAATTTACTTCAAAATAATTAGAGATCTATCAATACATCCATCCTCATCCATATTCTTGCCCACTGTAGAAAGTTACTGCTCACCCTTCTGCTAGAAAAATGAAATACAGCGGTACCTCTACTAAGAACGCCTCTACTTACGAACTTTTCTAGATAAGAACCAGTGTTCAAGATTTTTTTGCCTCTTCTCAAGAACCATTTTCCACTTACAAACCCGAGCTTCCAAAACTGTAACCGGAAAAGGCAGGGAGAAACCTCTGTGGGGCCTCTCTAGGAATCTCCTGGGAGGAAAAAGGGCCAGAAAAGGAGGGGAGAAGCCTCTGTGGGGCCTCTCTAGGAATTTCCTGGGAGGAAACAGGGCTGGGAAAGGCAGGGAGAAGCCTCTGTGGGGCTTCTCTAGGAATCTGAATATTGGACTTAAAGGTCAGCTCAAATTCATTATTTCTGAGAAACACCAATAAGCACAGCACAACAAAACAATTTGGTTATTTTAAGATAAGCATCCTTATATCTCCCCAAAATCAAAAAGCAGGCGTATACTTGAAAATAAAACATGTTTCTAAATTGGTAAACAGTTGCTTAGCATTTAATATAACACTGTATTCCCCTTCTCTGTATATCCTATCAAGTGATTTAATGTCTCCAGTTATCATACAAATATTTTTTAAAATACTGTTTAACATAGCTTTGAAATAAATCCCCCACTTTTGCTAGTGAAAAAAAAAATTATCCAAGGTCTTGCAAGGTTACATTATTTTCTTCTGGGAATAGGATAAAAATGTTCTGAAGGCATAAACTAGTACCATTAATAGTCCATATACTATGACAAATTATTTGATGTACAACTTCTGCCTTCTGACTTATAGTATGATTTAAAGCTTCAAGATTAACATTAAAGCTTGTTGACTTGAATATATGTCCTCTTCTTTTCTATTTACTCAATTTTTAGGAATAGCAGCTCATATATCATTGAGTGAACAGCATGTGAAAGTACAGCTATTCACATTGTTTCAAAAACAAACCAGTAAAACACTCACTGATTCTGCTATTAATATATCTATTCCCAAACTGGAGTCTTTTAACTTTCTTAATCTCCTGTCAACCTAGTCAATAGTTTCATTGGCTTGGGGATTATGGAGGTTTGTTTGTTTATTTATTTATTTATTTATTTATTTATTTATTTATTTATTCATTCATTCATTCATTCATTCACTCACTCACTTATTAATTTATTTATTTAATTGGATTTGTATGCCGCCCCTCTCTGAGGACTCGGGGTGGCTCACAGCATATATATAAAAAAGAACAGTAATATAATCCAATTAGTACTACAATATTAAAAACAATTAGAAAGAGAAGATTAACCTAAAAAATTAACTCATTAACCAATCATACTTAAGGCATTCAGTGGTCAGGGGAAGATCTAAGAGTCCCAAGCCTGGTGGCAAAGATGAGTTTTTAAGCTCTTTCGGAAGGCAAGGAGGGAGGGGGCAGTGCGAATCTCTGGGGGGAGTTGATTCCAGAGGGCCGGGGCTCCCACAGCGAAGGTTGAAGTCCAATTTATTTATTTTAATTATTTATTGTTAGAGTTGAAAGGGACCATGAAGGTCATCGAGTTCAACCCCCTGCCTAAGCAGGAACCCTATAGTACACCAGTCAAGTGGCAGTTCAATCTTCTCTTTAAAATGTCCAGAGTGTTGGAGTTCCCAACGTCCGCTGGTAGGTTGTTCCATTGGTTGATCGCTCTGACTGTCAGGAAGTTCCTCCTTATCTCCATGTTGAATCTCTCCTTGGTCAGCTTCCAGCTGTTGTTCCTCATCCGGCCCTCTGGTGCCCTGAAGAATAAAGTGATCCCCTCCTCTCTGTGACATCCCCTCGTATACTTGTAGACTGCTATCATGTCCGTTCTGGCCCTCTTTTCTCTAGGCTATTCATGCCCAGTTCCCTCAGTCTCTCTTCGTAAGTCTTGGTTTCCAATCCCTTAATCATCTTGGTTGCTCTTGAATTGACTTGAAGAACTTCAATTTAGGACGTTCTCATGATCATAGTGCATTGCATACTTTTTAAAGAATGATAGGGATATATATTTGACGATATAAGTGAAGTGACAGATTTATGTATAAAAGTCAATTTTAAAAACAAAACAGGAAGGATCCAAACCAAGCATATTCTGTTTGTGCCTGGGGGCTTCATAGCTTCATAGAATGAAAGGGATTGCTTCAAGTATTGTTGAAGCAAAGCATCCTTTGAAAGCTAAATCACAGACCTGATATGAATGCCAGCAACATGAAAAACATCTGGCAACCTAGTTGCTTTTTAAATTATTTTAACACCTTTAAATAAAGTGGATAGAATTCAATGACTCTTTGGAATTGGTAATAGCAGCCAGTGCTCAATCATAGCATTTTGTGAAGAATAGATGGTGTCAGCTCCACTTAGAATCATCTTTTTACTCCTGCATAAAGTTAAGGTGGACAGGTATAAAAGAAAGAAAAATGCACAATTAAAATACAGTGCTGGAAGTTATTCATCAGATGTACAAAGCGAGTAAAACTGATGTAGGATTTGACAAACAATAAGGAGAGAAGATGGGGAAGAAAAAAAGGGGTGATAATGCAGAAACGAGTTACTTGTGAGACAGATTACCTGTGAGACAGATGATGAGTATCTAATGTCTAAAAAACTAATTGTGTTTGTTAAGACTTACTGATATAGCTTAAAGCCCTTCTATGTTTATGAATGTGCTGCCAACCTGCCTTCCATTGAGGACCTGCATACTGCACAAGTCAAAAAGAGGACTGTGAAAATATTTACTGACCCCTCGCATCCTGGACATAAACTGTTTCAACTCTTTCCCTCAAAACGTCACTACAGAGCACTGCACACCAAGACAATTGGACACAACTTTTTCCCCAAACACAATCACTCTGCTAAACAAATAATTTCAACAACACTGTTAAAATATTTAGTAAATCTGCACTACTATTACTACTAGTTTTTTCTCATCATTCCTATCACCCATCTCCTCCCAGTTATGACTGTAACTTGTTGCTTATAACCTTAAGATTTTTATTAATATTGTTTCCTGATTGCTTATTTGATCCCTATGACAATCATTAAATGTTGTACCTCATGATTCTTGACAAATGTATCTTTTTCTTCTATGTACACTGAGAGCATATGCACCAAAGACAAATTTCTTGTGTGTCCAATCACACTTGGCCAATAAAGAATTCTATTCTATTCTATTCTATTCTATTCTATTCTATTCTATTCCATTCCATTCCATTCCATTCCATTCCATTGATGCTAGTCACATTTATTTATTTATTTACTTGTTTGTTTGCTTATTTATTTATTTAATTAAATTTGTATGCCGCCCTTCTCCGAAGACTCGGGGCGGATATTGTTCTAAAACAGTGACTTTGAAATCTACATTCAAATGACCTGGAAGATTAAGAGGTGGTGATATTACTTTATCTTTATTTGAGTCCCAATTAAATGAGTGTCCATTAATTATTTTGTAAAATGTAAAGCCTGTTTGTCTAGCTTAGGATTCAAAGGGGCATTGCAGACAAATAATAGAATATCTCATAGGGTTGGGGGAAGCATGTGAAAGTATTTCTAATCTTATGGGTGAAATTGACTGTGATGTGCTGTTAGTGTAACTGTGGGTTAATTAAAGAATAATTCTTCTTTGTTTTAGTTGCTGGCAAGAATCTGTTTTTAGGCTGTATAGTTCCTTGTGCCTTTTAATAAAATTTGTTAATTGGAAAAGATGCTACCCAATTCCTTTTTGATGTTATGGTTTTAGTTAGCAACGGGGATGTGGTTC
This sequence comes from Erythrolamprus reginae, assembly GCF_031021105.1. Lineage (NCBI taxonomy): Eukaryota > Metazoa > Chordata > Lepidosauria > Squamata > Dipsadidae > Erythrolamprus > Erythrolamprus reginae. The sequence continues at coordinate 285,282,064 of NC_091951.1, read as the reverse complement.
CTGAAACAAAAGTGCTACTTACTGAACCTTGGCTGCATTTCTTGCCACGTAACCAGAAAGCATAGATTAATATAAAAATGAACTAAAGTTGAATCCATAAGTCAGGAGTCAGAAAAAGGTTGTTTTAGATATGCCATCATATTTAGCCATTGCCCATGGTGCCCAGGGCTCACGATAACAAAAATCCAAACTATTTAGAGGGGATCAGTTTATACTCCTCTGACTTGAATCATTGATTATTTGGAGAGGGGGACAGATGAATGACAATTATGCAGTCCTCTCTCTCTCCCCCCCCCCTTTCCATTCATTAGGAGTCCTTTAAATTTCAATTGCCTGGCCTCGGCTTCAAATTGCAATACCAGAAAAGTTCTTATATTGGACCTTGGCAAGCAAGTCAAGCTTATTTTCATGATGTGTCCAAGGATGAAACAGGATGAATGACCTGGCAGTAAATTAAACTAGCCGCATTTAATTCAACATTTACATGTCAGTGGGAGGTAAATTTGCATCCAGACCATTAGATGGATCACTGTGAGAAACAACTCTACAACTAGCCACCCTAGTGGGTTCCTTGGCTCATGTCTAATAGCAAGATTTAGATGTAGGAAGCTTTAAATGAAGACATCCAGAGTACTAAAATTAAATTGCTGCAGATAGCAATTCTACAGCATTCATAGGCCACATGGCTGTTATAATTAGGGAACTCAGCAGTTCTAAAAATGTCACTGTCATTAGATTACTCTTTTAGAAAATGCAGCACGTTAATAGGTATGCATACAACATCTGGTCTGCTAATTTCTCATAGTTATTGCTTCAGTAACGTAACATTGTGCTATAATTTACAGCTTCTACTCCTATTTAACATTGGAAGCTTGACATTATTAATTTGATCCCGGAGCTTTATCTGTTTGCTGAGCAGCAGGTGATTCTTTGCAATGTATTCATATTTGCTTGCCTTCTACCATTATAAGGGGGAAAAATTTTTTTTCATACAAAAGCTAATTAAAACACAGGCTGAACCTTGAAACTATAAAATGACAATTAAGAGAATATCATGATGGTATGAACTGAAGTACAAGATACAATGTGATGTATAGATCACATTGTATCTTGATTGATTGTATTGGTTTGATGGACCCCTGCCCCTCCCTATTTCCTTCTATATTTAGTTTGATATTACGGTAAGTTTTCTTTTCTATTTCAGGATTGTATTATTTTAGGTTTGTTTAGAACTTGCTTAGAGTTATATAGAAATTGTTTTAAATATTTTATTAGTTTCTTTATGACTTTTTTTATTCCTAGAGTATAAATAGAGTTGGAGCCAAAACAGATTTATAAACAGTTGTATGAATTTAACAATGTACTCTTTTCTTCAATTTTTAAATGAATTTCAATTCAAGTAAATTAATGTTTAAGTATTGAACTTGTTTATTAACTTCCATTTTTATATTGCTTAATTGATTGACACAGTTGAATACTTTTATTAATAATAATTATATTAACAGATTTAATGATTTGATATTATATCTCTATATCTTTACTTTGAAAACTAAATTGCATAGCTTTGGAAATATCTTTCTATATATATAAGCCGAATTTTCCAACTTTAAAAGAACCAGAGAGTTATATATTTCATGAGCATACGACGAAAAGCAAATCTGATAATACATTTATTTATTTATTTATTTATTTATTTATTTATTTATTTATTTATTCATTCATTCATTCATTCATTCATTCATTCGTTTGTTTGTTCATTCGTTTGTTTGTTTAATTGGATATATATGTCACCCCTCTCTGAAGACTCAGGGCAGCTTACAACATATAAAAAGAACAGTACAATATAATCATCTAAATTCAATTTTTTAAAAACTAAGTGTACTAATCTATAAAACCCAGTATTATTAAAAGACCAACCATACCCACTCAAACAACAATCACATGTAACATTCATCAGCCAGGGGGCTAGGGTTTAATTATCCCAAGCCTGGCAGCATAGATGAGTCTTTTGCGGAAGGCGAGGATGATGGGGGCAGTACGAATCTCTGGGGGGGTGCTAATTCCAGAGAGCCGGAACCCCCACAGGGAAGACTCTTCCCCTAGACCCTGCCAAGCAACATTGTCTAGTTGATGGGATCTGGAGAAGGCCAACTCTGTGGATCCTCACTGGTCGCTGAGATTCATGCGGCATTTAGTTTTAATCTAGTATTAAAATATCTCATAATACTTTCAGGAAAGGACTTTGGGTAGAAGTATGGGATCTCATTTATCAGAATGAGCAGGCAGCTGAGTTGTCATGACACATTGTGGAGTAAGATACTTCATTATTAGCCCAGCCTTTCATAGATCTGTTAAATCCAGAATCTAAAATGATTTTGAATGCAGCAGCATAAGAGTGCATCTACTGATGCCCATATACATTCACTACAACTGCACTAGTTTGCAATAGGCTTTCAGCTGCAATTCAAAGTTCTGGTAATCATCTTTAAAGCCTTACATGGCATAGAGTATGTCCATTTTACTTGAGGGACTACCTTCTCCCATGGACATATGCCAGCTCCACCTGCTCCCATAGGGAGGCATACTCCAGGTTCCTTCTGCTAAATTTTGTCATTTTATAGGACTAGGAAGCATGCCTAGTCCTAATAAGGGATTGCCTCTGTTTCTGGGGAAAATTAACCCCGACAGGGCCCAACTGTACTAACCTTTAGGAAAACCACTGAAATCTGATTATTCCTGGAGGCATTACAGGCCAATTCAATAAAAGTTCCTTTTTGCTTGTTTTGTTATGTTGCTTAGTTGCTATTTTGGTTAAAAAAAGAGAAGTAAATAAGAAGAAAATTTGTGCATTGCATATGTTTGATTTAGGACATTTGAAGAACAACAAAGCTAGCGGAGGTGACAGTATCCTAGATGAGCTATTCAAAATCTTAAAAGATGATGCAGTAAAAATGCTATACTCAATTTGCCAGAAAATATGGAAAATTCAACAGTAGCAACAGGATTCGAAAAGGTCAGTTTACATTCCAATTCCAAAGAAAGGCAACATCATAGAATGTTCAGAGTATCACACAATTGTACTAATTTCACATGCAAGTAAAGTTATGCTTAAAATCCTACATGCTAGGCTCCAGCAGTATGTGGATCAAGAACTACCAGAAGTGCAGGCAGGATTTCGAAGAGGCAGAGAACAAGTTTACCTATATACCCTGGATCATGGAGAAAGCTAGGGAGTTCCAGAAAAAATCCACTTCTGCTTCATTGACTATGCTAAAGCCTTTGATTGTGTGGATCACAACAAATCATGGCAGGTTCTTAAAGAGATGGGAGTACCACACCATTAATTAGATTTGTATGCCACACCATTAATTAGATTTGTATACCATCTTATTTGTCTCTTGAGAAACCTATATGTGGGTCAAGAAGCAACAGTGAGAACTGGACACGGAAACAATGATTGGTTCAAAATTGGGGAAGGAGTCCGGCAAGGCTGTATACTGTCACCCTGTCTATTTAACTTATATGCAGAGCACATCATGAGAAAGGCGGTGCTAGATGAATCAAAAATTGGAATTAAGATTGCCAAGAGGAAACATCAATGGCAGAAAGTGAAGAGGAACTAAAGAGCCTCTTGATCTGGGTGAAAATGGAGAATGCAAAAGTTGGCTTGAAACTCAACATTAAGAAAACTAAGATCATGGCATCCAGACTTCTCAATTCCTGGCAAATAGATGGGGAAGAAATGGAATAGTGACAGATTTTATTTTCCTGGGCTCCATGGGGTGGCACAGCAGGTAGAGTGCTGTACTGCAGGCCACTGAAGCTGACTGTAGATCTGAAGGTCAGCGGTTCAAATCTCATCACCCGCTCAAGGTTGACTCAGCCTTCTATCCTTCCACCCTTTCGAGGTGGGTAAAGTGAGGACCCAGATTGTGGGGGCAATATGCTGGCTTTGTTAAAAAGTGCTATTGCTAACATGTTGTAAGCCACCCTGAGTCTAAGGAGAAGGGCGGCATAAAAATTGAATAGATAGATAGATAGATAGATAGATAGATAGATAGATAGATAGATAGATAGATAAATAAATGATCACTGCAGATGGGGACTGCAGCCAAGAAATTAAATACACTTGCTCCTGGGGACGAAAGCTATGGCAAATCTAGACAGCATACTAAAAAGCAGAGACATCACCCTGCCAACAAAACTACATATAATAATGGTTTTCCCAGTTGCAATGGATAGCTGTGAAAATTGGACCGTAAGAAAGGCTGAATGCCAAAGAATTGAGGCTTTTGAACTATGGTGCTGAAGAAGACTCCTGAGAGTCCCTTGGTCTGCAAAGCGATCAAACTAGTTAGTCCTAGAGGTGATCAATCCTGACTGCTCTTTAGAAGGCCATATCCTGAAGATGAAAATCAAATACTTTGGCCACCTAATGAGAAGGAAGAGCTCATTGGAGAAGATCTTAATGTTGGGAAAACCTGGAGGAACATTGTCCATAGCGTTGCAATGAGTTGGACATGACTTCTGACTAACAACAACAACAAATATGTTTGATATACAGTACGTATATGCTACTGGCTCTGTTTTGTTTTGTTTGTTTATTACTTGTTTATTAATTATTGACTTGGGTCACTTTCAAATTGCATGAATGAATAAATCTTAATCTATCAATCAATTCTTCAAGGATATATTGGACTGCCATCTGTCTCAAATGGTGTAGAAACTCCTGCTTGAGTGGGGGGTTGGATTAGATCAGTGATGGTGAACCTATGGCACAGGTGCCACTGGTGGCACATAGAGTCATATCTGCTGACACTCGAGCCGTTGCCTTAACTCAGTTCCTGTGTGCTGAACAGCTGATTTTTGGCTCACACAGAGGCTCTGGGAGGGTGTTTCTAGCTTCCAGAGTGGCTTCAGGAGGATGAGGGACGGCTTTCTACCCTTCCAGGGAAGCCTTTGGAGCCTGGAGAAGGGTGAAACACAAGCCTACTGGGCTCACCAGAAGTTGGGAAACAGGCCATTTCTGGCCTCCAGAGGGCCTCCAGGGAGTGGAGGAAGCTGTTTTCATCCTCCCCAGGCATTGAATTATGGATGTGGGCACTTGTGCATGCGTGATAGCACGCACCCACACTCTTTCGGCATCTGAAGAAAGAAAGGTTCGCCATCATTGGACTAGATGATCTCCAAGGTCCCTTCTAACTCTAATAATACATCTAAATCTAAATCTAATTTGTCCAATTTTGCTGAGATTCAGTATGTAATTTTTGAAGATGGGATTGTCACACAGTTCCCACCAATCCCTTTAACTATATTTATGACTTGTGTTGGCTCTAATAAGACATAAAACTGCTGCACAAAAATCTTCCAGTTTTGTTTCCTATTACAAATGTGGTTTGGGATTGGAAAGGGGATGTGAGAAGCTGGACAAAGCCATGACATTCTGTTCCACTTGAAAACAGAACAAACCCTTTGTGAAATTATTTGCCTTTTTATGCCTTTGTAATATCTTCATCTAATCTAATGTCGAGTTAGTATATTATTTCTCAATGTAGTTTAGAATAGCCTCTATATTTTTCAAGATATTTATAACACAAAAGATGTATGTACAAAAGGTCATGGGTTTGCATTTCTGTCTTGGAGTAGATGTTTATGTTTATGCTTACTCAAACATAAATTAGACCGCACCATCTGTTGCATATATTAGCAAAAAGATACATTTGTGATGTAGTTTTCTTTTATTGTAACCCGACAAAGCAACACAGAGATAGTGCCTTTCTACAGATCTACACAAAAATGTACATTGGCTATGCAATTGATAAAAAAAGGGGGGGACACTATTGTGATGTAAACACTGCCCAGTAATTGAGGTATTTGTAATATTAAACTCATATGAATTCATATGAATTAATTCTAATTTATATAGCCACCCATGTTACACAAAAAGCAACTCTGGGCACGAGGACTAAAATGGGTAAGAAATTGTGTGCAACCTGCGTCCCGCCACGGCACCTGTATTCTAGCACAATATTTATAGAGGTAGGATTGAAAGTGATTACAAATTAGGGAAATAATTCTTTCCAACACGGGGCACCTGTCTTTTATTCTGTGTAACAAAGTCATACATATGTGGGTAGTTTCTCCCCACAATGATATTGTGTTAACAGATCTTGGCTCCAAGCAACCAATTCATTCATCTAAGAGGAATAATTTTGAATTTTACTATCTAAATAACCTGCCCTTGGCATTTAACACTGCCTGCTAAAATGTCATCCATGAATATAATCTGAATGGTGACATTCTTCTCACTATTTGAGTGTAATATTAAACCAATTAGGTACTCCTTATGGGCCAAGAGTTAATCCCCGGCCTCAATAGGTGCTCAGTAAAACCTTAAGCAGTCATGTGTTTGCTCTTCTAAAAATTCAGAATGACGTATCATTGACATGAAAGCCATTTACCGTATATCTCAAATTTTTTATCTGCTTACTTGCACACTATGTATTATAACAGGAAGCTGCTTTACGGTGATTCAGCTTTGTGGTCGAGCAGTACTAAGTATTGGGATATTTTGAGAAGATTTTATTAACATCTATTTTTGCTCCCGCAATAGCTGATGATTTTGAGCTGCTTTCAGAACAAACGTAGTTTGCATCACCTGTAAAGGAAACCTTTATGTCTTTTTCTACTGATTATCTTAAGGGAAATGAATATATTTTGTATGGGCAGATTTTACTTTTTTTTCATCAACTTCTTTGATTTTTATAATACGCTCTTTTTTGGTAGTAGTAGATGATGTTCTCCAGTCAAATGATACCAGATATTTTACTGTAAGCCAAACTTCATGAATGACAACTTTATGGATGAAAAATATGAATAGCCACTCGGCTACATTTGAATATTTCCTCATACTATAAAGCGTGACAAAAGCCTTTAAAATTTGGGGCACTTTTAGTAGGACTTTTCTATTTCTTTTGTGCAAGGCTACACTTGGACTACCACATCCAGTTCTAGTCACCACAATATAAAAAAGATGTTGAGACTCTGGAAGGCATGCAAAGAAGAGGAACAAGAATGATCAGAGAGTTGGGGGCTAAAGCATATGAAGAATGGTTACAGGAATTAGGTATGTCTAGTCCAGCAAAGCTATGGCACAGTTGCCACAGGTAGCACATGGAGCCATATCTGCTGGCACGTGAACGTGTTCCAATATTTGTGGGGCTCCTATAAAGATGAGAGAGTCAAACCTTTTTTCAAAGCATCAAAAAGGCAAGACAAGAAACAATGGATGAAAAATAACCAAGGATAAAAGCAGCCTAGAACTAAGGAGAAAGTTCTGACAGTGAGAGCAATCATCCAATGGAATAGTTTGCCTTCAGAAGTGGTGGTTGGTTTATCCCTGGAGGCTTTAAGAAGAGATGCCTGAAATTCTATGGGGTCTTTTGCTTGAGCATTGAGTTGGAGTAGAAGACCTCCAAGGTTCCTCTGTTATTCAATGTTTTAAAAATGTATTTATATAAACACACACATTAGTATTATTTATTATTTGGATTTGTATGCCGCCCCTTTCCGAAGACTCTGAAAATGTTGAAAAAGTACCAGGAAAGAGTTTCATTAGTATCCATCAAGTAGAATGTATTATGCAAAGTCCTACAGATAAATGTGTTCTTTCAACCATAGAATGTCATGAATCAAATGAAGCTACAATCATATTTTGATTATAATCTCATTTACTCTGTGGATGCAGGTAGTTTATTATTGCTGATATATTTCCCACTTCAGAAACGGCAAAATATTGCCCTTTGGATTCCATTTTTTCTTTTCAGAGATGTGCCTCAGTGACATTTTAATTTCTGGCTGACATTTCATCAGTGTCATATTACTGGGTACACTTTCTGGAATTCTGTTTCTTTATCTCATCAGTTGCAGCTGATGAATTTGTCTGAGAGCAATTTTTGAAGTCGAAAGGTAAACCTGGAAATCTTTTTTGAGAACGATATAACAGAAATAAGAAGAATGAATTATTATGCTTCGAAGACTTCTATGGGTGGCTTTAGCTTATGGACAAAAGGCAGGAGAGAAATCCTACAAGTCTCTCAGCAAAAAAATAAAACATTATTATTTATTTATTTATTTATTTATTAGATTTGTATGCCGCCCCTTTCCATAGACTCGGGGCGGCTCACAACATAGTAAAACAATTCATAACAAATCTAATAATTTACAATTTAAAATTTAAAGTAGTTTAGAAAACCACATTTTTAAGCAGACATAACTACAAACATACCATACATAAATTATATAGGCCCGGGGGAGATATCTCAATTCCCCCATGCCTGCCAACAAAGGTGGGTTTTGAGGAGTTTACAAAAGGCAAGGAGGGTAGGGGCAGTTCTAATCTCTGGGGGGAGCTGGTTCCAGAGAGTCGGGGCTGCCACAGAGAAGGCTCTTCCCCTAGGGCCCGCCAACCGACATTGTTTAGTTGACGGGACCCAGAGAAGGCCGACTCTGTGGGACCTAACTGGTCGCTGGGATTCGTGCAGCAGAAGGCGGTCTCGGAGATATTCTGGTCCGATGCCATGAAGGGCTTTATAGGTCATAACCAACACTTTAAATTGTGACTGGAAATTGATCGGCAACCAATGCAGACTGCGGAGTGTTGGTGTAACATGGGCATTTTGGGGAAAGCCCATGACTGCTCTCGCAGCTGCATTCTGCACGATCTGAAGTTTCCAAACACTTTTCAAAGGTAGCCCCATGTAGAGAGCGTTACAGTAGTCGAGCCTCGAGGTGATGAGGGCATGAGTGACTGTGAGCAATGAGTCCCAGTCCAAATAGGGCTACAACTGGTGCACCAGGCGAACCTGGGCAAACGCCCCCCTCACCACAGCTGAAAGATGGTTCTCTAATGTGAGCTGCGGATCGAGGAGGATGCCCAAGTTTACTCATACGTAGATTTCCAGATCCTTATACTGATTAACCAAATCTCTACTTTATATTCTTCTTCCAGATATTGAGGGTTTTAATAAAACATCTGTCACATCTGGAAAATCTGAATCTTTTATATTACCTAATTCAGCATTTCTCAACTGGGATTCCCAAAAAAACCCCAAGGCTTCTGTAAGGGGTGCTAAGAGAACGTGATTTAAAATAAAAATAAATATTTTTTTTAAACTTTGCACGCTATGCAACACTAGCATTTGCAATGGTAGCATTTTTACATCCCGTGACTCAACTGCTGACCTGTTTCTTTGCTGTTATTGTTAACATTGTAAAATGTGGTTTGTATACATTTGAAATGAATTGTGTGGTGAAGTGTTTTCATTTTTTTTTCATTTGTGATTTTTTTTTTGTAGGGATTTCTTGAGACCTTTAAATTATTTCAAAAATTCCTCCAGGATAGAAAGGTTGAGAAAAGCTGACCTAACTTATTTGGAACACATTGTTCATTTTAAATAATGTGCTGCTTTAAGGTAAAGGCAGAAATTTACTTTGGCTACCAACATTATATATCCTGAGTGTAAAATACAAGTTTATTTATTTTATTTATTTATTTTGTCCAATACACAATGAGGGTTTTAGTGGGTATATATCTATATACACATAGTAAAATACATGATGAAGGTTATAGAGGAGATACTCATAGTAAAATATATGTAAGAAAGAATAGAAAAGAAGATATAGGAATAGAACATATCAATGAAAGAATAGAAGAAGAGATATAGGAATAGAAGAAAGGTATAGGAGATATAGGAGAGCAATAGGACAGGGGACAGAAGGCACTCTAGTGCACTTGTACTCGCCCCTTACTGACCTCTTAGGAATCTGGATAGGTCAACCGTAGATAATCTAAGGGTAAATTTTTTTCCAGATATGAACTCCTGCTCCCAAGCTACATCACTATATTTCATTCTTTCTAGGTAGAAAAGAATAGGATTTTTCTTGTGTTGGTTTCATTTTTTATGTCTTGAATTATATGTCTACATAAATTAATGCAAGACTTATTTTCTGCTGCAGGCCTAACAAATAAATTACCCTGCTGATAAAAAAAATACCGAGAAATGGAGGATCTTTGATAAACTTATTGCTTTTGGGAGATATTTCAGAACCAAAGTAGAGAAGTTGCGGCAAGTAATTCTTGCTGGACCCCTTGGGAAGAAAGATTGGCTTCAATCTGGGCACATTTTGTCCACATTCTGGATAGAGAGGTCTTTGGTTTGTGTTAGATTCATGCGTCAATGAAGAGGTGAGGCATAGGAACAGTTCAGCACCTTTATTGAACTTCAGCTGTAGCTAATACAGACTGCTGGGAGACAACAGGGAAGCCACTTTTAAGGGCTTCCCTGCAGCCTGCTAGCCACTAACAGGGGTTTAAATCTCCCACTGCTAGATTAGCCAATCAGTGGCAGTTATGCAAATATTCGCTCCATATGTCCGTACCACTGATGCGCTCCTACTGGAATGGCCAGGAACACAGTTCCGGTAGCAAAATTTGAAGCTCCACTCCAAAGCACCCAATTTGCACTGGAAGATGTTGAAACAAAATGCATAAGCCATGCCCACAGTGTGGTAGTAGAAATTTTGGTAGCCCATCACTGGTCCATACGTAACAGTTTGAAAGAGGGGTGAAAAAGGTCATCTATGTTAGAATTGAATAGCCCTCCCTCAACAGAGAGGGAGGAATATGACACCTTCCTATCTTCTGTCCACAACACAATCCTTTCAGCAGTTCCAAGAAGATTCCACACCCATTTGCACTCTGATTCAGCTGACCCTAGGGCACAGGAAACCCCCTAAGTGGTTTCAATGGATCTCAGAAAGAGTGCTAATGACCAGATGACTGCAAATAAATAAAATCCTTCCACCACCCACACAACATCCTGTCAGAACTAATCCTTCCACCCATCCCCATGCCTTCACCATCCAGCCAGAACTGATGAAGTTTCTTGGATGAGAAGTGAAATCTCGTCTTCTTCCTCAAGGGGGAAAAAAAGCATAGTGTAAGTGCCTTTTGAAAAAGCACCTTTGAGATATCCAAGGGTACATTTAAAGCAAGGATGGGTTACAGTAATGGGTTGCAGCCGGTACGGGCCACTCTATAGAGTGGTAGTAAAAATGAAGATGCATGTGTAGCTAAGTGTGAATGGTGGGCAGGTGCCCCTGTGTTTGACTTCTGCACATGCACAGGGAGCCAAATCTCATGTGCGTATACTCACGCGCATGAGATTTTGCCAATTTTTGGTGGTTTTTTGTGGAAGCAAAGAATTTCCCCAAATCGGCTAAATTGCGCATGCACGAGCATCCTCACATGAGATTTGGATTCCCCCCTGGTGGGTTCCACTTATCTTCCCTACCAGTGTGCATCATGTCAGAAGTGCATGAGCTGTTGTGGTTGGCTCTGGCCCAGCTCCTGCCCCAGGGAATGGGGAGGTGGATGCAGGGGAAACTTCAACATGTCACAGGCCTGTGTTATTGCCGACAGAATCAGTTCAGAGTTTAGTTTCCTAAGTAAGAACATATTACAGGAAATAAGGGAGGCCACCTGTGCTTGGGTGGGGCTCCAGTAATTAGGGCTGCTGCTATAAATAGCAGCAGCCGGGTTTGGCCATTGTGGAATAATATTTGTTGCTGTTTCATCAGGAATCTTGTGTGCTGGACTTTGTTGCTTTTTCACGCCTTTGAAATCAAAACAGAGCAGCGTGTTTGTGTGTCTCCCTTCGTTGGAAGAAGAAGGGGTGTGAAGTTTCTCCACAGCTGCTGGCTAAGTACTTAATGACTGCTTAAGGGAAATTGTACAGACTACCTGGTTGTTTTGGGAAGAGTGCTCTTTGCAATACAAAAAGAGTGCTTAGTTTATTTTGACTTTTGTGATAAAGAACATTGTTTTGAATTTTCAAACATTTGTGTGTCTGAAATTTGTATCCTTGAACTTTCGGGAGGCTTCTATCAGAGAGCCAGGCAGAACAATGCGCAGAGGGTTGTTTGCCAGCCACGGCGACCGGAGGACTATTTCAGGGATGTGGCATGCTGGCCATGGCTGCTGGTTCGGCAACCGGGGGCAAATTTCCACCACCGGTAGCAACCCACCACTGATTTAAAGCCATGAAGCCTCCAACAGCTTCATAAGGGAGACGCTCAGAGTATTTCACTTCTCACGAAACAGTAATTTACGGTCCAGTTTGTTGGAAAGCAAAAGAGATGGGGTGATGCATTATGAGAAGTTTCCTCTATTTCAGATACATGTAGAATCTCTATTAGTTATATGATTCTGTATTAAGTTTCAGATAAAAGAGATTTTGTAACATGTTCACATTGATGTAATGTAAGGTTTTACAGTAAGGTGGAGAAAAATATTTCTTATTTAGAGATTTAATAATTGATAACGTATAAACTTTATAGAATTTTTTAGATAAGGAAAGAGAGATAAGAGCCTCCATTCAATGATTAATAAGAAAAATAAAAGTTTTATATATGTTTGATTATAAGCATGGCTCTAGTGTTTGTGATTATGTATTGTTTTATTTTATGGTGGAGAAAAATTATTAAAAAATATGACAGCAGAGAGTGGAAATAGATCCGAGAAAAACAGAAAAAGGGGGGAAAAACGGCAAGAGGAATTTACAGTTCATTGGAGAGACTGCTAAAAGATATATCAAAGAAAACAGGATCTTGCTCAAAGCACAGACAGGGAAGAGAAGGAAGAATGCAATAAAAAAAAGAATAAGGCCAGTTACAAATATAAGATGAAAGGTTTACAGGAAAGAAATGGGCAGACATGTCAATAAGAATCTCTTTTATTGTCTCAACCTTGTGAAGGAGGAGATGGAAGGAGAAGGGGAAGAATGAGAAACAAAATCAGGTGAGATTATATTTTGCATATCCATTTAAACGGAGCAGACAGTTCACACTTGTGAGACACAGTGCTGGTAAAATATTCTTCATCTTTCTTAGAGAATTGTGCTGCAGTCAGAGGAGCCATTTCACTGTGGAAACCAGAGCCAGATATATTTTTATTAGTTGCTTTTATAGGGTTGGAACGCTCTATGGGAATGCAGACCGCGTCAATGAAAGGCTCCACGCTTTCTCAAATGTTATTAATGGAAATGGCCAGCAAAAGAATTCCCCAAAGATCTGAAAGAATTCTCTTTGTTTTAGTTACTTAACAGCTATTGAAAAATTGCAGACTTTGCAGCATTAGCAAAGAGGAAATGCTCAGCAGATGTTTCTTCTCTGTCTTAGGCTACAAAATGCATGCTAGCTTTTTTTAATGGAGAGTTTCCTTTTTATTGATGGGAGTGGACAGAACTCTCATTCAAAGTCCCCCTGAGGATGAGTGAGCATCACAGGAAGTGCTCATCAATAAGAACATCGCATGCAACTTATATAAAAAGAGCATCGTTTATGGGTGACTCATTCGCTGATGAACTCGGTTCTCAGCACGATGGGAATTGCTAACCTGCCTCCCTACAGAAATGATGGTCAACCGAAGGAGGCTTTGCTGCTTTGCTTTTTCAGAGCACCAATTGATTCCGACATAAAGTGCCTCCATTCCAGGAATGCACAATGGGGTATCGTTTGCAATACTGCCCTTGACATTTCCTGAAACTAATAAACTGGAGCAGAATGTAAACATCTATAAAGAATGGTTGCTGGAATTAGGTATGTCTAGTTTAATGGGGGGAAAAGGACTAGGCGTGACATGATAGCAATGTTTCAATTACTCCGGTTGTCACAAAGAAGAGGAAGTCAAGCTGTTCTCCAAAGCACCAGAAGGCAGGACAAGAAGCAATGGGTGGGAACTAATCGAACGGAGAAGCAAACTAGAAGTAAGGAGAAATTTCCTGACAGTTATAACAATTAATCAGTGGAATAACTTGCCTCCAGAAGTTGGGAATGCTTCAATACTGGAGGTTTTAAAGAAGAGTTTTGACAATGATTTGCCTGAAATGGTATAGGGCAGGGATAGGCAAAGAGGATAATTCTCTGTCTTTCAAGGCAAAGGTTGCAGGTTCAAGTCCCAGTGGATATGGCTAGCTGATGAGACCAAATAAGGCCGAAATAGATCTATCCTAGTCTCCCTTAATTTTCAAATTCAGCAAAAAAACATGTGACATATATATATATATATATATATATATATATATATATATATATATTTGTTTTCGTAAATTTTCACGGGTATATGTATGTAGATTGTTCTGAGTTCGGGTTTTGCCCTGTGTAATATTTTGCATGTCTATGCGACGTTTCGGTGAAATCACATTCACCATCATCAGGCTGAAGTTTCAAGCTTCGTGCTGTTGTAAAATTTTAATAAAATGATGGACAAACTTAAGAGACAAGGCAAATTGGATGAGGAAGTGATAAGAAGGATCCGTCCGAAAGATTCAGCCATGGCACGATTCTATGGCTTACCCAAAATTCATAAGGCGGAGGTACCCTTACGCCCCATTGTTTCTCTCCGTGGTACCCCTACATTTGGTTTGGCCAAATGGCTACATGGCCAAATACAATGTCTGATTGAAGGGACCACCACCACCGTATGTTCGGCTACAGACTTTTTAGAACAGCTTAAAGGGGTGGTGGTGGAGGAAGATGAGGTAATGGTATCATTTGACGTTATTTCACTATTTACATCTATCCCCCAGGATCTAGCAATTCAAACTATTAACAATTTATTGGCAACAACAGAACCAAGACATTGTAAGGCCCCCAGCACGGATGACCTCATCCAGTTATTGAAATTCTGCCTAAAAACATACTTTACATTAAACGGCCAGATATACGAACAAGTAAAGGGCACACCGATGGGATCCCCAATTTCGGGCGTGATTGCAGAAGCAGTTCTCCAGCAATTGGAAAGAGAAGCCATGGAAATATACAAACCCAAGTTCTGGACACGCTACGTCGATGACACGTTTACCATCATTAAACAACGTGATAAAATTAGGTTCATGGGAATTCTCAACTCCATATATCCGGATATTCAGTTCACGATGGAGGAGGAGGCCAATGGTAAACTGGCCTTTCTGGATGTACAGATCAACCGGAACCCAGATGGAAGCATCGACACGGAGGTATACCGGAAGACCACCAGCACGGACCGCATGTTACACAACGAAAGCAATCACCCCAACGCACATAAAGTCAGTTGTATACGGACATTATTTAACAGAATCAATACTCACTGTAGCACACGGGCAGCCAAACAAAAAGAACGAGCGTATCTTTACCAAACTTTTATACGTCATGGCTACTCGAGAGCTTTTATTCAACGGTGCACCACACCCAGACCCCGACAACCTACTGAAAGCGCAAACGAAACATCAGCGTGGAGGGTACTCCCGTACATACAAGGGGTATCCGAAACAGCCGCACGCATACTGGCACCCCATGGGGTCAAAGTAGCGCACAGGCCGGATCAAACTTTGAGAAAATCAGTAATGCGCCCGAAGGAAACCTTAGTGAAGGAGGAGTCCTCCTCAGTAATTTACCGTATAAACTGCAATAATTGTGCGCACCACTATGTGGGTGAAACGGCTAAAAGATTGAGAACTCGTATACACGAACACAAATTGGCGGTCCGACGTCAGGAACAACGCTCCCAGATTTGGACACACATGGAGGAGCAGGATCATGGCTTCGATTTCCAGGGAACTGAGATTCTGGCGCGAGATGAAACCAAGGGAGGTCGCCTCCTAAAAGAAGCCTGGTTCTCCAACGAAAATTCTTTAAATAGACATATTGATATGCCATCAGCATACCAGGCTTTAAGGCACCAACAACGACTTAAAGGAGATAGGTCATTAAGATTGGATAAAGCCCCTAACAGAATTCTCCAGGTCAGGCATAGAAACCAGCTAAATGAGGGTGGAGCAACCCCTAGTGGGAAACAAGGGAACATACTGGAGCAACACGGAGGTAGAGGGGGAGGGGCACAATGCAGGTTTAACGCAGGGGACAAGGGGGGATTAGAACAGTGCAGACCTAGGACGAGGGCATGGGCAAAAAAATTGCAAGAGCAGACATGTACCACCATAGAAAGTAACAACGGTAATGGGTGGAAGGAAGTAATATCAAATACCTCTAAAGCATTGCCTCGTAACTCCACCTCCTCCCTTGGGGAGGGAAATAGGCAACAGACACGAGTAAAAGCGGTAGTTCCCCCTTTAACCAGCATGATTAAGCCTACAATTAGGCTTGCTGCAGAGGGGAGGGAAGGGTGTGGCCCAGTGACGCGGGCTATGAGCAGACTGAGTAATGCTTTATAAATGTGATTGTCTCCCATGGCATTTTAATACTCTGACGAAGTTAGCAGCACGCTAACGAAAGCTAAGTTGTTTTATTAAAGTTTTTTATGTTCCGGTGATCGAGATGGCTGCTGCCTCATCATTCACACATATACCTGGAACTCGCATTTTTAGGACTATTCTTGATATATATATATATACACACACACACACACACACACACATAAACACACACACACACACACACATATATACATACAGCGTGTATTCAAAATAGAAACATTGTTAATATTTATTTATAAAAAACACAAAGATATGATGCAAAAACCCACAGAATTTTTCAATTTCATTTTCATGGCATGATTTATTTATTTTATTTATTTGTTTTGTCAAATACATATTGGTGGTATACAAAGATATACGGTAACAATATTTATATACATGATACTAGTAAAAGAAACATTAGGACAGGGGATGGACGACACTCTGTTGCACTTATGCACACCCGTTATTGACCTCTTAGGAATCAGGAGAGGTCAACAGTGGATAGTCTAAGGGTAAAGTTTTGGTGGTTGGGTGATGATACTACAGAGTCTGGTAGTGAGTTCCAATGCCTTTCTAAAGGTAAAGAGAGTGGGGGCAGTACGAATCTATTGTAGAGATGCTATTAAGACTTGGAATGAAGAATGGTGATATACTACCCATGTTCTCCAGACTGGTATCCTAAGAAGGATTGATATCCAGCAGCAGATAATTGCCTTCTTTCACTATATTTGGTTCAATTAACTCCAGTTAATTGAAAGGATAAATATTAACATTTCAGATAATTCAACTTCAAGAATAGCTCTCTTTCTTATATTCACATTTCAAAGCTTTAGTATAATGTCTAGTCTTGGGAAAAGGTTGGGAATCCTGCATTTTAGCTGAAGCCAATTTACATCCTTAAAAGATTCTAGTTTTCAATTGCTTGCATTGAAAAATTCTCCAGACCTCGCTCATGATATATCAGCATACAAAGTTATTGGGATTAAAAATTGAATTTTGAACGGGTTATAATCTTAATCAAAGAAAGACAAAGAATGGAAAACATTAAACAAAACAGCCCTTTTCTCTCCTATGTTGCACCAGCTTGGAAAGCCACTGGTAAAGCAACACTATAATTCTTAGCTTAAGTATAGAGCATGAATTCAGCAGTGTGCCATTTAGTGGAAGGAAAATGGAAGGGACAGATATTATAATCTGCTATACTTTGCTTTTAAGGCTGCTTACAAATCATACACTTCTAAATCGTTAGGTGCTGTTTACTAATGTTTTTGGTGGTCTGGATTAAAGCAACAACTATACATCTGCATTTTATCAGTTGTTTTTGATCTTCTGCCATATAAATTTTGGGGTGAACTTCTCAAGCTATTAAGGATGAGACAAGCCATCTGTACAGGCTTAATTCAGTTTTAGACACACATTTATTTATTATAGCATTTGTATATTGTCAACTACAAATGGACTCCTGACAGTTTATATTGCTTCTAGGGAAGAGGGTGCTAACTTCCTACACCATCATATGAACTAACATATATATCTCATTGAAGCTTATTACCAATCTATTAAACACACCATTAGTGGTAGTGGACAAGGCTATGGGAGCGATGAGTTCCTCCACTTGTTTATTGGACCCGTGTTCCTCCTGGCTGGTCTTGGCCAGCAGGGAGGTGACATGAGGCTGGTTCCAGGCTTTGGTCAATGCCTCCTTGAGTGAGGAGTCTTTCCTGCAACCATTAAAGGAAGTGATTGTGAGACCCCTTCTCAAGAAGTCTTCCCTGGATCCAGCTGAGTTGAAGAACCTTTTTCCAGTCTCCAACCTGCCCTTTGTGGGAAACCGCCTTGGTCATGCTGATGGATGACCTCTGGAGAGCCTGAGATAGGAGTCATTCCTCTCTCTTGGTGCTCCTTGACCTCTCAGCAGCGTTCGATACCATTGACCTTCTTTGACGACTAAGAGAGTTGGGAGTGGGGGCACTGTTTTGCGGTGGTTCTCCTTCTATCTCTCCAGTCAGTCACAGTCAGTCTTTGTGGGAGGAAAGAAGTCAACCCCTAGGCCCCTTCCTTTGGTTCTGTTTAACATCTACATGAAACCACTGGGTGAGATAATCCATCGGCATGGGGTAAGGTACCAGCAATATGCTGTTGAAACCCAATTATACATCTCCATCCAGTGTCAGTTCAATGAAGTGGTAGATGTGATGTTCCAGTGGCTGGAAGCTGTGAGGATCTGGACGGGAGTTAACAGGCTCAAGCTCAACCCAACAAGACTGAGTGGCTGTGGGTACTGCCCCCAAAGGACTATAACGACTGTTCATCCTTGGTTAGAAACATAGAAACATAGAAGTCTGACGGCAGAAAAAGACCTCCTGGTCCATCTAGTCTGCCCTTATACTATTTTCTGTATTTTATCTTAGGATGGATATGTGTTTATCCCAGGCATGTTTAAATTCAGTTATTGTGGATTTATCTACCACGTCTGCTGGAAGTTTGTTCCAAGGATCTACTACTCTTTCAGTAAAATAATATTTTCTCATGTTGCTTTTGATCTTTCCCCCAACTAACTTCAGATTGTGTCCCCTTGTTCTTGTGTTCACTTTCCTATTAAAAACACTTCCCTCCTGGACCTTATTTAACCCTTTAATATATTTAAATGTTTCGATCATGTCCCCCCTTTTCCTTCTGTCCTCCAGACTATACAGATTGAGTTCATTAAGTCTTTCTTGATACGTTTTATGCTTAAGACCTTCCACCATTCTTGTAACCCATCTTTGGACCCGTTCAATTTTGTCAATATCTTTTTGTAGGTGAGGTCTCCAGAACTGAACACAGTATTCCAAATGTGGTTCTGGGGAAAAAAAAATAACCTCCTCAGATGGGCTTGCAATTTGGGTGTCCGCCTTGATCCTCAGCTGAAATTAGATCAATATTTCCCAGCTGAAGCTAGGGGGACCTTTGTACAGGTTCACCTGGTACACCAATTGTGACCCTACCTGGACCAGGAGGCCCTTTGTATTTTCATTCATGCCTTTATCATCTCATGGTTAGATTATTGCAATGTGCTCTACATGGGGCTGCCCCTGAAAAGCATTTGGAGACTTCAACTGGTCCAGAATGTAGCTGCATGAGCTATTGTGGGTGCACCTAGGTACACCCACATCACACCAACTCTCTGTGAGCTGAATCTTCAGATATAATTCAAGGTATTGGTTATCACCTATAAAGCCCTATATGGCTTAGGGCCAGACTATTTTCAGGGCCACCTTCTACCGTATAGCTCCCAGGGACCAATAAGGCCACACAGAGTTGGCCTTCATTGGGTCCCATCAACCAAACAATGTCGATTGGCAGGGCAGCAGCGAAGATCCTTCTCTGTGGTGGCTCTGGTTGTCTGGAACCAGCTACCTCCAGAGGTCCCCACCCTACTGGTCTTCTGCAATTGCTTTTAAATTTAATTTTTTTTAAAGTCTATTTGCCATTATTGATGCAAATAATTGTAGTGTAATCTCAATTATTTACACTTGTTTGTAGAAATCCTCATAGTATGCCTATGCTATCTTTTTTTATCTCCGCATTTCTATGTTGTAAATTTCCCATCTGTATCTTTCAATTATTTAATCCAGTTTTCCTTTCCCTTTTCCCTTTTATAGACTAACTCTCTCCCTGATTTATTTGCATGTTTGTTTAGTCATTTTTATTTTCCTTGCTTACCTCTTCATTTTCTATCATGTTCAATTTATATATCTTCAGGTGCATCATATTTTTAATTCTCTTATTTTGAGTATCTTTTTGAAGTTCTTTCCCTAATTTCTTATACTCTTCTTCTAGTTGTTTCTTAACATACCTTCTTTGTTTGTTTCTTTTATTCTTATATCTCATCACCTATTCTTTAATACAGTGATACCTTGTCTTATGAACTTAATTGGTTCTGGGACGAGGTTCGTAAGGTGAAAAGTTCATAAGACAAAACATTGTTTCCCATAGGAATCAATGTAAAAGCAAATAATGCATGCAAACCTATTAGGAAAATCCAAACTTTAAGGCTTAAAAAAAAAGAGGCAGGGGGACAAAGTGAAGGCTAATGGAGTGGAGATGGACAGCGAGGAGAAGCGAGGAATGGAGGTCCTAATGAAGGCTAATGCCACCCTGAATCTCTCCCAAAATTGCCCCTCCAAAACCTTCCTACGTTGCCCCAAATTGCTCCAAAATTACCACTACGAAAGCTTATTGTCTTGCCCCAAATTGCTCCAAAAATCACCACTCCAAAAGCTTCCTATCTTGCCCCAAATTGCTCCAAAAATCACCATTCCAAAAGCTTCCTATCTTGCACCAAATTGCTTCTAAAATCGCCCCTCCACCCGCTTCCTATGCCACCCAAATTGAGGTCCTAACTAAGGCAAATGGAGTGAAGAAAGGCAGCAAGGAGAAATGAGGCATTTTGAAAGGAGAGGTGAGTTTTGAAGACTTTGGAGTCCCAGTCAGCAAAATGCCTGAACTCAGAGCAAGGGATTAAGAAAGCTTTAAAGCAGAAGGTGGGACAAGGCTGGATATATAAGAAATATCATCTAATTTAAGCAATGATCTAACCATTGGTTTCTGTTGTGGTTAGCTCTGGCCCAGCTCCTGCCCCAAGGAATGTGCAGGTGGATGTGGGGGAAACATCCACATGCTGCAGGCCTGTTTTGCTCCCAATGGAATCTGCCAATGAAGCCTTCTCTGACCAAGGAAGCGTGAGTGACAGGGAAGAGGGGAGTTTTGCAGACAACCCAGGAGGAGATCAATCATCTGTATCATCCCTGGATTCTGAACAAGAATTAATTACACATCCACGCATGCGTAGAGTGATGCATAGGAGACAACAACTGAAGGATTATTAAAAGAGAAAATGAGGCCACCTGTGGTTGGGTGGGGCTGCTGTAATTAGTGCTACAGATAAAAGTGCAGGTTGGTGTTTTAGCCTCATGGCTGTTTATCTGATTCATTGTTTCATCAAGATTGTGGTTTTTGTGCTGTTCAAGATTGTGTGGGGACTCTCTGGACTTTAGAATTGGACTCAATTTCCCAGTTATTGGGTGAGCAATTGGACTGCATTTAACCTGTGCTTTGTGTGTACCAGAAAATTCCTTTGACATTTAAAAAGGGAGCTGTTTCTGTTTTTCTGTTTATAAAAACTTTTGGGTGTTCCTTTTATCGTGTGGTGTGTGTCTTCCTGGACTAATTACCCTGTAATTACGGGCGGTTGAAACACGCCGGCAGAATAGTTTCTAGCTGTTTCTATTCCTAAGCCTTGGCTAGTGAATGCTCCAGGAGGTATCTCATACACATTCTATTTGCTTCAGGCCATCCCTACTTCTAACCTCTAGCTCAGGTATGCAGGATGCCTAACTCTTTGTTACTATTATCAGTTCTCTAAGCAATGGATACAAGTGTTATAGGTGCATATTTTCTGTGAATAAACATTCTTTGTTCTTGCCAGACAGACTCCTCAAATACATGCTTCCCGGTTTTCTTTCAAGTGTATGCTGTAGTAGCTTTGCTTTATTTTAGCATATAGCCCATTATCATTGTGCACAAATGATCTTCTCCATGGGGAGCAACAACAAAACTGTTGCTTCATTTGAATCTGTATGTCTTCTTCTGCTACAACTACTCAGATTCAGTGGTCCAGCCACATAACACACATAGCAGTAGTGTATATTCTAAAAGACAAAGGAAGCCCATTTTCCAATTAATTCTTGGTAAAAGTCACATTTACTGGATGAGCGAAGCTGCCCTCATTGGAAATGGTTGAGTTCATTCTTTTTTGTCTTTAACGTTGAGTTTTATAAAATGTTAATCCAAAGTTTGGAAGGTCAACTATAAACTATAGCAAACCACATAGATTTGGCCTCACCACAAACTGCATTCTGAAATGTTTCATCTGTTTCTTACAAGAGCAAGAAGACCATAAAGAAAACCATATCCATGTTGTTTTTGATATGCATTTAGAAAACCAAACTCTTGAGACAGAATTCAGCTTTGCAGGAATCCTGCTACAGAAGAGTGTTAAATATTATTTTTAGGAAGACTGAATTTTATCAAGAGTTATTTAAGTTGTCACTAGAAGTAAAAAATTACCTGATGGAATATTATTTATGTATTCAGCTTTCTCTACCTACTATTTGTTTGTTTGTTTATTTGTTTGTTTATTCGTTTATTCATTTATTCGTTTATTCATTTATTTGTTTGTTCATTTGTTCATTCACTCTCTGTCTCTCTCTCTCTCACACACACACACACACACACACACAGAGTTTTGTAATTTTGGTCCTTGAGAAGGCCAATCATCATTAAAAAATATTTTAATAATTTAATATTTATTCATAATTCATAATAATTACAAGGATGGAATTAGATTTTGAGAATGAAATTACTTTTTCAGATAAACAGGCTGCAACATTTTTTTACATGTTCTACCTATATAACACAGCAAAGCTGCCAAGATTTTTGCGATCCACAGAAACAAATGTGGAAGATTTATGAGCTGGGCACATATTGAAATGATCATGTGAGTGAAAACTTCAAAGGTCCCGTTAGCTAAGAATTCAGTTTGAATGAGTTCCAAGTCATTCCCTGTCATGAAGTTTTATATTAGGTTAGCTGACAGGGCAAAACAAAATTCACCATATTGTTGTCGTGTAGTGCCCTTATATTTAGGTTTATTGCACAGGAAATTATATGAGTTTAGATTCTAGGCTGACAATGAAATGCAATAGTGTTTTTATAAATAGTTAAACAGCATTTGACATTAACTGATTTATTTAGAGCCATTCAACTAATACTATATACCGTGTTTCCCCCAAAATAAGACCCTGTCTTATTTTTTTTTTAACCCTGAAATAAGTGCTTGGTCTTATTTTCCATTTCTATCCTATACCATTACTGTTATATATAAAAAAGAACTAAAGCTGGAATCAGCCAATGTTACTCTCTTTGGGATCATCTAAACTAATTGCTCCCAGTATTGTTTCCAACAACTCTGGTAAATTTTGATAGACATGAATATTGCAAATTGCTGCAATATATTGCAAATTGTTGCCTGTTAATGTGACTGGAAACAAAATCTGTCATTCTGAATGGATTGAAAACAATGCATCAAATGTAGAATGCTTATTCAATGTAAAGCCAATGGTAATCAGGATTATAGATCATTGTATGTGATCATCAACTAATTCTCCTATAATGCAATTGGTATTAAAAGAAAAACTCTGATTAACATATGTCTCATATGTGACATTTTAAAATACAGAGAGCAGGAGAGATCAAATTACTGGACAAATATGGCTGAACCTATCAATTTCATATATTTTTTTTGCAAAGTTTCTCATTTCACTAATAGTGATTTCTCCTGTGATTCTTTGTTTATGAATTTGGTAGAGAGTGTATATATGAATATCCAAATCAACTTACTGTACAGATTTCTAATATATACCATACATTTTGTATATACTTTTCAACAGTTTTTTTCATTTCTGCATATTTCTCCAGTGAATATATTTTTGTTCGTTTTTGTGTCTTTTTATTTCTTCACATGATATCACAACATTCTGCTAGAAACAGATTTTGTTGGGCAAATGATTTCACAAGTCCAAAACTGGTATATTATGTTATATTCATTTTAATACACTCAGGGTATGAATGGCAAGAATCAGGGTAGTGTCTTTGTCCTTTGGTATAATTTTGTTTTACTGAATTCTTTCCCAGAAATTTCCTGAAATATCAGAATAACAATATTTCCTTAGATTCACTGTTTCCCAACTTGTCTTATTCTAAAAATGGAAACACAATATTTTACTCTCCATTCCTGTGTTTCATTCCTCTCTCTTATATCTCTCCTTTGCTTCTAGTTCCCCCTCAAAGACTACAAACTGTGGAATAGACCAGTGTTTCCCAACCTTGGCTACTTCAAGATATTTGGACTTCAACTCCCAGAATTCCCCAGCCAGCATTCACTGGCTGGGGAATTCTGGGAATTGAAGTCCAAACATCTTCAAGTGGCCAAGGTTGGGAAACACTGGAATAGACTTTGAAAATGTCAAACACTAAATCACACAGTAGTTTTTCAGAAGCTGCTGCCTACCATCAGACTACAGTATTTTAATTTAAAAATAGATTCTAGGCTGTATGTGGGAATTGAAAGCACTCAATAAATATTCAACTTACATTTCAAGTCAAAAAGAGGGTGGGGAAAATATTTACTGACCCCTCGCATCCTGGACACAAACTGTTTCAACTCCTACCCTCAAAACGTCGCTACAGATCACTGCACACCAAGTCAACTAGACACAAGAACAGTTTTTCCCTGAACGCCATCACTCTACTAAACAAATAATTCCCTCAACACTGTCAGACGTTTTACTAAATCTGCACTTCTATTTCTACTAGTTTTTCTCATTATTCCTATCATCCTTTTCCTCCCACTTAGGACTGTATGACTGTAACTTGTTGCTTGTATCCTAAGATTTTTATTAATATTGATTTTTTCTTCATTGCTTATTTGACCCCTATGACAATCATTAAGTGTTGTACCATATGATTCTTGCCAAATGTATCTTTTTTCTTTTATGTACACTGAGAGCATATGCAACAAGACAAATTCCTTGTGTGTCCAATCACACTTGGCCAATAAAATTCTAAATTCTAAATTAATTCTAAGTGACATCTGTAACACAATTTGTGTAAACAAAAAATCCTTTTAAATACTTCCTATCAGACAAAATTGTGAAGATTCTACTCCAAATTGGTTAATTATTGTAACTAATCAGAGGATCAGTTTGGTTCAGTGCAGGGGTGTCAAACTCAATTTCATTCAGGGCCGCATCAAGGTTGTGTTTGACACGAGGGAATGGGGTGGGTGTGGCCAGGTGGCATTTATGTCACTTGTGTTCGGAGTGCCTATGGTGGCCCAAGCGCTCTGCCAGTGAAAACGGGCTCCATAGCTCAATTTTTGGCTGCGAGAGCCTCCTGCAACCTTCTGCCAGAAAAAACAGAGTTTGGGCGGGCAGCCTGTGGCCCTCACGAACTCCATTTTTGGCTGTGATGGCATCCTGTGATGGCCTCCTGAGACCCTCTGCCAGCAAAAATGGATCTGGATCTGGCCCATGGGCCTTGAGTTTTACATCCTGGTCTAGTGGTTAAGGCACCAGAATGGAAAAAGGGACAGTGTGAGATCTAGGCCCTCCTTAGCCATAAAAGTTGGTTTGGTGACCTTGGGCCAGTCACCCTCTCTTAGTCCAACTCATCTCACAGAGTTGTTGTGGAGAAAATAGGAAGAGGAAGATGTTTTCAATATGTTTGCTGCAATAAATTACTTATAAAAATAATAAAGGTGGGATATAAATAAGTAGGTAAATTCAATCAGTTATAATGTTTATACTTCATCCCTTCTTTATCGCTGGATCATAAATCTTTCTATATTATTACTCACCAAATGAAATAATTGCCTTTAAATATTTTGGGTCTAAAGATATTAATAATCAGGAAATTTGAAAGTTAATATACTTTTTTTCTCTGTTCAATGTAAGGCTCTTCTGTGTTTTAGATTATTACCCAAGTTTAGATTATTACCCAAATTCCTACTAACAGCATTATTAAACAAGACGTGCTTGTTTATTTATTTTGTCCAATACACAATGAGGGTTTTAGTGGGTATATATCTATATACACATAGTAAAATACACGATGAAGGTTACTTGGAAGAGAAAATCAGTTGATGAAGTCATTGCATTATGAGAAAGCCTTTTCTAGGCAACAGTCAAATAGCATCTGCAGGAAATGCATTCTTGGCCTGAGAGATAATTTGTTTAAAACAAAATTCACTTCTTCCCCCTCACATGTCTGAAGCTATAAGCCAGCAACCCTGGTGCCATCTATATGTTTTGGACTAAAATTCTTGTTATTAGCTTTTTTTGGTTGAAATTGATGGAGTTATAGTCAAAATGCCTATAAAAGGTACCAAGTGGCTAATCCTGATGTAGTGGAATTTGGCAAGTCATTCAATAAATAAATAAATAAACCTTAAATAAACCACTTTTCTGACTTTTGGGGGTCCTATTATAAAGTGTTTTAAAATAACAGGAATTGTTTTCGTGGCATAAAAGGAAATGTTTTACATAATCTTCTTTCTGTTCTAGTAGCATATTGCCAAATCATATGGTATTTATTAGATATACAGTACAGTGGTACCTCAAGATACGAACCCCTCGTCTTACGAACAACTCGAGATACGAACCCGGGGTTCAGAAAAAATTTGCCTCTTCTTACGAACTTTTTTCGTGTTACGAACGGCAAACCCGAACTTCCGGGTTTGGCGTTCGGAGGCTGCTGGGAAGCCGCGCGGCTGTTTTAAAAGGTGACAGCCGGGCTGGGGGGCTTCCCAGCAGCCTCCGAATGCTGGACGCGGAAGTTCAGGTTTGGCGTTCGGCTTCGGGAGGCTGCTGGGAAGCCCCCCAGCCCGGCTGTCACCTTTTAAAACAGCCGCACGGCTTCCCAGCAGCCTCCAAACGCCAAACCCGGAAGTTCGGGTTTGGCGTTCGTAACACGAAAAAAGTTCGTAAGAAGAGGCAAATTTTTTCTGAACATTCGGAGGCTGCTGGGAAGTCGCGCAGCTGTTTTAAAAGGTCACAGCCGGGCGGCAGCGGTTTTTTTGCGGGTTTTTTTTTTGGTTGCACGGATTAATTGACTTTACATTGTTTCCTATGGGAAACAATATTTCGTCTTACGAACCTTTCGTCTTACGAACCTCCCCCTGGAACCAATTAGGTTCGTAAGACGAGGTATGACTGTATTTCAAAGGAAGGATTTGACCCATTATCCATTTCCTGGACTCCCAACACAAATCCCTACCCATCTATACAATTTAGGATTAGATCTACTTTTAAAATAAAATAGCTTGATGCTAGGCAGCAGTTCTGGAAAGACTGATACATTAATTTTCCATTTCAGCAGTACTTGGGGCACCAAAGCAGGGCAATTTGCAGAAGATTTTTGCCTTGGAAGTCCATGCTGTGACTTTTTCTTTTCCTTAGCTTATATGGCCTTCATTGGGCCAAATTAACCAAAATAAACCCTGTTTTACTTTTAAAATATCATTCAAATAAATTCTCACCTCTTTGCATATTGAAGGAGTATCAGTGTATCCTTGCAACAGCCACTCATGTTATCTAGTTTTA
The DNA here is from genome assembly GCF_031021105.1 of Erythrolamprus reginae. Classification (NCBI taxonomy): domain Eukaryota; kingdom Metazoa; phylum Chordata; class Lepidosauria; order Squamata; family Dipsadidae; genus Erythrolamprus; species Erythrolamprus reginae. The sequence continues at coordinate 285,254,565 of NC_091951.1, read as the reverse complement.
ATCAGAAGGTGAACACAGGATTGTTTGTTTTGACAGAGAATCCTGTTAAAGTGGGATCCTATTTGTGAATTATGGAGAATTATTCTATTCTATTCTATTCTATGCTGTTCTGTTCTATTACCTATCCTATCCTATCCTATTGAAGATAATTTTTGTACACAACAATTTTGTATAGTTATTCATTACAAATCAAGGATTATTTTTCTGCTCAAATTTGGCTTTTCTGAGAAACTGCTTATTATGAACTGCTCCTAATATATTCATCCTGTAACAGGTAGAATATTAAAGAGTATTCCATGACATTCCATGAGTTTTAATAGAAATAAACAATAGTGAGGTGCTAACCTCCATGATGATAACCATACTTTAAAAATGCATCAAATTTAACCACAATATTTGTTTAATTTAATTTCCACAATATATTTTGGCAGGAGCAAAATGTGAGTCACATATGACATGAGTAGCTATACATATTTAATACATACATACATACATACAGCTAGTTCCTAAGGCTTTTTTAAAATGTAAAAATGCCACTGACTGAATTTGGGATGATGTTTTGGGTAGTCACTACCAACTGCACTGTGGTCTCTTCCAAAATAATACTTTATCATTGAAATACACGTGTTAAGTCATTCATAATTTCTATGAGTCAAAACATCCTGTCTTTCCCCCCCTTGCTATCTCTCTGTATCACTTAAATATTTTCACTGTCCTTGAATTATACCAGAAAAGTAGAAACATTGCATTAACATTAATTATAGGTGGTCCTTGACTTACGATGCATCACTTAATGACTCTTTGAAGTTACAACAAGGTACTTATGATTCCATTCTGAACTTCTGATGGTAGCGCCTCCTACCAGTGACATTTGCTATTTGCAGCATCCTGTAGTCACATGACCAAATTTAATAATGTTTTTCTGAAAACAGTGAATATTGGTTTTCTTAATGACTGCAGCAGTCATAAAATCAGGTTGGCTATGTGATGTCTCTGTTTATAACTGTTGTGGCTGACAAATATAATAATAATATTAGGCAGGCTTCAAGGACTACCTGTCTAGGAGTAAAAATGTATTTTATTAAAATATCTTTGAAAGGTAGAGTTGTATGGAAAATAATGAATTTATCCCTCCAGGATGGTATAGTCCTGTCACAAAATTGCTTTCAAACTATATAAGGCAAATCACTCTTTTAAAATGTTCATTTGGCTAAAACCCACACAATTACTGCAATTTGTATTGGGACCACTTAAAATCCATGAGAACCAGTTTTTAAACATAATCAGCCCACACAAGATAATGGGCTGACTCTACACTATAATGAATTTGTCTTTCTTCTGAAATCAAGAGGGTCTTCAGTTTGTCACAAATAAATCCTATTAGAGAATCTACAAACCTGGATCCCATCCAACATCAGTAAAGTCGTGATGCTGCCAATGTAAAACAGTCACAACCTCAGAACAACAATAAGTTTACCACATTGACTTCCTGATATTCCTGTTAACTTAAAAGCACAGAGTATCATCTTCAAAGCATAATTTTTGAAATCATTCCAGCAGCACAATTTGGAACAAGCCATACATAATGTTACCTTCAAGAACACTTAGTAGAATGATCCAAACAACAAGACATAAGAAAACTTACTTGGCAATATTCCATATCTGTATTATGTTTAGCATGCTGAGAAAGCAAAACCTTTTAACACACATGAAATCAAAGCCACATCAATTAGGACATGGATGTCATGTCCTGCTGCGAATAGAATCTGACTCCCAATGACTGGTCTACATCAGTCTTCAAATGATTTTGCAAAATTTGTTGGAATAAGTATGAGCCCCGACAGGCATTTGCAAAACAAATGGAATATTTAGTTGATTATACATTTCATTTCATGTGGTTGGAATATTAAATCCCATTTTTTTCTTTAAAAATGAATACAAAATGGTTACAATGTAAAACAATTATGAAATTATTATATGCACAAAGGTGGAAAGATTTGATACTACCTAACTACCGGTGTGTTGGTGACTAGTAGTGGCTGCTAGATTGCGCAATTTGCATGTGATCGCTCCAGTGCTGGTCTGTTGGGCGGCACCATCTTTTTTCTTGAATTTTGTTGGCTTTTTTGCTTCCTGCACATGCGCAGCAGCAAAATCTCACTAGGGGATGCTTGCAGGTGTGAGATTTTGGTGATTTTTTGCTTCTGCACATGCGTAGAAGCCAAAAATTGCCGAAATCGTGCATGCATGCATGAGCATCCCCTTATGAGGTTTTGGCACGTTTTTGCTTCCTGTGCATGCTCGGAAGCAAAATCGTGTGAGGGATGCATGTGCAGGTGTGAATGTGGGCACACCTGAATGAGAGGATGCACATGCAGTGCACTGATTTGCAAGTATGTGCAACCCGCCGCTGCTACCATAGAAGAATGGTTTGTTAAGGAGGATGCAAAGCAAACCTTGATTATCAAGGACATGCACAGAGAAAATGTGGGTTTGCAGTAGATATCCAGGAGATAGGAAAAATTATCCAGTCATACACACAGATACGTTAAAATGTGATTAGTGTTTACTTTTAAAAATAGCACAGTCAAGTTAAACAGTCCAGGTCGGGCCCATTCAAATCAATCAATATCTTTCAATACAATAATCTTACAAGCCTGTCTTTATCTTACATATCAAACATACATTACAGCATACAAATAAACCAAACTAACATAGAATAACATAGAGCTCACTATATCAGTCAAAGAGTCAATAACAAATGAATCAGCAGAGAGAGAATTTTGATCTCTATCACCCTCTTATGGTAACTTGCAACACCAGAGCCAATCATAACTCAGTAATGTATGTAAAGCTATGTTACCTTAATACATACAAACGTACATAGTTGACTTGTTTATATATTGTCAATCCAATTGTTTGTACAGAGCACTAACATGGTTAGTGAAATTGACAGATTTTGCTAAGGTAGATAAATTCTTTAATAACAGAAAAGGCAACACTGTAGCTATGTTTTATGGTGACGAGAAACCTGTTATATGACTTTTGTGTAAAAAAAAGTAACATATGATTAATGGCTTTGATAATTATACATGTTAGATTGTAGAATCTACCTTTTTTTGTATCTTTTTTCTTTTCTATTTTTCCTCAACTTTCCCTCATTTTTTGCATGTTTTGATTTTTCTTTCATTTCTTTCTTTTTTCTTCCTTATTTATATTAGTTTGAATTAGTTTGAATTATCTTTTTTTTAAAAAAAAAAGTTCAGTAATTATATACATACATGGACACATACACATCATTGTACCACAAATATAAAAAAGTATATCACAGTATAATAAAATGCACATCCATATTAACAATTATAATGAGGATTGAAAACCAGACAGTATCAGTCAAAGCCAGAATTTCTCACAACACCTTGAAAAAAATGGCAATTACTATTTCTTAAAAAAAGCATAGATCTTAATAGAAGGATGCTCAGCAATGTTTTTGTAATGATAGAATACAGAATAGACAAAGTTTTAGAATGCAGAATATCATCCATATAGAAACAGTTCTTAAGATAAGATCAATAAATATTATGACAGTTTTCCCAAAGTGATGTCCTCCAGACAATTAAGATGTCAATTTCCACAATTTCTACTCGCTAGCCATGTTGGCTTGTCTCAATCATCCATGGAATGCCAAGCTGAAGAAGGCTGATGTAATTCTATAAATCCATCTTTGTCTCCAAGTTCTCTGCTAAGGATTTTGCAGCAGCTTGTGGAGGAAACCAATATCCTAACTAGATAATGTTGTGTTTGAGTGAATTTGACAGGTTTTAATAGAACTGGCATATCCAGATACCATCATTTTAAAGTACACCAGACTGACCTGCTGGCAATGTTTAATTTACATGATTGGGTGCATTCTATTTGTTTCACTCTGGTTTGAAAATATTTGGGTCAAAGTCTGGGTTCAATGATCAGGAATGTCATGGGGGTCAATCAGAATGATCCATTCTAAAATTCCGGGGGAGATATTCCTGCTGAGATTTCCAAACCCAACAGCCACTTAATATTTGGAGAAGGGGAATGAGGTTATTTTCTAATGGCTAAGAAAACAACATCTCAGTAGGGTACAATATCTACCCAGCCTTGATTATAGTCAGAAATAAACAGGTGGCCCTTGTTTATTACTTAAAAGGATGGCCACCTTGGAATCCCCAATTTAATGGCAAGACCAGAAACTGAAAAAAGAAATCGAAGAAAAAGCAATGTCAAGATGTTTCAAAATTGCTGTGAAGACAACTGGATGGAGACCACTAGTGATCAACCTCAACTTGTGGATGTCGTCAAAGGTACACGATACATAATATTGCACTTTCAGTTTTACTTTAGTCTACTATAAACACATAGTACATAAATTATGTATACAAATACACAATTTGTGGAAAATGATAAACTTAATTGCAACTCTTCTGGATCTCTAATTAGGGGAAGACAAATCACACTTATATTGCAGGAGAGATAACAGTTCATTTAGTGACTGTTTGAAGTTACAATGGCAGGGGAAAAAGTGTTGGGCGAACCGAACTTGCAAAGTTTGGGCTCGTGCCGAACTTTGCAGTGTTTGGCATGCCGAACTTGAACCCAAACTTTTTTAAAAGTTCAGGTTCGGGTTCGGCATTCGCTCAAACACCGCAAAACGCCGCTGCCCGGGAGGAGAGTGGGGAATCCCACCGTGGGATTCCCCACCTCCTTTTGCTTGTGGCGCTGCAAGCAAAACGAGGTGGGAAATCCCACATGGGATTCCGGGGAGGCGGGGCTTTGACCTTACAGAGACTACTTCCTGGCCAGCCGAAACGGGAAGGAAGGAGTCTCCATGATGTCAAAGCCCTGCCCCCAGAATCCCATCGTGGGATTCCCCACCTCCTTTTGCTTGCATCGCCGCTGCGGCATCCTTTTCTGTAAAAATAAAAGAAAGCAAACCAGCAGCAAACCAGGAATTCCCCACCTCCTTATTTATTTTTACAGAAAAGGATGCCGCAGCGGCTTGCCGCTGTTCTGGTTCTGGTTCTGGTTCTGCGAACTCACCCGAAGTTCATGGCGAGTTCACCGAACCCGAACTTCCTTGGGTTCGCCCAGCACTACTTATGACTGTTTTGCACTTACAACCATTGCAGCATCCCCATGGTAACATGATCAAAATTAGGATACTTGGTAACTGACTCATATTTATGACAGTTGCAATGTTGCTGGGTCGTGTGATCACCTTTTGTGATCTTCTGATAAGTAAATGGGAATGAAGTGAAATGCTGCTGGTTTGCTTGTGCCTGTCAGTCGTTTGAGAGCAGGTTGGGAAGGGAGCGTGAGGCTCCACCCACCTGCCTGGATGCCGCCATTTGGGTTCTTTTACCCTCTGCACATGCTTTTTGCAGGCGTAGAGGGTGGCATCCAGGTGGGTGGGCAGAGCCTCACGCTCCCTTCGCAACTGGCTCTCTGACGACTGACAGGCATGAGCCTGGCACAAACTGGGAGCTTTTTACCCCTGAATGGGATGCCTCAACTGTCTCACTAACTTAACAACTGCAGTGATTCATTTAACAATTGTAGCAACAAAGATTATAAAATGGGAGCAAAACTCGTTTAGTAAATGTCTTGCTTATCAACAGAAACTTTGGACTTAATTGTGGTCATAAGTCAAGAACTACATGCATGTAATATGTTTTTGTATGTATTTAAACATTTATTGATGTCAATAGAAAATTTCAAAGTTGTAAAAACTTTGCCTGATAAGGAGAGTAGAAGAGTTTTTTCCTCCTATTTGTTATAATTTGATATCCTTAGGTGTATTAAATATCATGTTCTATAAATTCCAGCATATGAGTGGGAGTTTTAGTGGTGAAAGGTTAAGAAAATCACATGCAATTACAGTGATCTCTCGGTTAGCGCGGGGGTTACGTTCCAAGACCTCCCGCGCTAACCGATTTCCGCGTTATACTGGATGCGGAAGTAAAAACCACCATCTGCGCATGTGCGCCATTTTTTTCATGGCCGCACATGCGCAGATGGTGGAGTTTGTGTGTGGGCGGCGGGGAAGACCAAGGGAAGATTCCTTCAGCCGCCCAACAGCTGATCTGCTCCGCAGCGCGGAAGCAGCGAGGAGCCGAAGATGGGGTAAAGGCAAAGGGGAAACCCCATCTTCGGCTCCTCGCTGCTGCCGCGCTGCGGAGCGGATCAGGTGTTGGGCGGCTGAAGGAACCTTCCCTTGGTCTTCCTGCCGCCCAGGCAAAGGGGAAAGATCGCTTGCCGCTTTGCAGCTTGGAGCCTTGCTTCGCCTCCTTCGCTGCAATAGGCAAGCGGCAAGCGATCTTGAGAAAGAGAGAGAAAGGAGGGCGACTTGCCAGTCCACGCCCCCCTGGATGAACAGCCTCGCATGGCCCCAGCGCCGGGCTCCGCTGTTGCCTCCGCCCCCATTCGGCTCTGCAGCTGAGAGGCCTTCCCGGCGGAGCCCTCCCCAACAGCTCCCGCCGCCAGCGCAAAAAAGAAAAGAAAAAAAATCCCCAAAAGAGGCAGGCACAAAGCGGGGGCACAAGGGGAGCTGCCCGGCAGAGGTTGCTTTTTTTCTTCTCGTGGGCAAGTGGAGGGGGGGGAGAGAGAAGGGAGGAAGAGAGTGTGAGAGAGGAAGAAAGAGAGAGAGAAATGATAGAAAAAAGGAGAGAAAAAAAGAGAAATGAGAAAATGATTGAAGCATAGTGACAGGAAAGAAAGAGAAAGAGACAGAGAAGTGACTCTTGGTGATGACGTATGACGTCATCGGGTGGGAAAAACTGTGGTATAGCAAAAAAAACGCGGACTTATTTTTTAATTAATATTTTTTGAAAAACCGCGTTGCAGCGTTTCGCGCTAATCGAGAACGCGCAAATCGAGGGATCACTGTACTTCATACTTCAAATATTAGTTAATATATTAAGATGCAATGACAAATGTATGGAGGATAAGGCTTTCAGTGACTACTAGTCAAGTAGCTCTTAGACCTACTCTACATAGCATTTCCTAGAGCTTTACAGCCCTCTCGAAGTGGTTTATAGAGTCAGCATATTTTCCCCAACAATCTGGATCCTCATTTTACCAGCCTCGGAAGGATGGAAGGCTGAGTCAACCTTGAGCCGGTCAGGATTGAACTCTTGGCAGTGGCAAGAGTTAGCCTGTAATACTGCATTCTAACTGCTATGCCGCCATGTTGCCTTAGGATATGTGATGCCACCACTAATTCAGAATCAATTTAATATGAATATTGGTGGTGGAAAACAGCAGCAAGAAGTAGGGAATTGTCTGCATATCCTTTATGGACACCCATAATTTCTCACTAAAACAGGCATTCAGGCTGTTTCTATTGTCAGGACTTTTCATTTGTTCTCATTTCCAGGGAATACATTGAACAAATACTGTGCCACTTAATTGAATTGAATTTATTAGATTTGTATGCCACCCCTCTCTAAAGACTCTAGCCAAAGTGAATTGAATTGAACATATTATCCTGTGCTTTTGGATCAAAGAAAATTCTGTGTGTCTTTTGAAGAATGTAGGTCCAGGAATTTACCATTATAATCCTAAGCATCCATATTATTGCTTGCAGGGAGGCCCTATAAAGATAAATGTTTCTGGGTCTTGCAAAGGTCTTGATTGGTTGATTTATAAATCACATCTACATTGCAGCCCTGATTGTCTCCTTGCAAATGAACAGATCTCAGAGGGAAATAATTTGACTGCAATGACTAGAAACAGAAATAACCAAGGCAGAGTAAACAGTGGGAGGAGGGTATCTCACAATTTCATACTGGTGTAATTTTCTGCTGACTCAAATATGGATAGATGGATGGGTGATACTTGAACAGCGTGGAAAAGCCCACGGAATATCTCCAGACAAATAACAGTTTGGAAAACCTCTTTTTTTCATGTACTGCTAGCATCTATATGGAAAAATTTGAATCAACCCAGGATTCCTGCATATTTAGAGTTGATTATATTCAAAGCATTGTGAGGTATATATCCTGCTGCACCTCGTAAACAGATCCATTCTGTCATTTCCCCAAGAATATCTCCAGATGTAACACACAAAATTGTCAACACAGTTCTGGATGATAAATATTTCTTTTACAAAGCTTTAAAATTGGTATTAGTCCTTTCTCTGAACCTTGTGCCATGTTCTGTTGGTATGCTAAACGTTTAGCAATAATCTTCCGTTACTGTTTTAACTGAAGCAGTTATATGATTTCAAGTCACTTTTAGACATCACCAGGACTTTTTTTAAAATGATAATAATTTCAACTGGTAAAGTAACTATTATATAGCGTTGGATGTAAACTACAGAGAAGGGTATTGAAATTTTGTTATGTTCTGTAGTTTAATTTAAGGCTGGTTAAATATTTGTTCACTTTAGCAAATAATTGTGAATATAAACATTGTTATATGATGTATACTTTTAAAAAACCATTAATAGACATCTAAGATATAAATAAATTTCATTGTATTAAAAAACATGTAGTCTGTATACAAACTGAAAAAATAATTGTTATGACAAATACAAGTTGTATGTAATTTTTGCAGAAGTACTTTGTCAAATTAGGAAGTAGTAAGTGCTTTAAAAAAAAATTGACAGCACTCACTGTCATGTAACAAGTTGCAAAATACAGTATTGTTTGCAGAACTCAAAACATAATTGGCTAATTTATCACACATTTTAAAAAATATTGTTTCAGTTGCAGGTTATTTTATTCTTCAATGAGCAATTTCAAACATCTAAAAGTAAGTACTGTATTGATAAAAATTCCTGAAAGGCCTGTGAACTTTCTAAACTTTAGTGCTGCCCCTCCCCCCAAAAAAGGGTGCATTTTTTATTTTAGGAATCCTTGTGCCCTTTATCCATACCAAGGAGTTGTCCCTTCCAGATATTCCCACAGAATTATTTAATTTATGCAAGTTGGTGGCATCTTGTGATATTGCTTAGCTAGTAGGAATCCATAACACCACTAATATTTTATGAAGAATTTATAATGTTAAACTTTATAGAACATAGAACAATTATTATTGGAAGTTTATGTCAACATGTGCTTCTTTATCGCTGCCAGTAATTAACATGTGAAAACATTTCAATTTTCTTCTAGCCATTTTCTTGCTTAGATTTGTCTAAATCATTTATTCCTGCACCCCCTTAGGGGTTGACAAATAGAGGCCAGAGCTAATTCCTAGAAATCTCAGTTCTGTGTAATAATAAATGGTCAACTTTGGAGCTAAAATATTGGATACAATACCAAAGCACAAATGATGCACTATGTTTCTACATAAGCTGTGGGAAGTTTCAGAGTATTACTGGTTAGTCAGCAATCAATTTTCTTGGGAAAAGCTTAGTGGAAACTAATGGCATCTTTATGATATAATATTGATTTACGTGGACAGAAAAATGGAGCATAGGGAGTTTGACTGTCAGTAGACTAACAAATTTTGATTTTTTTTTCCAGATGTATAAAGAGTCTACTATGAATCAGCATTAATTGAAAGAGCAAATATATCTCTCAGCGCTCTTTCAGTGCTAACTAACGTCCTCAAAAACTTAACCTTCCTCATTTAGGTCAGTGGTGTCCAACTTTGGCACTTTAATACTTATGGGCTTCAATTCTCAGAATCCCTACTCCAGGATAAATAATACATAAACAGGAAAAATAACAGTTTTTCTGCAGCTCCTCCTATTTAGAATCCATCTGCAGAAAGCTTCAACCCAAATATCCCTTTAATATGAACCACTTTGCATTTTCCACCACAAATCCAAAGAAATGAAAAGTGAAGGATTGGGAAGAGGGAAATATTATTCCACTCCCATCATGTGGCACTGAAGTCATTTTGTTCTGCAGACAAAGGGTTTGAGATGTGAATAAGATGAATTTGCAACCACAGTCTATTATGATTTTAAACCTCAGGAAAGGTAGGAATTTTTCTAAGGAGATTTTCCAAAGTGTCAGAATTCTGGTGTGTTTATGTTTCAAGGAGTGTATTTTTACAACAAAGGTATAGCATTCTTGACCTTTGACCTTTAACTCCAGGCCTTCCCTATATATTAAGTCTAGATCAATAACAGATGTTTCTTTCTTTTTCACAATTTATTCTAGCCACAACTAATGCTCTTCCTCTCCTGAAGTTTATATGGCATTTCTCTTATTGAGCAAGCATGAGAGTTCAAGATCTATATTTATTTGCTTGTTTGTTTGTGTTTATTTATTTATTTATTTATTTATTCATTCATTCAGTAAAATTTCTATGCCGCCCTTCTCCGCAGACTCAGCGCATCTTACAATCAAGGAATAAAATACAATACAATAAAATGAGTGAACCCCAATCTAAGACCAAAACTAATAGTTAAGACCCCAATAGTATAAAAAGCATTCATTCAACAACCATTACTCAATCACATCTATGACCGGAGCAAGATTTAAAGCACAACCACCCCAAACCTGCCAACAGAGGTAAGTTTTTAAAGCCTTGCGAAAGGCCAGGAGGGTGTATAGATCTCTGGAGGGAGTTGATTCCAGAGGGCTGGGGCAGCCACAGAGAAGGCTCTTCCCCTAGACCCCACCAGCCAGCATTGCTTAGCTGATGGGACCTGGACAAGGCCAACTCTGTGGGATCTGACCAGCCGCTGGGATACGTGAGGCAGAAGAAGGTCCCATAAATAATCTGGTTCTAAGCCATGTAGGGCTTTATAGGTCATAACCAACACTTTAAATTGTGTTTGTCCCCCAGTTTATCTATGAAGTCGCCATTGCTAAGTCCAAAAATGCCCACAGGTTACATCCCTACAATGATCTTTCAATGTGCGTGCCCGTTTTGAAATAGGTAGAAGACGTTGTAGGAAAAAGTTTTATAGATACAAGGCTCTTTCCTCATCCCTATGTTTGTTTTTCTACAGGGTCTTTCCCCCTTTTATAGCAAAAATTGATTTATTGGATTTAAGGATTTAAATCCTTATAAATAAGCAGCAGAACTGCAGAGATTTAATCCATTGTTTTTGAAATAGCGGTGGTTAATTGGGAACGTAAAGCAGTCCAGAACAATTAACTTCCTAGAAGCAGGATTTGCCCAGGAACATACATGCTTGTATTATATGTGCCCAGGAACATACATGTTTTTGTCAGGTTGCATCTGGAAAGTTTAGAAGCTCTGGAATGTAGCAGAAAGGATCTTAATTCAAGCATGGAGAATGAGAATGTCTATTATTTTTCTCCATGAACTGGATTGTCTTGAATTCCTTAATTAATTGAGTCCAATGTTGTGGCTTTTGTTTCCCTAGTCTAAAATAGTTTGAAACTAGATTGCTGGCAGAACCATCTCTTTTCTACCAATCCACTCAAGTCATTAAAGAAGACAAGGTACCACATCACACCATTATTGAGTCATATTTTGATTGGAACACAAAATAAAATCTTTTTTAGAATATCCTTTAAAGTATGGTCAAGAGGCCCATGTTCAACAACACATTTAAGAACATGGATAACAGGCCCTCTCCCTTATGAATTTTATCTCTAGTCCAGTGGTTCTCAAACTTCCTAATGTCACGACCCTTTAATACAGTTCCTCATATTATGGTGACCCCCAACTATTAGTCTAGTGCCAATTCTCACAACAGAGCTTTAAACTGATTGGCAGGCAGGTCAGAGGGACACCCCCACTGTAAACACCTGATTGGTCAGATTGTAAAAATATGTTCCAAAGTGCCAGAATAGAAGCTTTAGTTCCTAACACCATGGGAAATTTGTCTTTTCCCATGGTCTTAGGCAACTCCTGTGAAACGGTCATTCAACCCCCAAAGGGGTCTCGACCCCCAGGTTGAGAATCAGTGATCTGGTCTGAAAAACTTTAATTTCGCAGGTTGATGGGACTCTTTAGTTTTATAGTTGTCTGCTCTCCATCTTTACTGATATTGTCGAGTGCTTTTTGTTGGTAGCCTGTTTTAATTGTTCTTGTGATCATCCAGCCTAAACAGGGAAGGATTTTTTCTAACTAATTCCTCCATTATTTTCTTTTAAATGGACTGCTGAGCAATCTATGGGGGAATTAGCCCAGGAGGAAGCATGCTCTGAATATGAAGAAAACGTATTGTCCATTTATGTCCCCTTTTTGCAGGTTACCCTGAAAATAGAAGAAGAGGAAGGACAATTCATTTCTTTTTATTTTTGGTACTTCATGACAACATATGAAACCTTGAACTCATTGAACTAGTGACACCTCTTTCAGTTTTCAGGACTAGTTTGAGGTTCACTGAGTGGAAACATCTTCATCGTATCAGTGTAAAAAACATTTAATGCAACTTTCAGTTCAATTGTTGCTATCATTTAGAAACATAGAAGACTGACGGCAGAAAAAGACCTCATGATCCATCTAGTCTGCCCTTATACTATTTTCTGTATTTTATCTTAGGATGGATATATGTTTATTCCAGGCATGTTTAAATTCAGTTACTGTGGATTTGCCAACCACGTCTGCTGGAAGTTTGTTCCAAGGATCTATTACTCTTTCAGTAAAATAATATTTTCTCATGTTGCTTTTGATCTTTCCCCAACTAACTTCAGATTGTGTCTCCTTGTTCTTGTGTTCACTTTCCTATTAAAAACACTTTCCTCCTGGACCTTATTTAACCCTTTAACATATTTATATGTTAGCTGTTTATATACATGAGATGGTTACTAATAAGAGGGAATCATTAGGGCAGGAACGGTAGGCACGATGGTGCACTTATGAACACTCCTTATTGATCTCTTAGGAATCGGGTGAGGTCAACAGTATTAGATTTATTTATTTATTTATTTATTTGTTTGTTTGTTTGTTTGTTCGTTCGTTCGTTCACTCACTCACTCATTCATTCATTCAATTTTTTTGCTGTCTTTCTCCTTAGACTCAGGGCGGCTTACAACATATTAGCAATAGCACTTTTTAACAGCCAGCATATTGCTCCCACAATCCGGGTCCTCATTTTACCCACCTCGGAAGGATGGAAGGCTGAGTCAACCTTGAGCCGGTGATGAGATTTGAACCGCTGACCCACAGATCTACAGTCAGCTTCAGTGGCCTGCAGTACAGCACTCTACCTGCTGCGCCACCTTGGCTCTATACTTGGAGTAGTAGTTGCTTGGAGTAGCAGTTGCTTGGAACAAACTTCCAGCAGACGTGGCTGATAAATCCATAGTAACTGAATTTAAACCTGCCTGGGATAAACATATATCCATCCTAAGATAAAATACAGGAAATAGTATAAGGGCAGGCTAGATGGACCATGAGGTCTTTTTCTGCCATCAATCTTCTATGTTTCTATGTAACAGTAGATTGTCTAAGGGTAAATGACAGATCAGATTATTTATATCCTTTGATTTATAGGCTACCTTTATATTTGGAAGGAACATTTAAAGAGGTCCACAGTGAAGTGTGTCTCTGGCTGTGTGTATTGGAAGAAACAAGAAGTTCTACATAATTGTCTCTCCCTCTACATGATGTGTGTCTATGGGTGTGTGTCTTACAGTGAGCAATGGAAAGATATTCCCCCTCCCTCCTTTTTTATGAGTCCGCACAAATTGCTGCCAATGACATGGTCACCGGTTACGATCTGCCCCTTTGCAAAACCAAAAACAGCATCCCTTTGAGCTTGCGAGAGTTCAAGAAGAGTGAGGTCAGATTAAGATCCCTGATGGGATTGGAACCACACATCTGTTAACATTTCAGCCCAGCACCAGCCACGAAATATTGCTCAGAGGGGAAGCAAGAAACGACATGACGAATTCCTCACGAGGTCTTGGGGGAATTCTTTTACTTTTATAGGGGTGGAAGCAGACAGTTATTTTGCTGGAATCCTGGGAACAGCTATTTCTGAGAGAGTGGCCTGGTTACTAAAGCTACTCCTGAAAGGCCAGATCCAGTTCCTACCTTCCCTAAACTCCACCCCACGTACTTGCTTTTCTGAGCAAGCTTTGTTTCGTTTTTAACTTCACGCACAAGTTCTCACAGTGATTATGAGTGAATTCATCACAGGGACGACTCAAAAACCAGATGAATCACCCCTTTCCCAGAGGTTTGAGTGATTCTTCTTATTCATGACTGGTGGACCATACCATGTTGCAAATCCTATTTGGACCGGGAGTCACTGCTCACAGTCACTCATGCCCTCATCACCTTGAGGCTCGACTACTGTAATGCTCTCTACATGGGGCTACCTTTGAAAAGAGTTTGGAAACTTCAGATCGTACAGAATGCAGCTGCGAGAGCAGTCATGGGCTTTCCCAAAAATGCCCATGTTACACCAACACTCCGCAGTCTGCATTGGTTGCCGATCAGTTTCCGGTCACAATTCAAAGTGTTGGTTATGACCCATAAAGCCCTTCATGGCACCGGACCAGAATATTTCCGGGACCACCTTCTGCCACACGAATCCCAGCGACCAGTTAGGTCCCACAGAGTTGGCCTTCTCCGGGTCCTGTCAACTAAACAATGTCGTTTGGCGGGACCCAGGGGAAGAGCCTTCTCTGTGGTGGTCCCGACCCTTTGGAACCAACTCCCCCCAGATATCAGAGTTGCCCCCACCCTCCTTGCCTTTCGTAAGCTCCTTAAAACCCACCTCTGTCATCAGGCATGGGGGAATTGGGACTTTCTCTCCCCCTAGGCTTATAAAATTTATGCATGGTATGTTAGTATGTATGATTGGTTTCTAAATTGGGGTTTTAAATTAACTTAAATGTTAGATTTGTCTACATTGTATTATTATTGCTGTTAGCCATCCCGAGTCTGAGGAGAGGGGCGGCATACAAATCTGATTCATAAATAAATAATACTAATAAATAATAAATCCCCCTCCCCTGAATTAGGGTGGAGAATCTATAGAATGATAGGCTCCAAATCAGATCTAAATCAGCCAGGTTTAAGAACATTGGTCCACTGCTTCTGCTTATACCGGAGAGTTCCTCACTGAAGGTTGGAAACAAATACAGCTGAAATCAGCAGGAGGCAATGAGGGAAGCTGATTGCAACTGGCAAAAAAATAAACAAATAAATAAATAAATTATAAGGTGTTTTTCTGTACCTTGTGTATTTTCTCATAAAATCTGAGGGGGTATTTTTGCTACTTTCCAATGTACTCGTGAGTTATTTACTAGATTTTTATCCTGCCCTTGTTACTTTATAAGGGAGATCAGCCTGAAGTGTTCTTATATAAGAATAACAGTGTCACTTCGTGTTTCAGAACAGTGCCTAGACAAATGTGTGCCGCCTTGGCAATGAACAATTCCAATGTTTAAAGGATTTTTAAATTTCCCAAGCTTTTTATTTATTTTATTTTGGGATATTATGCAAGTATGCTAAAATTAGAGTAGAGAGGACCCCGATTGTGGGGGCAATATGCTGGCTCTGTTAAAAAGTGCTATTGTAAGCCGCTCTAAGTCTAAGGAGAAGGGCAGCATAAAAACCCAAATAAATGAATCAGCATTTCAGCATTTTGTACAAGAACATGAAAGAACTAGAGTGAATTCCCTACCTACCCATGCAAAAATACCCAAATCTCTTGTCATTGTAATCACTTTCAATTGTTTCATTTATTGCTTACAGTTTAATGTTGATGAATTGCAGGAATCATTCCAGGGAGTGATATATGTTACACACACTTTCAATTTTTTTTTAGATCAATTGATGTATTTGTAAGCAGCAAGACTCATTTTCAAAGAAAAATTGAGCCGGTTAAAAGGCCTGCGTTTCAGACCTTACTGCATCCTGGCAATCAGGATGCAGTAAAGTCAAGCAAATCAAAGTCAAAAAACAAAAACAACAATTGTTATATGATTAGTTGAATGTGGGAAAACTTTCTTTTGGGTTGGGGAGGAAATCCCTTACTTACGACAATTGAAAAAAGCAAGGAATTATTCTATTCCCTGTGGCAGTTTTCCTCTCTCATTTCAAAGTATTGGGCTTTCCATTTTATTTGCTAAGGCATGCTAGTAATTGTGTATATTCTTATATTTTTTCTATGGAAGCCTGTGAGAATGGATGCCTATGACCACAAAAGGCAAATTAGCTAAGCTACCTGATAAGAAATGCAATCTGCAGAGAGAGAGTTCCCTCAAAATGTAGCCGTTTTTGAAGACTCGAGAATGGCAAAATGCAGGTATTCTTGTGCACGAAATAACTTTCCTACAGAGAAATTATACTCTAACCTAAACCCAATGATCTCTATTCTGAAAAAGCTGGATATGTGTTCCAGTATAATTACCCCCAAATGTACCATGCATATAATTACTGTTGTGGCAATACTGTATGTGCAATGGGCCAACATATTTGATGGGGGTTTTTTTTCCAAACATACCCAGAAAACACCATAATCATAAGTTGACAATTGCAAAGCATCTGTTGCCTGAGAAACATAGGCTTAGTTTGGGAAAACTAGGTGTCCCTGCCAAAGCCTACAGGAATGTTGCCAGTTTCTGCTTGTCTGAACATTTCAGCTAACTGAAGGCCTGATCATAAACCTTTATAAATCCACTGGTAGACAGGGAAAGTCATTTGACTGTTTTGCTACTTTTAGAAAGATGCCCAGATGAGTTTGTAAAGAAGTACACAATGCGCAACTATCTGACTTTCCAAATTTGGAGGTGAGAGTCAAATTTGGAGCTGGAATCTGAATGGGCATATTATTATTATTATTATTATTATTATTATTATTATTATTATTATTATTATTATTATTATTATTATTTAGATTTGTATGCCGCCCCTCTCCGCAGACTCGGGGCGGCTCACAGCAGTGACAAAAACAATATATACTGACAAATCTAATAATTAAAATCTAAGATAACAATTATACATTTAAAAATCTAAAAGCAAGGAACCCCAATATAAAAAACATACATACAGTTATATGCACTAGGACTACATAGGCAGGGGGAGATGTCTCAGTTCCCCCACGCTTGACGACAGAGGTGGGTTTTAAGGAATTTATGAAAGGCAAGGAGGGTGGGGGCAATTCTAATCTCTGGGGGGAGTTGGTTCCAGAGGGCTGGGGCCACCACAGAGAAGGCTCTTCCCCTAGGTCCCGCCAAACGACATTGTTTTGTTGACGGGACCCGGAGAAGGCCCACTCTGTGGGACCTAACCGGTCGCTGGGATTCATGCGGCAGAAGGCGGCAGACTATATTACATATAGTCTTTTTGTTTCAAATGACATTGGAAAGAGCGAGACATAGAATCGGATTTTGTTGAGTTCCTTGCTGTTCTTCCAATTCTTCCTTTCCCTGTTTCCCCCCCAAAAAGACATCCCCCGATAATAAGCTCAATCGGGCTTTTGAGTGCACATTGACAACCTATGCCCATACTTCAGAGTGGCTCTACTGAAGGATGAGTGCAAGAAGGAATGAAATCTAGTTTTCATGCCCTTCAAAAATTTATTGGGGACTAATAGGAATTGCCTTTCTTTCTGAAATGATACTAGATTATCATGAAGATTTTTCCCATCGTTCTTTAATTTCCCAAAAGCTCAGCTTAGTTTCAGCAGTGTAGCTCCCTTTGCAGAGTAGATGTTTCTTCTTTGATTCACCCTGAATTGATCATGTATAGCAAGGGTCTCCAACCTTGGCCCCTTTAAGACTTTTGGACTTCAACTCCCAGAGTTCAGTCAGCAAAGCTGGCTGAGGAATTCTGGGAGTTGAAGTTCACAAGTCTTAAAGGGGCCAAGGTTGGAGACCCTTGATGTATAGCACATGGCCACATAATCATTCAGAAAGGGAAGGGCAGCGCCGGACTTACCCGGCAGGCAGGCTTTGCTGGAGGGACCGGGAGACACGGTCCCTCATGGCGGCCGCCATTTTGGATCCCGGGCGAAGTCTCGCGATGCGAGACTTCGCTCGGGAGATCAGGGCCTGATTGGCCAGGCCCTGATTGGTCCGGGCGGGGCCTGCTTGCCCTATATAAGGGCGAGCAGGCCCGGGGCTCTCCCTTTTCGCCCGGACTGAGCTTCTGAGCAGACGTTTGGTCGTTCTGCTCCGGCGGCCATTTGTTTGGCGACCTCGTGCGAGGCGCCATTTTGTGGCCTGAGGAGTGGCGAAAAGCCTTTTTGCAGCATCAGCGGAGCCAGCATCGGCTGGGCTCCGCTCCGGTTTGGAGCCTCATTGTCCCTTGAACAGGGGGGTGTGTGCTGCCTTCTGGTGGCCTCGCGGGCCCGCGGGGGTCGCTGGGTGGCTTCAGGCCTGGGATAAAGGCCTGGTGTTGGGCCTTGTCGCCCATTGGAAGGGGGGATTGGCTTCCTGGGTGGGTTTGCACTACTGAGGCCTGCTGTTTCGGGCAGGCCTTGTTCCTGGGGTGCAGGGCCCGTTGGTGGAGGGCTTAGTCCCGCCCTATTCCTTGTTATAAAATTAGATTTGGTGGTATGGCCCCTAAAAAGCGGCCAGCTAAGGCCCTCCCGGCCCAACCTGTGGTGCGGCCTAGGAGGGCTGCCAGGCCGTCTGCCCGGGCTCGGGCAGCGGCAGAGGGGCCCCCGGGGGGGATCCCGGTGGGGGTGGTGGTTGGGTTTATGCCCACAGTCCCTCAACCCGAGGTGTCCCCTTCTCTCTCCTGGGCCAGGGTCCTGGAGCGGCTCGACGATTTGGAGAGGTGGCGGTCGGGGGCAGGCCCGGAGGGGCTTTCCTCGGCTGCCACCGCAGCATGGGGTGCAGACCCCGAAGAGGAGTCGGCACCAGCAGGGCAAGTGGCCCACGACGTGCAGATGGCTGGCACCGGACAGACGGGCAGCACCGGGCAGACGGGCCACGCCGGGCAGATGGCCCAGCCTGGGCAGTGGTCATCGTTCCAGGGCCCAACCAGGATGGGCCCACCGTGGATGGCTTCTACCCCTTACGGGGCAGGTGAGGTTGCACCACATGTAGGCACATCACCGCTCCTGCCCATCCAGGGTCCCGGGTTCATCCCGCCAGCTTTGGGGGGTGGTAACAGCTTCATGGGGTCTGCTGCAGGCACCTGTGGTCAGGTCTGGTCCCCGCCGGCTCCGCCAGTGGGGGCGCCGGGGATACCTGTCCCACCTGGGGCGGGGGGTGGGGGGTTGGATCCCTCCTCCACCGGCCATCATGCCACCGGTCCCGTTCATGTATCCACCGGGGCTTGGGGTGCTGGGCTCGGGGGCCACCACGGTGTGGGACCCGTTCGCCAGCATCAAGCCTGGGGCCATCCCTTGTGGGTTGCCCGCGACGCCTTTAGGGTACCATCTTCACCCGTCAGTTAAGGAGGCAATCTGGCGGGGGGAGTATGTTGATCTTTTCTCCATCTTGAACAGGGAGGTCCCTAAACAGGACAAGGAGGTGGTCCCTGGGGAGAAGGTTAAAAAGACAAAGGTCACGAAATGCTTCAGCTCGTGGCTGTATGCCTTTCTGACCTTTGCGTCGGTGGTCATTCAGAGGCAGCCGGGTAGGGCCGCTGCCTTGCTGAAGTACATCGACCTTATAGCGAGGGCCCATTTCGAATATGGGGGCACCATATGGAGGCATTACGACAAGGGGTTCAGGATGCGTATTGCCCATGACCCCTACTTGCCTTGGGATATGGTGGTACCGGACCTGTGGTTCCAGGCCACACATATGTCAGGGAAGGAGGGCTGTGATAGGACCGATAGCGGTCACTTTATGGAAGAGGAGCCTGCGACGCCCGCGACGGCCAAGGCCGTGGCGGGTGCCGTTGGTAAAGGGGCCTCTTTAGTATGTCACGAGTTCGCTGCAAAGGGGGCGTGTTTCCGCCCCATTTGCAGGTTTCGTCACGCCTGCGGAAGTTGTGGGGGAAACCATTCCGCAGCCGTGTGCCCCCGCCCCAAGAAGGGGATTGAAAAGAAAGGCTCGGGTCTCCCAAAGCCTCCCCCACCTGCTGGGGGAAAAGGGGCCCAGCCCAATTAATTTAGTGGTGCTTGAGGGTTGGTTGGGCGACTACCACCCTCGCTCGAGAGCGGCCGCTCTCTTGCTAGGTTTTTCAGAGGGATTTAGGATCCCTTACCAGGGTGTTAGGAAGGCCTTCATGTCTGACAACCTTAGGTCGGTTGTTGGTCATGAAGACATTGTTAGGGAGAAGATTGGGAGGGAGGTTGCCGAAGGCAGGGTCCTCGGGCCCTTCTCGGAGCCGCCCTTCCCGAATCTTCGGGTGTCTCCCTTAGGTGTGGTCCCCAAAAAGGCGAGTGGTGAATTTAGGTTGATTCACCATTTGTCTTTTCCAAAAGGGGAGTCAGTGAATGATTTCATTCCTGACGAGTTGTGTTCAGTCCGGTATGCATCCTTTGATGCAGCCGTGACTATGGTTAGGAAGTGTGGGGTGGGAGCCCTTATGGGTAAATGCGACATTAAGTCGGCATTCCGGCTCCTCCCCATACACCCAGACGACTTTGAGCTGTTGGGCTTCCATTTTGAGGGGGGTTATTACGTGGACAGAGCTTTGCCCATGGGGTGCTCTGTCTCATGCTCTCTTTTTGAGAGTTTTAGCACCTTTTTGGAGTGGGCGCTCAGGAGGCAAAGTGGTCTGGGTACGGTCGTTCACTACCTAGATGATTTCCTGTTGGCGGGGCCTGCGCATTCAGAGCAATGTTTTGCTTTGATGCGGGACTTCGAAGCCCTTTGTGCTCAATTGGGGGTGCCTTTAGCCTCTGAGAAGACCGAAGGCCCCGCCACCAGGATTACCTTTCTGGGTATTGAATTGGACTCAGAGGAGCAATCTTCTAGATTGCCCCTGGAGAAGTTGGTTAAGATTAAGCGGAAGCTTGATGAGGTCCTGGGCTGCCGGAAGGTGACCCTACGGCAGCTTCAGGAATTGGCAGGCATTCTTAATTTTGCCTGTCGGGTAGTTGTTCCTGGAAGGGCTTTTTCCAGGAGGTTGTATGATGCGATGAAGGGGCTCCGTTTGCCCCATCATCGTACCCGCCTTTGCGCTGGGGTCAGGGCTGACCTCGACGTGTGGTGGGATTTTTTGGATAGATTTAATGGGTTGTCTTTCTGGAGGCACGAGCTTCTGTTGGAAGCTGAGTTGCAGCTCTGCTCTGACGCCGCGGGGACTTGTGGTTTCGGGGTAGTGTTAGGTGACCAGTGGTGCTGGTCGGCATGGCCTCCGGAATGGAGTGCCTCTTCGTTGGTTAAGGACCTGACGTTCTTGGAGCTCTTCCCCTTAATAGTGGCCTTAGAGCTTTGGGGGGAGCAGTTTAGGGACAAGACCGTGCACTTTTGGTGTGACAACCTAGCGGTTGTCCATGTGGTGAATGCCCTGTCCTCAAAGAGCGACAGGGTCATGCAGCTTGTCCGCCATTTTGTGCACAGGTCCTTGTCTCTAAACGCATTGTTTTTGGCTAAGCATGTCCCCGGGTTAGATAACGGGGTTGCTGATGCCTTGTCCCGTGGTCAGTTGTCCAGGTTTCGGACCCTGGCCCCGTGGGCCCGAGAATTGCCGGAAGCGTTCCCCAGCCACCTCTGGAGTCTGGGAGGGATCCAGAGTGGTGGAGAGGCGAGGCATCCCGGGCAATCTCCTTGTCTGTAGCGCCCGGCACCCTCAGGGCATACCAGCGTGCAGGTAAGGAGTTTGGGGAGTTTAGGCAGGGCAGGGGTTACCAGCTTAGTTGGCCTGTCCCTGTAGAGCATTTGGCCGAGTTTTGCGTCCAACTCAGGCAGCGTGGCCTGTCAGTTAGGACGATCCGGTCCCGGTTAGCCGGCCTCGCCTTTCTGTCCAAGGCGGGGGGGTTTGCAGATCTTTCGGGTGACTTTCGCATCCGGAAGATGCTGGAGGGCTGGCTTAGGGAGCAAGCGGGGGCCCCAGGTGACACTCGTCAGGCTCTGACGGTGGAGCAGCTGTCTTTAATCAACGTGGTTTTTGGCAGTCTGTGTTCCTCATTGTACGAGGCCCGTCTTTTTAGGGCAGCGGCTTGTGTCATGTTCTTTGGGGCCCTTCGGGTCAGCGAGGCCATGGCTTCGTCTCAGGCTGACACTTCGCTCCGGGCCTTCCAGTTCGCTGATCTGGCCTTTAGACAAGGGGGGGTGTCCCTTGTAGTGAGGAGGTCTAAAACGGATCAGCTACGCAGAGGGGTTACCTTACAACTTAGTGCGGCCACCGACCAGTCGGTGTGTCCGGTGGCCGCCCTACAGCTTTATTGTGGTATGAGGGGGTCAGGTCAGGGGTACCTGTTTAGGCATTGTGATGGTACCCCTCTGACCCGTTTCCAATTCTGGGCTTTAGTATCTAGGGCGATGGCCCAGGTGGGCATGGATCCCGCCGGTTATGGAACGCATTCGTTCCGTATCGGCGCCGCCACTAGCGCGGCACTTTCTGGTTTCCCGGCCCATCGGATTCGGGAGATCGGCCGCTGGCGGTCAGCGGCATATTTGGGTTATGTTAGGCCCGCTGAGGATCCCAGGCAGGGCTTAGGCTAGGTAACCTCTCTGTGTCTGTGTCCTCTTGCAGGTCCCCAGGCTAACACGAAACCGACGGCGCTGCTGTGTGGCCACAGCATGATTTTCTGGGCCGGCCGCGCGGCAGCCAGGAGCGCCATCGGGACCCACCTGTCCCTGGGGCGGTGGGTCAACGTTACCTGGATGGGCCAGAGAGGTATGCGGTGGGAGGGTCTCCTACCGGCGTTGCTGGGCGGTCAGCATTCTGTGGCTGCGCCCGGCAATATGGGGGGCGGCTCCTGGAGTCGCGCCCAAAGGGGTCTGGGTGGGCAGTGTCCTGTGGCCGCACCCAGGTGGCTGGTATTGCACTTAGGTGGCAATGACCTGTGCATACTGGGAGGCCTGGCGCTGCTCATCCAGGCACGCGAAGACCTGCGAAGGCTTCGTGAGGTCTGGCCCACCACGCAAGTGGTGTGGTCAGAAATATTACCTAGGATTGTGTGGAGGGATGCCTCTTCCCTTAGGGCCATTCACCGGGCTAGGCGACGGGTGAATAGGGCTATGGGTAAAACGGTTAGAGAATTGGGTGGAGTAGTAATACCTCATCCCCTTATATCAATAGACCAGCCATGGCTCTACCGTGATGATGGCGTTCACCTGTCTGACCAGGGGAACGCCATCTTCTTACAGGACCTGCAGCGGTCTCTGCGTGAGCTGGCGCAGCTAGAGGGGGGAGTCGGGGGGCCAAGATAGAGATCTGACCCCCGCTCCTGTGGCAGGTTAGGGGCGGAAAATTGGGTGGTTTAGCAACCGCGCGTTCTCCCTTGGGCATCTTTGGGGATGATTGACAGGTTCTCCGCAAGCTCATGGAGGGAGTTTCTGCCTGAGCAGCTGGGGGGAACCTGTCTTTGGGTCCTGCACCTTTAATTCCCCGATTCGGGTTAGCCGGTGGGACCCCCCTCATGCACAGCATGGCAGAAAAGGTCACAGGTGACGGCCTGGCCCTCACCTGGACCTTGCATCGAGATACGCCCATGAGTTGCCCAGGAATGTTTACTGGCATAACGTCATTTCCGCCCCGGAAGTATTTGTTTGACCCTGCAGGTCCATTTCCGGGTCATAGTTGTTTATGCTAATTTATGCAAAGTATTTGAATAAATTATGCAAATTTATGTTAATAAAAATGACCCAATTTTAAATCCAGCTCTGGTGTCCGTGTCGTTACTCCGTCTCTCCAGCAAGGGCAGCGCCGGACTTACCCGGCAGGCAGGCTTTGCTGGAGGGACCGGGAGACACGGTCCCTCATGGCGGCCGCCATTTTGGATCCCGGGCGAAGTCTCGCGATGCGAGACTTCGCTCGGGAGATCAGGGCCTGATTGGCCAGGCCCTGATTGGTCCGGGCGGGGCCTGCTTGCCCTATATAAGGGCGAGCAGGCCCGGGGCTCTCCCTTTTCGCCCGGACTGAGCTTCTGAGCAGACACCCGCCCGCCCTCCACTATTTTGCAGTGTGCTTCGGGGTCGCCCTTAGGGGGCCGAATGGGAATTTTTTGCAGTTCTGCCTCTTAGCTGAGCTGTTTTTTCGCCCATTCCACACTGGGGTGATGGCTGTGCGGTTAGGGGGTGCTTGCATTAATTAGGTTAATTGGCTTACCTTTGGTCATTTGGGTAGGCAGGTTAGGGGCGGAAAATTGGGTGGTTTAGCAACCGCGCGTTCTCCCTTGGGCATCTTTGGGGATGATTGACAGGTTCTCCGCAAGCTCATGGAGGGAGTTTCTGCCTGAGCAGCTGGGGGGAACCTGTCTTTGGGTCCTGCACCTTTAATTCCCTGATTCGGGTTAGCCGGTGGGACCCCCCTCATGCACAGCATGGCAGAAAAGGTCACAGGTGACGGCCTGGCCCTCACCTGGACCTTGCATCGAGATACGCCCATGAGTTGCCCAGGAATGTTTACTGGCATAACGTCATTTCTGCCCCGGAAGTATTTGTTTGACCCTGCAGGTCCATTTCCGGGTCATAGTTGTTTATGCTAATTTATGCAAAGTATTTGAATAAATTATGCAAATTTATGTTAATAAAAATGACCCAATTTTAAATCCAGCTCTGGTGTCCGTGTCGTTACTCCGTCTCTCCAGCAAAGGCCTTTTTGCAAGGAGCCTGGCACCTCTGTAAGTGCACCAGGTTTTTTAAAATTGCAAAAATACTGAAAAGATCCCTTGGCCACATTGTACATTTAAAGAAATGACTCCAAACCCTGACTGTTACAATCTGATCTGGCAGATACATCTGCAGGTTCCCTCCCCACTTCCAATCCTCATAAAAATATTCTGGAATAGAAATATTTTGCAAAAGCTGACAGATAATTTATATTTTCTCCAGAGCATCACAAGGAAGTCCCAAATGTGCAGAGAAAATTAAAATACTCTCTGGGGAAGACAAGCGAAGGGAAAATATTGTCTCGTAATAAGTGAGGAACAGTAGAGAAAAATAGAAAAGCGATGATGGGAGAGAGGGGGGGGGGAGAGGAAAAAATCCTAAATAAGTGAGGGAGCTTCTCAAATTTTGCAGCACCACTGGTTAAGGTTCTTTGATTGTTCTAACATGATTTCTTGTTATGTTCTTTGCTATGTTTGGCACGGATTTATCCATTCCCATATAAAGGGATAATGGGACAAAGCTACATATTTAGAAGGAGTTAATACGTATTTAGATTCTGTTACTTTCTGAGCAGATAATATCTCCTTCGGGTTAGGCTCAGTTCCTGATTATTTAATTGACATATGCATGTAATTTTCTTGCTAATACCATAGAAGTGGTTTGCTATTGCGTCCTTCTGGAATTTTTTTAACCCTCCAGTCTAGCCTGCAATTCTGGGAAAATCTGGTAAGATCTCATATCCAACTACTAACCTAATTAGCTTTTTGAGATCCATCAAGGTCAGCTAAGTCCTATCACTGTGCCCAACCAACAACTGGCACAGTCTTGCACTTTTTAAATTACCCATATTTTTCGGAGTAGAAGACGTACTTCCCCCCCCTTAAAAGAGGCTGGCTGAAAATTTGGGTGCATCTTATACTCCAAATGTAGCTTTTTCAGAGCATTTCTGCTCCAGCCCTAATGAGGTGCTAATGATCTTCCTGGTTTGCAGGATTTCTTCATTGCTTCTCCAAAGTTTTTTTCCAGCTCTAAGTCTTTGAATGCTTGTTTGCATTGACATTCTCTCAGAAAAAGTTTTTTCCATCCCTAACCTAGGGATAAAGTGATGTGCTGAAGCTGACCATGCTAAGGATGCTAGCCAGAGGAATATATGGTAGGTAAATCCCCCCCCCCTGTATTTTCCTCCCCCAAAACTAAGGTGTGTCTTATACTCCAAATTACAGTAGTCGCTGCTCCTGTTGGGATCTTGCTTTCACTTATGTATAAGAAACAATAAGCGAAGAACATCTTCTATTATGGTCCTTTAAAATAAATGGGGTTTCATTCCTTCTAAGTGGGTTTAAAGGTTTACAAGTAAAAAAAATCATAATGTGTGCAGAAATGAATAGTTTAACTAAAGAAATAAAAAATATAGATGAGCAAGAGTATACTAACTGTTGGAGTAGGTTTTATCACTGGATGGAAAAAAGTAAAAAAAGTAAAATCAGAGAGTTAATAAAAGTTAGATAATATGGGAAGTAAATGTCAGAGAATCGGTCACAAAAGGAAAACCAAAACATATACCAGAATAAGATCTTTGCCAAAACTCGATGTATATATGTAAATACAATCCATGTAATAGTAAATAAGCACCATTAGACCTGTACCACAGGCACGTCACAAATTGTCCACCTTTTATTTTAATGTCTTCTTTTCTTTTTCTGTGTGAGTTTTATTGTTTGTATTTTGTGTGTTTAAATAAAGTTTATTTTTAAAATTTAAAACAATTTGTTTTTTTAAAAATGAAAATTTACAAGTAGATTATAAGCTTTGGGGGGTGAACTACAAACTACAAAATACCTTGTTTACAGCTGATACTTTGAGGAGAATTGTAAATGGAATAAATCTGTTTGGTTATTTCCATTGCATATTCTGACTTTACCCCAGCTGGATTGAAGAAATTGCCTTTACACTGAAACTCTTTTTAAAAATGAAAATAGGTAAGGGCATCTGGAAATTGAACCACAAAAAGGAATTACCTTTCAACAAAGCTTTTTTAAAAAATAAATAAATAACCCATTTGTGTAAGCATAGAGGCTGCTTGACAAATCTACAGGATGTGTGTGTATGTATGCACATACATACGTATCTAAGTACATATAAATATAGTAAGCAAGTAAGTAAATTGTGGGTAAATGTCAAACTTTAGGCATGTTTGATCTGCCTGAATAAAATCCAGAAGCACTATTTTAGAATTTGTGACAAGGCAGGGATGGACAACAATACATTCGGACTTGATGCACAATCATGTTAGATCTCTGAGCTATAGAGTATCGGCTAAGCAATTTTGGAAATACATCATTCATTCATTGAAACTAAATCTAATCAAGTGTTGTGTCTTTCATGTTGGTTTCATTTAATGCCAAGGAGATTCTTCCTCTCTGAAATTGCCTCTAACATTTTTCCAGATGGGAAATATGGAGCAAAGATATGAAAATGGGCTTTATGAAATCCCACAGGATCAAATAGTCTAATACAAGAGGGATAGCATTTAAATAATCGTATATTACATGTAGTGAGATGTACACAATCTTATTACTTGGAAATTAGCATGAAAACGGATAACAAAACAAATAACTGCAACTATGACTATATCTTTGCCTTCCGTATTCACTGTGGTCCACTTGGCTATAGCTTCATCATTGCTGGTTCTCAACGCAAAGGGAACGAGATGGAGATTTAACTAACAAGAGATATGTGAGATGAAGCTGATCTCTCAAGCACAGAGAAATTGGGTATTATATGGTAATGGAGAGTTTCAAGTAAAAGAAGGGATTAGAGTAGCATGGAAGGCATCAAACTCAGCTGGAATCCTCCAAATGTGTAGATATTGAAGTGATCATAAAAAATGAAAGAGGAGGGTAGGAGTACCCTATGTCCCTTATTATGCAAATCCTGCCTGTTCACTTGGCTCTCTTTTCCCTACTGACATGACAGTAATATGATTTTTAACCTGTTTTCAAAAGCAAAGCTTTTCTAGCATTATTATCCATGTGACTTTATGCTAAAAGTAACTATGCAATGTGTCATCTATTCATGGATTTGTGCTCTGTGATATAAGGGGAAATACTTTGCATTTTGCCAGCTATTAAAATTACCAAAGAAGCCCCTTGTAAGCCTGATTGTTACGTACTGGTTCATAAGAAGTATTGCTTCTTATATAACCCCCCACCCCAATGTACTGAATTATTCATATAATCATAGAATATAACATTTGGAAGAGAATGTGTTTGGTAAATTATCTAATGCTGTACCATGTCCAAGGCAACAGGACCCTAAAATAGCCAAATCTTCCCTCCTAGGTGGAGTTTTTTTGCTGACTGTTAAGGGAAACAAGATTATGATTTTTTTCCCCATAAAATGATTCTGCAGAGTAGGTTTTAATGCTATTGATTTGTAAGGGCTTTACACATGATACATGGTATATGATAGGAGACAAATGCATTCCAAGAGAAGACATTTCATTAGCAAATAAATCTTTTCCTTACTCCTTCTGAAACAGTATCTTGATTCTTTTATCGGAGGGATGGAAATGTGCATAGGTCAATTAGAGAAAATGATTGCACTATGGGACTGAATTCAGAATGAAAGCTTCAGTTAAATTAATTGAAGAAAATCCAGGCTTCACTGTGACAGCAACCCAAATTAAATGACTCAAGAAAGTTTTAACTTTTAAGCAGTTTCAAAATTCCTTTATGGGCATTTGTACTATACATAATGTACAACATGCATTCTGAATGGAATATTAGATCAATGGATAACAGTGGCGTTTTGCTATTATTTGCACCCCTAATGAAAGGATCATGAACATCCACATCCACAGATATGATAAAAAAAACCAAAGCACTGTTTAATTATTCTATCTCAGCAAAGCTATACAAACCAAGGACAGGTAATATATAACAGGAGATAGATATGCAAGACAAATTGATTTGAGTGTTATTATGGAAGATAAGAAGATATAATGAACGCAATCAGGAGAAAATTGTATTTCATAATGAGGAGAGTTCACAACAAACCTTAGCCATTGGGAAACACAAATTATTGTTCTCCCTTTTATGTATCCTACTAGTCATGGCATTCAAAGCACACAAAAAAGAGAAATTAAATACGTTGTCATTAACAAGGAACAGGTGCCATCCAAATTGCATCAAATATAGAAATAATCACATTCCTACTATTATAATAAATAGCTTCATTTACGTTTCATTCACAGCTTGGATAGGGTGTTTCTTTTAAAAAAGCACAACCTTTGTATTATCTAATTACAGTTAAATAATAAACTGGAACTGACTGATAGTTGAAAGGAATGCTGACCATAAAGCAGACTCACTAACATTGCCTTTCTCTATCCAAACACTTTTTTTTTACAGCCACATGCCAGAAATATAAATGTGCCAGTCAGTGATTTCTTTTTAAGTATACAGTTTTTTCCAACAGGTTTTCTTTCCTCCCTCTTTTCTGGATGAAAATAGAAAGAAAAATAGGTGTCCCAGTTGCATAGATAGAATCCTTTCATTCTATCCAGGGAAGAAGGAACTTTGGCTTTCTAAAATTATCTCTAATATATACATCTTCCCTTTTTATGTCTCACAGCAGGATAGTCCAACACAGTGTTTCCCAACCTTGGCAACTTGAAGTTGGACTTGACCTCAGGGGATAGGATGGGCATGGCCAGGGTGGGTGTGGCCAGTTTGATGTCACTCATTGAGACTCTGTTTTCAGCCGTGATGGACCCCTGCAACTTTCTGCCAGCCAAAACAGAGCTTGGGGAGGCCACGTGCAGCTCACCCAGTCTCTGTTTTAACTGGCAGAGGCACCACAGTCCTTTGCTCTTTCCAGGGTGGGCCCGCAGGCCAGATCTATGCACCACACAGGCCAGATCTAGTCCATTGGCCTTGAGTTTGACACCCCTGTTCTAGATTATTTAAGGATGCTGAGCCATAACTATCTGGTTTGGTTCTGCAACCCAACAAGACAGGCACAGACTTCAGAGGATAACCAGAACTGCAGAAAAAAACAATTGTACTGCCAACCTGTCTTTCATTGAAGACCTATATACCGCACGAGTCAAAAAGAGGGCCGTGAAAATATTTACTGACTCCTCATATCCTGGACATAAATTGTTTCAACTCCCACGCTATAGAGCAGTGTTTCCCAACTTTGGCAACTTGAAGATATTTGGACTTCGACTCCCAGAATTCCCCAGCCAGTGGATGCCGGCTGGGGAATTCTGGGAGTTGAAGTCCAAATACCTTCAAGTTGCTAAGGTTGGGAAACACTGCTATAGATCACTGCACACCAAGACAACTAGACCCAAGAACAGTTTTTTTCCCGAATGCCATCACTTCAGTAAACAAATAATTCCCTTACATTGCATTACTATTACTATTAGTCTTCTCATCGTTCCTATTACTCATCTCCTCCCACTTTTGACTGTATGACTGTAACTTGCTGCTTGTATCCTTACAATTTATATTAATATAGATAGTTTTCTGATTGCTTATTTGTACTCTATGATAATTATTAAGTGTCTTATCTCATGATTCAAAGATACTTTCTTTTCTTTTATGTACACTGAGAGCATATGCACCAATGACAAATTCCTTGTGTGTCCAATCACACTTGGCCAATAAAGAATTCTATTCATTCATATAATATAGAATAAATACATTCTCCATGTGCAGATCAACATGGTGCTCTCTGAGCTTGGTCATTTTTTTGCAGATGTTTACCCAACCCGGGTAATATTATCAGTGTTGGTAGGAAATAGGGTTAACTCTCATTTTCTTTCTAGTGACTTGCCTATAAGACCTAACCACAACACCCTCTGCAGCATTGATGATGTCACCTAGTTTGAGTAATGAAACATCTGCAAGAAAACATCCAAACTTAGAGAGCACCAAAGACTCTTCAATATCATCTTCCTTTGGTCAGCCTCTTTCTCTATGGTCTGGCTAGATTTATGACATTGTAGTTCATTTGCTTATGCTTCTTCTAAGTTGCTGACACAGAAGATTGCTGTAAAACCACAATCATGACAAATAAATCATAACCAGAAGAGGTCACATTTCATCATAGCCTTCTATTCCATGGAAGTGAGGAGGGGAGACCCTTGCCAATGAACTATTCTACTCCTGTCACCACAGAACCTCAGCCACTAAAAAGTAAAATTACTGAGAATGTGAAACCTGGTGTCCTACAACAGGAAGAAAAAAAAGTTGGAAAAGGCATGTTCTCCAATGGTTAAGCATGACTTCTTTTGGGGGACTGTACTGTTCGTTTGACCTCTGTAAAGTGTTCTGTTGGGCTCTCTGGTAGACTCCTCCCAAAAATTCACAGGTACAAATTTCAGACACACACACGTTTGAAAATTCAAAACAATGTTCTTTATACAGTAATGAAAATTCACTTAAACTAAGCCCTCTTCTGGTATAGCAAAGAGCACTGCTCTCCAAACAAACTGGTAATTTGTACAATTCCCTTATCAGTTCTGTGATACTTAGCTTGCAGCTGTGAGGCAATTCACAGTCCTTCTTCTTTCACAAAGTGAAACACACTTTGCCCTGGTTTAGTTTCAAAGTGGGGAAAAATCAGCACACAAAAGGTCAAAGTCAGTAAAGCAGTCACGAAACACCACGATCAGATAATCCTCCACAATGGCCAAACCCACAGGCTGCTATTTATAGCAGCCTCACTAATTACCACAGCCCCACCCAACCATAGGTGGCCTCATTTTCTTTGATAATAATCTCTCAGTTGTTGTTGCCTATGCATCGCTCTCCGCATGCGTGGCTGTATCATTAACTCTTGTTCCGAATCCAAGGAGGAGCTAGATAATTGATCTCCTTCTGAGCTGTCTGCCACCCTCTCCTCCTCCCTGTCACTCATGTCTTCTTGGTCAGAGGAGCCTTCATCAGCAGATTCCACCGGGGGCAAAACAGGCCTGCAGCACGTGGATGTCTCCCCCACATCCACAGTCCTTGGGGCAGGAGTTGGGCCAGAGCTAACCACAACTGTAAAGAATGAGAATTCTGTCTTAGGTATAGTAGTCATCTAGGAATTGTGTTTCCAGTCACTGTTGCTCAATCTTAGGAAGGTACTGACAAGTCACTTCCAAAAATGTTGCTAAGAAAATTGCAGGGACTTTGACCAGGAGTCAAAGTTGACTTGACAGATCATAACTACAACAAAATACTGTCTTTTCCTCATTCCCATTGTCACTACTATTGGGGTTTTTTTTTAAGTGCAGTAGGAATACCTTTTAAATATATTTCATTTGCTCTTTGGTCTTCTAGGACCTCACCAATACTCTAGGAATTACCAGATGTTACAATTATGGATCCAACAATTATGTTTATTACTCCTTTGCTATCTTAGACAATTTCCCATCCCATTTCATGATAAACTAGCTAAATCTTGGAAAGATAGTGCAGTTTAAAAGAATTATCTCTGTTATTTGCCAAGCAATGAAATAGCTGCATATTAAGCCTCTAAAAAGTTCTTCCCCGCATCATATCTCACATCTTTCTTAATCAGATCTTTTTGTTTTTGTCTTTTTTGAATCCATATATTCATTAAAAACAACAACACCAGGACCAATTCACCAACTATATATTGAGTAAAGGTGACTAAAAATATTAATGGGTTAATTGAAAAGGGTTGGATTAGTAATGGATAAGGGGGAGAATGCTCATTTTAAAAAATATTTGACTTCTGTTTACATTCAGAAGGTAAAATAAAACCATTATTGTCCTTGTAGTGGAAAAATGCAGCTGCAGCTTAGGATAGACAAGAAGACCATAAAAGAACATAACTTATCTTGAATAAATCCAAGTTTCCAGGGGCAGATGAAAGACATCCTAGAATAGTGAAGAAGTAGTAAAGATTATTGTTAAATCAATAATTGAAACATCTGATAATTCCTAGTACATTGGTGATCAAAGAACAAATGGGAACAGAGAACAGAGAAGAGAAATGTGGAAAATTATACTTTGATGTTCACATTAGGTAAGAATGGTATGATGCTGAATAGCCTAGTTTTCTGTTGCCCAGAAAAACAGAACAAACAACAATGGGCTAAAATTATAGGAAAGTAGATTAAGAACTTTGCAAAGAATAACATCTATTAGCCAGTGGACAGAAGAAGTCAAATGTTCTTCACTAGATAAATATTAGCTAGATAGCCATCTGCCCAAAATATTTTAAGAGAATCATGGACTTGATTAAGTGCACTCTGAAATTCCTTTCAACTCAATGATTTTTGAGAAATGCCACAAGTTTTTCATCTTTTGTGGAGCATTTGTGTAAAAAGGCACTATATAAGTTGTGAACACGGGAGCATGGCCATTCAACAAACTTATGTGTAGTCATGAATATTTGAAAGGTCCATGTCATAGTTATCAAGCCTTGAAACCAAACCTCCCTTTTCAAAATATTGCACTTAATTTTGCTGCACCTACCAAGATGGTTTGAATTGCGTAGCTGCTTTTTCTGTCCCAGAGCCCTGATTAGAGACTTGAATTATATGATTGGAGCAATGTAGATTAAGCACACAATACAGAAGATTGTTCCCAGGCTATCTCATAAATACCAAGTCTGGATTATGTTGTGAGTGGTCCACATCCAGCTCAGCTAGTGACAGATTTCAAGGACCAGGAGATGGAGGAATACTGGCGTTGCAGGCTAGTGTTCTTGCCATCTGAGTCTGAGAGTGAGAGTGAAGGGGAATTGGAGACTGGGGAACCCCCAGTTAAGGTATTGTCTGAATCAGAGGATGATGGGGACTTTGAGGACCTTCTCTTAGATGCGAGGGTTAGAAGAATGAGAGCCAGACATGAATATCTCTCTAGAAGGGGGTCTAGGCATTGAATATCTCTATGATACATTTGACCACACTTTAGCAGTATATAAGAGAGGCTGATGGGAAACGGGTTGTGAAAGACAACATTCAGCATGGATGCCATAGTCTCAGAATAGACAACTATCGTGTCTGTTTCTTTGGATTTTCCTTCATGTGCTTTGCTAAAGTCTTGAAATTTCCCTGGAATTATGTCTGAGTACCTTGTCAAAGCAGAAGAGACAATTACTAGAAAACTTATTACTCTATTCTGGTGAGCATCCCAAACTGGGCCATCATTATCTCCAGCTAATGAGGGAGATGAGGCCAAGATCACATTCCTTTGAATTAAGTCTTGTATTTCAAATCTTTGTTTGATAAAATAAGAGACTTTGCCTTTTAATCCAAGTGTGAATGGGTCATTATTCCTAGTAATTAATGCACCCAGACAGAACATATTATAGTTAGAGGATCACTTACTGATTTAGCTGGTTGGGTTGACCAATTGAAGATCAACCTATTTTTGTAAAAAGAAAGGTTGCTTTGTGTTGAATGAAGAGCACACTTTCTTACCCAGAACATCAGTTACATGGTCTACAGATAATTGCTCCTTTGCCCATGATGAACATAGTGGAAGAAAAAAAAATCATATTTTTTCTCTTCTTTTTTGTTTTCTTGGAGCAGATTTCTTCAAACTTGGCAACTTTAAGACTTGTGGACTTCAACTCCCAGAATTCTCCAGCTAGCTATGCTGGCTGGAGAATTCTGGGAGTTGAAGTCCACAATTCTTAAAGTTGTCAAGTTTGGGGACTTCTGTCTTGGAGGGGGGGAATGCATGGTTTGTTGAGTTGTGTGATAGTTTTCTAATAAGGTTTTCTTAATGTGTTCTGTTTTTAATATTGGATTTGTAGACTGTACTGTTTGTTGGAAGCCGTTCCAATTCCTCGGAGAGGGGGGGCATACAAATCTAATAATAAATAAATAAATAAATAAATAAATAAATAAATAAATAAATAAATAAATAAATAAATGAATGAATGAATGAATGAATGAATGAATAAATAAATGGATGGATGGATGGATGGATGGATGAATGGATGAATGGATGAATGGATGAATGGATGAATGGACGAATGGACGAATGAAAGAACAAACAAATAGACAGACAGACAGACAGACAGACAAACAAACAAACAAACAAACAAACAAACACCTGATTCCCAGAAATGACAAAGAAGACAAGATTGGACCAAGCTCTTTCGGCTCCAAGAAATAAAATGTGAAGCAAATAAATTGTACCGCGGAACACATTCTTGTCATCAAAAGCTGCTGAGTGAAACAGCATGCTGTTCATACCTCAGGAACCCTGATGCAACGCCTCTCTAATTCTATAGGGTATAACCAGCATTCCTTCTCACAATGAGGAAAGAAAAATTTGAGGAAACTCTGTGAGGCCCCTCTGTATAAGAACCATATGATGGGAAAACATACAAAAGGAAGCTGAAAATGGAACAGCCTGAATTATTTGGAAGAAAAAGAAGGAGAGGAGAATATGATGGATAGATAATGCAGATTTGTTTAAACTGCTTAGGGATTTTTAAAAAAATGGATATAAAACAATGATGACCCACGCCTTTTTTATTTCAAAACTAGCATTCTAGAAGTTTATATTTAGAAGTTTACATAAACAGATCATCTGCAGTATAGTTGGGTTTTGTGCGTGAAAGAGAGACATTCCAATAGCAATTATTATAAGTGAGGAATGTTCTATTTGGGTGGAGTTTTTCTTCTTTGTCTCCATCCTAATAGCAGAAAAGGCTGTTGCACTATGTTAACTTTTTTTTTGCTGTCGCCTTTTGCTGTTTTGTGTGAATTGAAGGCCTTGGAAGGAGACAAGGACAGCACCCGTATGAGCAAGAGGGAAGCTGAGGCCATGCTAGTTACCCTGTAAATAGCTAGCAAAGAAAGGCATACAGACCGGTTTCACTCCATTACACACCTTTACTCAAATTTTAAATAAAACAAGGGTTGAAAAATTGAAAAAGCTGGGCTACATTGGGCTAGAATTCAGATATTTTGCATGGTGAGGGTTGGTTAAAAAAAATCAGAAAATTCATAGCATTTTATGTTCTCTTGGTGTGCCTACAGCCTAGCTGATCAACAAACTAAACTAGGGGTGTCAAACTCAATTTCATTGAGGGCCGCATTAGGGTTGCTTTAGACTTCGGGGCTGGCTGTGACTGGGGTGGGTGTGGCCAACTTGACATCACTCATGTGTGGGGAACCTGTGGCCGCCCAGGTGAGGCTGGAAGGATCCATTATCTCCAGCTTCATTTATGCCTGCGACAGCCTCTTGCAGCTCTCTGCCAGAGAAAACAGTGCTCTGCTTTCAGACCCAAAATTAAGCATCCCATGGCCTGTGGGCCTTGAGTTTGACACCCCTGAACTAGGCGATGCATAAAACAGTGTATATTTTTCTACATCCTGTGTTAATTTTTTCATTGCAGAAAACAGTAAATTAAAGTGAATCAGGACTACCAGGATGGAGGGGTCCTTTCTTTTCAGCCCTACCACTTACAACAAATTAGCATATGAACACCTTTTTTTTTTCAACAACAGAAATATTCCCTGGTGCCTCATGAGAGGAAGAATTGTTTGATAGCAAAGGCTTAATCTCCTAAACAGACATCTCAATTGATGTTTCATTTTTTTAGAATCCATCATGTCATGACTAATCACTAATCACATCGTTTTCATGCTGGGAGTTTCCAAGCAGTTTCCCTTTGTTATGGAGAAGAAGAAAAATAAAATCATCCAATAGGTTTCATGGCTGAATGGAGGTATATAAAAGAAAACTCCAGGAATGATGGCAAAGGGCTATTTTTTTTCTCACCACAGAAGGTCAGACCAGAAATAATGGGTGTAAATTACAGATCCTTAACTTTCAGGTAAATATAAGGAAACATTTTCCTGTTGCTAAAATTTTTGCAATTGTAGGAGAGTTTATCTAGGCATATTATGGGTTCTCCATCTCTTGGGGTGGGGTTAAGAAGATGCTGGGCACTCCCATAGATAGATTAACTGGTTTTCCTGCATAATGTTGGACAACTGTGTACGAAATTGTACCTATGATCATATTGAAAACCACCCTGAAAAAATAACAGGAATGGATAGAACTGAGATATTCAGTACCTGCAGTGTTGACATGGACCAAGAATTAAATCCAATTTTTCCTGGAAAAAAGCTAGTTACATTCAATGCTCCCCACAGCACTACATTACATTCATAGGGATACTTTACATACAGGTAGTCCTTGACTTAAAAGCATTTGTTTGAAGTTACAACGGCACACACAAAAAAGCGATGTATGACCATTTTTCACATTTTACAACCGCTGCAGCATCCCGATGGTCACGTGATGAAAATTCGGATGCTTGGCAACTGGCCCCTATATATGATGATTGTTGCTGTGTCCGGCGGTCATGTGATTGTTTTTGCAATTTTCTGACTAGCAAAATCAATGGGGAATCCAGATTCACTTACCAACCATGTTACTAACTTAACAACTTCAGTTATTCACAACAACTGTGGCAAGAAAGATCATAAAATGGGGCAAAACTCACTTAACAACTGTCTTAGCAACAGAAATTTTGCATTCTGTTGTGGTCATAACCTGAGGGCTGCCTGTACACATAATTTGTTCATTAATGCATACTAATAGGACAGACCTTTCCCCCATTAAACAAAAATACTGGTAGCCTGATTTATCAAAATGTTTGAGTTTGTGGGTGAAACATAGTGTGGTCGATGGGTGTAATTACTGATAAGACTCCGAGGCTGTTCCAACAAACCTTTAACTCACAACAATTATGAACTCATTGGCTGACTAAAACTCCAACTGTCACCATTTGACAGCTTTCTTATATAGTTGGCTGTCAACCGGATCGGCTAATCATGGGCGCCCATTATTCCCGCTCCTAGAGCAGCCCCCTAGTGGCTTTCCAGTATATTGCAATGGGCATTGACTTTTATATTTACAATTTCACATTGAAATTCTTACCATAAATAAATAACGTATGCTCCATCTAGTTGTTGCCAAATTATAAATTTGATATCAACATGGATACTTCCTAAAGTAAATATTAGAGAACATGATTTATTTTATTTTATTTTTTAAAAGAAGCATGGCTTAAATTTATGGCAGCTTGAACTTCAAGCATGTAAGAAACTTCAGTTCAAGACATCTAGATGCTCCATACAGTCCATAGCTATGTAGCTGTTTATTTATAAAAAGCTCCTTTTTGAGCTGCCTTTTTATGGCAATGCAAAATCCAGTATAAATATTGTCATTTTCTGGAAAATGCATGTAAATTATCTCAGTATGTTTAGACAAATCGGAGACTACAATTTCATTACACGCTCATTAAAATGTCACCATGATCAGTTCAAGCCCCCAACCCTGATGAGTTGGATGTTTGAAATGTCAGCCTGAATAATCTTTCCTTGGTGTCAGGCTTTCTATCATGGTATTCAGGGAAGCAGAAGGAGCTCAGTTTGATCAGTTTAATGTGCATGAGAAATAGTAAATTGAAGAAATCCATGTTTTCTACTGGGACAATTAGACTATCCCTTTATAAATTAAAAAATAAATAAAAATGAATTCACCAAGCACTTTTAATTTTTAAAAAAAGATGGCTTAGAATATCAGGTAGTAATACAATTTACGCCTCTCCATCTTTTATAAGTTGAAATTGTTCTTTAATTCTTCCCCTAATTACTATTGTTGAATAATAATAATAATAATAATAATAATTATTATTATTATTATTATTATTAATTAGATTTGTATGCCGCCTCTCTCTGAGGACTAACAACAACAATAAATAGAATAAATGAATGAAATGAAATGAAATAAAATAAAATAAAATAAAATAATAAAATAAAATAAAATAAAATAAAATAATAAAATACAATACAATAAAATAAAATAAAATAAAATAAAATAAAATAAAATAAAATACAATACAATACAATACAATACAATACAATACAATACAATAAAATAAAATAAAATAAAATAAAATAAAATAAAATAAAATATAAAATAAAATAAAATAAAATAAAATAAAATAAAATAAAATAAAATAAAATAAAATAAAATAAAATAAAATAAAATAAAATAAAATAAAATAAAATAAAATAAAATAAAATAAAATAAAATAAAATAAAATAAAATAAAATAAAATAAAATAAAATAAAATAAAATAAAATAAAATAAAATAAAATAAAATAAAATAAAATAAAATAAAATAAAATAAAATAAAATAAAATAAAATAAAATAAAATAAAATAAAATAAAATAAAATAAAATAAAATAAAATAAAATAAAATAAAATAAAATAAAATAAATGCATGACCCAGCCATCGAAACTATTCAGCTATGGATAAAACATGTAACACTGATACCCATTATTATTGGGGCACTTGATACCTTGTCCAAGAATTTTACAAAAGACATCAATAAATTGCAGCTTCCTTCAATAACTCCAGTGGAACTGCAAAAAACTGCACTACTCAGAACATCATATATTTTAAGAAGATACTTGGTTGATACCTAGGAAGCTGGCAGCAACCCATATCAGCCATCAGTACCAGTCAATGATATTTGTGACACATTTTTAAAAGTTCAGTTGACTGAGTTTCATGATTAATAAATAAAAGAGATGACAATGACAACGATGACGACGACAACAACAACAACAACATGCTTAACTGTGTTAAGCATAGTCTGCATGAGAGTCTTACTTGTGGAAATATGGTACAATGTGAAGTGGAAATGCCACATTTAAGATTTTTAAAAATCTGAATGCTAATCACAGTAATAACAGCAACAGCCAACCATTACCACCACAAGTGAGCAGGTTCCCATTTCTGTCAGTCAGCCCGTCAGTCCCAGTCTGTTAACTCCTATGCCTTCAAACTTCCGAAGGCAACACACATATCAGGATTAAAAAACATTAACCTGTTAATAATCAACAACAGCAATCAGCAGCACAATTGGGAATAATTAAAGAACAATCCGAGCGTATAAAAGATAAAGCCCGTGATGGCGAACCTTTGGCATGCATGCCAGAAGTGGCACCTGGACCCATCTCAGTGGGCATGTGAGCTCATGTCTGGCGCACATGTGCGTGCCAGCCAGCTGATTTTCAGACCTTCTGAGCCAGTAATGGGCAGCCAAAATTTTTACTGCCACACTGTGAGTGTGGCTTATTTTGTGGGTGTGGCTTAATGGTCATGTGAGGGGGTAGGAGTGACTTGCTGGCCATGTGACCAGGTGGGAGTGGCTTGAACGATCATCATTGTTCAAGTGAACTATTAAGTCCTCGACTTACAACCTTACCAGTGTCGCTTGCTGGGGTGACAATTTGCTTTGTGTTTCCAACACTTTCCTTCTTGGGTCAACCGCCTGCCTCAGGCTGGGTAGCTATGTGAACGGGTGTTGCCGGAAGCATAAATGCTGCCAGCGTCGCTTCCACCCATGCCTTCTGCTTGCACCTTAGGCGGGAGTTGGCTGTGTGAGGCTGGAGGGAAGCCGGGCAGGAGAGGAAGAAGCTTGTCCAAGGTCAGGAAGGAAGGAAGAGGAAAAAAGCAAGGAGTACAGACAGGGTGGCGGCAGCAGGAAAACAAAGGAGAACCAAGCCAAGACCAGTAATCCAGGAAATGACAGCCGCCGATCAGCTGAAGCTGCGCCTGTATCTTCATTTCCGCCGGCAGAACTGCTTTCCAACCCGTCCTGCTTGGTGCCCACCCCTGTTCGGAGCCTACTGGGAGTCGAAAAACAAGCTCCAGAGCTTTTCTCGGAGCCTGGGGAGGGCAACAACTGTCTGCCTTATCCCCCCCGATTCCCTCAGGAGGCCAGAAATGGACTGTTTTTCAAATTGAAAAGGGCCATTTCTGGCCTTCGGAGGGCCTCTGTGGGGAGGGGGGAAGCCATTTTTACCCTCCGCAAGCTCCTAAAAAGAATATGAAGTCTGGGGAGAGCAAAAATGAGTGTGCCATTGTGTACCAGGACCATGTGTGTGTGTGTCACATGTTGATACATGGGGTGCATGGAATTATGGGTGTGGGCACACATGTGTGCAACCCCCCCATTCTCTCCCCCCCCTTTTGGCACATGAACCAAAAAAAGGTTCCCTATCACTGTCCTAAGCCATGATTCCTGACTTAAAGTACTTGGTGAATTCATCCTCATATCCCCACTGAATAATCTTAGCATCTGGGTAAATGAATTGTTATTACTATATACTGAAAATATACACTTTTTTCCTCCTTCCGGTTGGATTCTTTTTGACACAAAAAAGAAAGTTCATTCATTTCTGAGAATTCCCTGGTGGAAAAAGAGAGAAGAGAATGGCATTTCTTTGGCCTAAGCCCTTCCCTCTGCCATTTTGTGATAACCAATAGAAATATATTTAGATGTTTTCCTTTGTGAAATATAAGATTTGGAGAGCTGAGACTTTTTTTTTGTCTCATACCAAGAAAGTCCCCAGCTGAGGACAGGAAATTCAAATTGCTTTTAAAATTATACCACTAGGAAAAACAACGACCTTTTCTTATCTTGAGAAGAGTTAATAGCAAACAGATGCATTCCCTATATTAAGCTATTTCTCTTGTATATTTATCCAATATTCACTCATTTATTAGCCTGCTGTTTTCGGTCTGCATCATTTGGTGTTCTGTCACTCATTAGAACAAGCTTTTGAAGAAGCCAGTAATTTCCTCTTTTTAATCAATGGGTATTTCTATTCCTACTTGCTTTGATTTATCTTCATTTGCTAACACAGTTAAGGGTTCCAGGCATTGGGGTGTGGTGATAATAGTGATGTCTGACTCAAATCTTTAAATCTGAATACATTTTGCTTTGTTTGGTGGGTTTCTTTTTTTGTTAGAATTAAATTTTAGCTCTGTACATTGCATTGGATTCCCTTCCAAAAGATATTTGGAAATGCCTACCTGAACTCTTTAAAGCAGCTGAGTTTGGTGATCAAAAGAGGAAGCTGTTTTTCATTTGTTTAATTTTTTTGAACGTTCCTGATTTAAACCAGGGTGGGTGGGGTGGGTGGTTCTGTTTTGATCCATTGATGTAGAAATCCTCTACTACCTTCACTGTGTATTATTTTGTATTGGACAAAATTAAATAAATAAAATAAAATAAAACCTTACAAACATAATAACAAACAGTTGACAAACAGAATCATACAAAAAAGCTATATATCGTCTGGAGTCCCATTTGTTTCCTAATAAGGATGGTCTCAGAAATCAATTTCACAACCATTTAAGCATCTTGATTTAAAGAAGACCCAAGGAGAAAGATATAAAATATGACTGGTTCATTGGTTAGTTACTTAAAAGAGGTTTATTTACAAAGTCACACATTCTAGGAAAATGAATACACTAGCGCTGTGATGGAGAACCTATGGCAGGTGTGGCAGACATGGTAGGTGGAGCCCTGTATGTGGGCATCCGCACAATCACCCCATCCCAGTTCCAAATGTGTTTCTCCATCATGTTTCACTGAATTAATTCCAACTTGTTGCAAAAGAAAAAGATCTTGCAAAATTGGAATTGATTGAATGAACTTT
Source organism: Erythrolamprus reginae (assembly GCF_031021105.1). Taxonomy (NCBI): domain Eukaryota; kingdom Metazoa; phylum Chordata; class Lepidosauria; order Squamata; family Dipsadidae; genus Erythrolamprus; species Erythrolamprus reginae. The sequence goes on along the minus strand of NC_091951.1, from coordinate 285,212,488 downwards.
TTCACTCCTGCGTTTCACAATGGAGAAGACAGGACCTGTCCTCCTACTGAAGTCCATTATGATGTGGAACCACAATGATACCATGCGTCATCTTGGCTTGGCAAAAAAAAAGCAGTTTCTTTTATTTATTTATTTGTTTGTTTGTTTGTTTGTTTATTTATTGATTGATTTATTGATTTATTGATTTATTGATTTATTGATTTATTGATTTATTGATTTATTGATTTATTGATTTATTGATTTATTGATTTATTGATTTATTGATTGATTGATTGATTGATTGATTGATTGATTTATTGATTGATTTATTGATTGATTTATTTATTTATTTATTTATTTATTTATTTATTTATTTATTTATTTATTTATTTATTTATTTATTTATTTATTTATTTATTTATTTATTTATTTATTTATTTATTTATTTATTTATTTATTTATTTGTTTGTTTGTTTATTTATTTGTTTGTTTATTTGTTTATTTATTTGTTTGTATGCCCTCCCTCTCTGCAGACTCTTTTCCTGCAGAGCTGCTGGTGTTGGGATGCCCTGCCTTCCCGCTAGCCAACTGGGCTTCTTCCAGCACCTAGATTGGACAACTATTAGCTCCACCCCACCCTCCGCCTCAGCAAGTGCCATGCAAAAGTTTGGCCGGACTCTTCTAGAGTTTTCAGATCTAGTACCCAGGCAGGCTATAACACAAATGTTCATTCTCGGCTTTGAGTTTCCTAGCTGCAATGGGCAGCAATGCTACATTCATCCCTCTCCTTCAGGAGCTTAACTCTTTGCCAATTAGGTCCTCAAGGAATTAAAGATGCTTGTTGCGACCAATAAAGTCATTCATGGTTATCTTAGGGACCATCTACCATATTTTTCAGAGTATAAGATGCACCAGAACATAAGACACACCTTAGTTTTGGGGGAGGAAAATAGGGAAAAGAATCTTCTTACCAGGTGTTCATCTGGCTAACATCCTTAATCTGGTCAGCTTCAGCACATTATTTTATCCCCTGGTTAAAGGCTTAAAAAAAAATATTCTGAGAGAGCAACAATGAAAGAGTTTGTAAGCCAGTAAGAGCTTGGAACATCATTAGCACCTGGTTAGGGCTGGAAAGAAACATTTGGAGCAAGTTAGACCAATGGGGGGAAAAAACTGCAAAGACTTAGGGCTTGGAAAACATTCTTCGCCGAGAGTAACAATGAAAGAGCTTGGGTACATTCATAGCACCTGGTTAGGGCTGGAAAGAAATATCTGGAGCAAGTAAAGCAATGAAAAAACCCCCTACAAAGACAGGGTTTGGAATATATTCTTGGCAGAGAGTAACAATAAAAGAGCTTGCAAGCTTGTAAAAGCTGGGAACATTGTTAGCACCTGGTTAGGGCTGGAAAGAAACATTTGGAGCAAATAGAGAATGAAAAAAAAAAAGACAGGGTTTGGAATACATTCTTGGCAGAGAGTAACAATGAAAGAGTTGCACACCGGTAAGAGCTGGGAACATTGTTACCACCTGCTTTAGGGCTGGAAAGAAACTTACTCAGAGCAAGTTAGAGCAATGAAACAAACCCTGCAAAGATTTAGGGCTTGGAAAATATTCTTCGTAACAAAGAAAGAGCCTGCAAGTAACAGCTGGGAAGATCATTAGCAGCTAGTTAGGGCTGGAAAAAAACACCCCCAACTACATTCAGAGTATAAGATGCAACCAAATTATCAGACTTTTTTAGGGAGGAAAAAAGTGCATCTTATACACGGAAAAATATGGGTATCTTTAATAAATTCTGCCTATCCTGTGTAATCAAAGTTGGTATGTTCCTGGTTAATTTATTAAACAATATCATCAGATGTGACAGGGAATGGGGTAATCTGTGGGGCTTGAGCTACGTCTGATAGGTGCAATTCTGGGATTTTGGTGGAAATAATATGACAGCCATACCAATTCTGGTAATTTGAGATTAACTGATATTTTTGGCATAAATATAATGACCAATGAATTAAATAAGAAGCATTCAACATAAAAGGCTTTTCCCATTGTTTTGCATGGAAAGCAAGACCCCAGTATTGGCCTGGGAGAATATTCCATTTCCTCTGTTGACTGCTTCTTTCTTGTTTTGTCTCATGTCATATGACTTTAGATTATTATGAACAAAGTTTGTAAGAAGAAAGAACAAAAGAAGCAGAAAGAAAAAAAACATTATGCAATGCAATTCTAAAACAGCCGAATTCAAGTTAAAGGTTATTGGGCTTTCTGTGAATCATTGCAAAACAGACTTTCAGAATCAAATGCATGAGTAGTAGTAGGATGAGACAGCATTATTTGTGATAAAAATAAACTTATGACAATGTCAATTTTGGGGACTTTAACAAGTATGTTTTCTCGTTTTACCTCTTTAAGGTCCAGATGTCTTTGGGTGCGATATGATAGGCCTTGGATCTCAAAACATCTGGAAGAAATCAGATTGGCTAAGGCAGATTTATACTAATGACAATGCTAATGGGAACTTTGAGTTGCATTTCAAATGGAAATGATTCCCAAGCTGTTTATTGGAACTCTTTCTAAGTTTTAGTTATTCTTCTCATTCAAGCACATCATGGATGTTTATTTTGTAACTTTCATTCTTCAAGGTCTGGCTATAAAAGGCATATTATTTAATTATCATCATACATGTCTAGGTCTTTGTAAACATAAATATAATTTATCATCTGTCAATGACCTAGATGTTTATGGCAATAAGATATAAATCTCAGCTTAAACCATTTTTATACCAATTATTCTTTCAGCAAAGAGTATTAACATTAAACCCAAGCTAAACATCACTGGTCATTTCACTTTTGCATAAATCGAGGTGTGGAGAGATTCAGATATTATTAATCCTTAATGGGCATTACAATATATGTATTTTGTATGCAAGCATTTTATATATGACTAGAAGAATCCCAAGCTGCAAAAGCCATATTTTTGAAATGACATCAGTTGCCATATTCTTTGTAAAAAGGTCATACAATTAAATCCAAGCACTTCAGCAGCTCAGTGGGTAAACTAATTTGGTGTTTCTCAACCATGGCAAATTTAAGTTGTGTGGGCTTTATTTCCTAGATTTCCCTAGCCAGGCTGGCTGGGGAATTCTGGGAACTGAAGTCTCTAGATCTTAAGGTTGCCAAAATTGGACACCTCTGCTCTCAGACATTCAGTTACGTCCTTTTATTTCCTCCAATGGCCCTGTGCAAGTGATTAATTACCCAGAAAGCTTTGTTGATGGTTAGACTTTCCTGATACCAGGGTAACATTCAAAATATTAAGATTGTGCAAAACTGAATGAATTTATCAGAGCAGATGATAATTCTATGTCTGTAGAATTGCTTTTCTCAATAGTGGTTACGCTATTTTTGTATTTGAAAATGCTTTGTCAACTACTTCTGCATTTCAGATTTTTATTTGCAGAATGGTCCCTAGCAATGACTAGATTTTATTTATTTATTTATTTATTTATTTATTTATTTATCTATCTATCTATCTATCTATCTATCTATCTATCTATCTATCTATCTATCTATTTATTTATTTATTTATTTGTATGCCGCCCCTTTCCGTAGACTCAGGGCGGCTCACAACATAATAAAACAATTCATAACAAATCTAATAATTTACAATTTAAAATTTAAAGTAGTTAAGAAAACCCCATTTTTAAGCAGACATACCTACAAACATACCATACATAAATTATATAGGCCCGGGGGAGATATCTCAATTCCCCCATGCCTGACGACAAAGGTGGGTTTTGAGAAGTTTACGAAAGGCAAGGAGGGTAGGGGCAGTTCTAATCTCTGGGGGGAGCTGGTTCCAGAGAGTCGGGGCTGCCACAGAGAAGGCTCTTCCCTTGGGGCCCGCCAACCGACATTGTTTAGTTGACGGGACCCGGAGAAGGCCGACTCTGTGGGACTTAATCCATCGCTGGGATTCGTGCAGCAGAAGGCGGTCTCGGAGATATTCTGGTCCGATGCCATGAAGGACTTTATAGGTCATAACCAACACTTTGAATTGTGACCAGAAATTGATCGGCAACCAATGCAGACTGCGGAGTGTTGGTGTAACATGGGCATTTATATAGATATTAGAATGGAGCAATCTCTAATTTTTATCCCATTTTTATTGTGAAAATACATTAGATTATACAATTATCAAATAGCACCACAATACTTCTGGAAACAGGGGTGAAATTCAACAGGTTCTGGTAGGTTCTGGAGAACCGGTAGCGGGAATTTTGAGTAGTTTGGAGAACTGAAAATTACCATCTCTGGCTGGCCTCAGAGGGTGGGAATGGAGATTTTGCAATATCCTTCCTCCAAGAGTGGGGTGGGAATGGAGATTTTGCAGTATCCTTTCACTGCCATGCCACCATGCCCAGAGAACCGATAGGGGAGTTTTTTTAATTTCACCCCTGTCTGGAAATATTGAGCAGCAAATCATTTTGAACTTTCGTTTACCTTTGATTTATACATCCAGTCATGCCCAGAATTTCTAAAGCCAGCATTATCTCAGATGATTTATTTTTAAAACTTAGGGTAATAGATAAGAATGACTTCACCCTTAGCAGCAGATAAGCAAAGTTGAAATACAAGCTTATGCCACAAACACTCCTGCATCCCATTTTTAATTATATCATCAGGAGTGCTCCCAAAGAGAGGCATTGTACACAATAAACAAGGCTGTGTCATTGTGTAAGATTATACCTTTCTTATCTCTATGCTCCTATACAATATTGATAACATGAAGGGGATTTTGTTTAATCATGCGTTCAGTTTTGGGTTAACAGTCAATTGAAAACTACTGAAAGAAGTGCTTCTTGATGAAATCACCTGCTGTCATTCCTGAGCACACTTGATCTACATGCACTTTGTGGCACAAGTCATGGCCATCCAGTAGTTGAGCTGTGATCTTGCAGAATCAGTTCAAATGAGAACATCTATTCCTAAGGACGTAGTGCACTGTTTTTGCAGGAAAAGTCTTCACTTTTATTCATTAAATACAGTAGAAATGCAAAATTTTCTCAATCTCAAATAGATTCAGGTTGCTTCATGCAAGATTATAAAATAAGAAATACAGTGATACCTCTACTTATGAACTTAATTCGTTCCGTGACCAGTTTCTTAAGTAGAAACGTTTGTAAGAAGAAACAATTTTTCCCATAGGAATTAATGTAAAAACAAATAATGTATGAGATTGGGGAAACCACAGGGAGGGTGGAGGCCTTGTATCCTCCCAGGAGATTCCTAGAGAGGCCCCACAGAGGCTTCTCCCTGCCTTTTCTGGCCCCATTTCCTCCTAGGAGATTCCTAGAGAGACCCCACAGAGGTTTCTCCCTGCCTTTTCTGGTTACAGTTTCAGAGGCTCGGGTTTGTAAGTAGAAAATAGTTCTTGAGAAGAGGCAAAAAAATCTTGAACACCTGGTTCTTATTGAAGTAGACCCAGAGACAGGGTTTTGAGCAATCGGTACTTTTATTCAGCTCAGAGAACAAGTGACAGCTCAGCAAGGTAAAGTGACAATTCAGCGAGTACCGACTGACTCTGCCTGGAGAAACCGCTCCTTTTATATATTTGCGGTTCCCGCCAAAGCTAGAGCCGGCCGCGTCTGAGCCAATCAGGAGCGACTTCCTGCTTGGGCTCAGACAGCGCTGAAAGAGGAACAAACTATTTACAGAGTTACAAGGTAGCCATTACAGGATACAACACCCCTCCCCTCATAGTTGGACACATCCATCAAGAAAGCCATGTGACAAAGTCGTCCAATCGGTGGGGCCTCTGAGGAGCTCGCGCTGACCTGCGCAGTTCAATTTCTCCTTCGCCACCGACTGTGGAGGATGGCTCGCCGCTGTTCTCCCGGTGTGGCGGACTTGGCCTGGCGGGCCCAAAGAAGGCTTCGGAGGACGAGGATGGTTCGGCGTCGCTGGATGGTTCCCCCTGGCCCGATAAGTCTCTTTGCGTGTCTCTTATTTCGGGCAATGTACTAAAGTCTGTTGAAGGGGGAGAGTCCATGTCAGCAGTTTGTGGCAATTGATTTTCTGTTCGCTTCCGAATGTGGTCTATGTGTCGTTTCCACAAACGACCATCCTCTAGTTTAACAACATAGGTCTTAGGTGCATTTTGCTTAACAATAATTCCCTTCATCCAGTTTACATTTCCATCAAAACTTTTTACATATACATTTTGTCCCAAATACATTTCTCTTTCAGGTTTTGTACACATTTGGTTATTATTAACACAGAACCTTGGGTTTAACCTGTCTAGTGGTGACCTCAACTTCCTTCCCATCAATAACTCTGCAGGGCTTACATGTGTGTGCGAGTTAGGGGTAATGTGTTGGGTGAGTAAGAATTGGTCCAAGTTCTGTTGCACATCCCCAGGGCCTGACCTGCGCAATGCCTCCTTTGCCACCCGTACGTAACGTTCTGCCAATCCGTTAGCCCAGGGCGAATAAGGCGAGATGAGGGCATGCCTGACCCCTAGGCCATCTAGGAACAATTCGAATTGCCTGGCTGTTAGCTGTGGCCCATTGTCAGACACTAAGAGATCTGGGCACCCATGGGATGCAAACAGTCTGCTCAATACCTTGATAGTGGCACTTGTGGTTATGTTGTTCATTGCTATTATTTCCAACCATTTGGAGAAGGCATCCACCACTATTAAAAAATACTGAGACCCCACTGGGCCAGCAAAATCAATGTGGATTCTAGACCAAGGACCAGCAGGCTGTTCCCACTCAGCCGGAGTTGTTTTGGGGGGACTGGGCCGTGACTCTTGGCACGGGTCACACTTTGAAACCCAACTTTCAATATCAGCATCCAGCCCTGGCCACCATAAATGCCCCCTTGCCAGGCTCTTCATCCTGACAATCCCAGGATGACCCACATGTAACATTTTGAGTACCTTTCCCCTTAGGCTTTTGGGGATGATCACTCTATCCCCCCACAGCAAACAACCTTTTACATACGATAACTCAAGTCTCTTGTTTTTAAAATCACACAATTCAGGTTTCACAACATCATTTTGCCATCCCTTTAGAACACAGTTCACCACTTGTTTAAGGATTTGATCTTGCTGCGTGTGTGCAGCTACCTCTTTTGCTGTGGTTAGTGGGTTTTCCTCGAGTTCTATCATTAACACATCTGTGGAAGGAACAGGGTCTTCCACTAAGTCTGTTATGGGGCATCTGCTGAGACCGTCTGCATGGTTGATTTCCTTCCCCCCCTTGTGGGTGAGCTCATACTGATACCCTGAGAGGAACAGAGCCCATCTGATTAGTCTTGGAGACATAAAAGGTGGAGTGGGCTTGTTGGGGGCTAGCAGGCCTAGTAGGGGTTTGTGGTCAGTGACTAGCTCAAAGCTTCTTCCAAATATGTAATTGTGAAACTTCTTTACCCCTGCCACTAATGCTAGAGCCTCCTTGTCTAACTGGCTATAATTCCTTTCTGTGCTGGTCATGGTTCTTGAAAAAAATGCTATTGGGGCCTCTGTCTTATTAGGTAGAACGTGAGCTAGGACTCCTCCTATGCCGTACGGCGAAGCGTCGCACGTGAGCCTAATGGGTAGTGAAGCACTATATTGGACTACTACACTTTTAGAAGTTAATAAATTTTTTATTTGAGAAAAAGCTTCACGTTCAGTTTTCCCCCATGTCCAGCGGGCTTCCTTCTGGAGTAAACGATGGAGAGGCTCTGCTACTGTTGCCTTCTGCTTTAAAAAAACGGAATAAAAATTAAGGAGGCCCAAAAATGCCTGCAACTCATTCTTATCTCGTGGCTCTGGGGCTTCTCTAATTGCTCTCAGCTTCTCTGTTGTGGGGTGGATACCTTCCTTATCTATTTTATATCCTAGGAATTCTATACTGTTGGTTCCCCAGACACATTTATCAGGCTTGATTCTTAAACCTTTGTCCTGTAACCTCTTAAGTACTTCCCTTATTCTTTTGTTTACTTGTTCCTGGTTTTCCCCTGCAATTAAGATGTCATCAAAGTATGGAATGGCCCCATTTACCCCTGACAATAGGCGTTCCATAATGCTCTGGAATATTCCTGGGGCTATGCTTACCCCAAACTGTAACCTCGTGCATTTGAAAGCCCCCCTGTGCGTTACAATTGTTTGAGCGTTTACTGTTTGTTCATCGACCGGAAGTTGCTGGTAAGCTTGCGCCAGGTCGATCTTTGCGAACCTTTTCCCTTCCCCCAGGGAGTGTAGCAGTTGTTGCACAACCGGGATGGGGTAGGGGCGGTGTTGGAGTGCCTTGTTTAGGGTCGATTTGTAATCAGCGCAAACTCTTAAAGAGCCATCTGGCTTCAGAGGGGTAACTATGGGAGTTTCCCATGGCCCCTGCTCCACAGGGACCAAAATACCTTGGCTAATGAGTTTGTCCAGCTGTATGTCTAGTTTGGGGAGGAGCGGCAGGGGAACCCTGCGAGGTTTTAGTCTGATCGGTGGGACCTTGGGGTCAATAGAGAAAGATATAGGGGGCCCTTTATACAATCCCAGTGTGGGGCTGAACACTTCGGGGAACTCTTTCACAAAGTTAGGCATATCATAACAGTTTACATTACACACACCCGAAATCTCGATCCCCAGTGGTTCCATCCATGCTAAACCCAGAAGGGAGTGCTTGGCCCCTGTTACAATAAGCATGGGAAGGGTACATTTAACATTCTTGAATGCGATAGGTACATTTGCTGTTCCCAAGACCGAGATTACTCCCCCCTGAAAGTCTCTAATCACCAAAGAGGTTTGATTTAGGTCAGCCTTAGATACATTAGGCATATACAGTTTAAATTTTTCCCAGGGCATGATGGTATATCTAGAGCCCGTATCCAGCTCCATTGAGCAAGGTTGGTTATTGAGTAACAGTGATATAACAATTTTAGCCCCTTTTTTGGTTGCCGTGTTATTCACGGAAAATTGAGAGTTACCTCTATAGTAGTCGCGGTTAGCGGTTGAGTAGTTCCTTTGACCCGCGTTGCGGAATGGTCTCCTTTCTCGCGCTTGGGGGGTCTGGTTTTGAGGTCGCTGGTATTGCGGTGTGGCAAATGTTTCCTCTGGCGCTGTTGCTCTGCATGCGATGGCGATGTGGCCTCTCCGGTTGCAACGGCGGCATGTAGCGTCTCGGAAGGGGCATCGATGGCGCTGGTGATTTCCCCGGCAGCCCGCGCAGGGGGCTGGGTGAGTAGCTCTCAGGTGTCTCGGCTGGTCTTGCACCAGGAGGCAGTTGTCTCCGCTGGGAATTTGTTGGCTGTTGTCTGTTTCCACGGCGCTGGGAGACGCGGAGTCGATTTTTGCAATGAGTTCTCGCCTTCCGTGCTCTTTCAATTCTCTCGCCGCTGCGTCGGCTGCTTCTGCGGTTTGCGCCAGTTTAATCACGGTTTGTAGGCTCGGCTCTTCTTCGATGAGGAGTTTATTTCTCACCGTGCTGCTTTTCATGCCGAAAACCAAGGCGTCGGTGAGGCGAGCTTCCGGGTCTTTAAACTTGCATTGAGCAAGTACCGTTCGAAGCCGCGTTGTAAACTGGCTGATCGACTCGGTTTCCCTCTGAGCCATCATGTGGAATTGATGCCGAAAAACCATGGCTGGTTTGGTCGGCTTGAAATGGCTCGCCAGTTTTTGTTGTAGGACGTCCCACGCTGTGGCTCTTGCTTGCTCCGGTTCGGTGAGAGTTTGGGCAAGTCTACGGATTTCTGCGCCGCAGTAGTTAAGGAAAATAGCCCATCTGCGACCGGCTTCGGCGTCCTGCATTCCCGCCGCCTCGAGGAAGATCTCGAAGGTGGCCATGTACTCGTCCCATGTCGATTTCTCGGGATCGAAGAGTTCCGGAGCCTGGCCGATCTGGATTTTGTCCATGTTGCACGCGAAGTTTCTTCCGTCCGTTCGTCGCCAGTGAAGTAGACCCAGAGACAGGGTTTTGAGCAATCGGTACTTTTATTCAGCTCAGAGAACAAGTGACAGCTCAGCAAGGTAAAGTGACAATTCAGCGAGTACCGACTGACTCTGCCTGGAGAAACCGCTCCTTTTATATATTTGCGGTTCCCGCCAAAGCTAGAGCCGGCCGCGTCTGAGCCAATCAGGAGCGACTTCCTGCTTGGGCTCAGACAGCGCTGAAAGAGGAACAAACTATTTACAGAGTTACAAGGTAGCCATTACAGGATACAACACTTATCTAGAAAAGTTTGTAAGTAGAGGCGTTCGTAGATAGAGGTACAACTGTATTAAGAGAGAAAGAGAAAGATTGTAATTCAGCTTGACAGAAGAGAAATATATCCATTGAAAAGTTGAAGGAAATAAGGCCCAGGAGTAGGCTTGCAGACAGGGGTAGGCTGCTAGCCAGAACGGTAAATTGGGCTCACCGCCGTGACTCGTGAATGCTAATGGGACCAGTGCGATTTTAGTTCTGCACCTGTGTAAGTAGCAAAATCATGCATGGAGCCGCAGGTGTGCCCTTTTTTTGGAAAGGTTTTTTGCTTCCATGCATGCCGAAACACAGGCGCACCTGCGCAATTTTGCTACCTAGACAGGTGCAGAAGCAAAATCGCACTGGTCCCGCAAGCACTCATGAGTCGCGGCGGTGAGACCAATTTAGCGTTCCGGCTAGCAGCCCACCCCTGCTTGCAGACCTCACTGAACCAAAGTTTTAAACTAACATAATTGCAAAATGTATCAGACATATTTCTAATGTGATGACTTGTGTGCTGCATTTTCTGCAAAGTATGTACTTGTATGGATATATTTAGAGCAGGAAAAATGAGATGGTGGGAAATGAACTGAAAGTAGTGTCTGAGAGCTTCCAATGTACACGGGGTTTACAGAAAGTGATGGTCAGTAAGAAAGTAAGAACAAGCAAGGAAGTGAAACTATGGCATGCGTATGTCACACAGGTAGTATTCAACAAGCTCTCACCAGTTCTGGACAACCTGTAGAAGAGGTAGTTTCCTCCCAGTTTGGACCTGTTCTATGGAACCAGTAGTAATTTGGTGGCCTGAGTCGCTAGAACTGGCTACTACTCAGGCATACCATGCCCCCAAACTAGCTCTCTTGGCAGTACCATAAGTACCGCCATCTTGTTTTTTGCTTCTGGGCATGTGCAGAAGCTGTTTTTTAGCACTGCGCCCATGTAGCACACCTGCATAGCGCATGAAGGAGTGAACCTACAGCAAAGAAAACCAGAACCCACTCCAACTGGTAGCAGAAATTTTGAGTAGTTCAGCGAACCAGTAAATAACACCTCTGACTGGCCTCGCCCACATGTATTGTCTGCCTCCCGAGTCCCAGTTAATCTGGACAAAATGGAGATTTTACAGTATCCTTCCCCTGCCGTGCCCACCAAGCCATGCCACAGAACCAGTAGTAAAAAATAAAAAAGAATCCTACCACTGTATGTCAGTAAAAAAGAAGGTATAAGAAATGTGATGATCTTGAGATGAGAATGGTGCCCTTTGCCTGATAGCAATCTTTGAAGGAACTGCTATATCTCTGGACCCCATTGCAATGGCTTGTTAATGTAAGTGCACTATTGCTATTACAGTATATCTATTATATCTTTTGCTTCTGTTTTTTTTTTGTTCCAAATTATTGGAAACAATCAACCTCTTATCTTAAAGTAAGATTTATTGCTTGTGGTTTCGTCTTTGGGGCTTTTTAAACTAGAAATTTCCTATGACAAGCTGCATCAGTCATTATCGCCCACGGTGATCATATCTCAATAAAAAGGGATTCCAGAATGTCTATGACAGTGTTTCTCAACCTTGGAAACTTTAAGGGTAGGCAGGGCACATGGGAACTGTCTGGCTGCATACTAGTTTAATCACAATTCCAGCAGTAATGTGAATGTGGTCTGGTCCCAGACATTATTGTGATGGGGCAACCTATGATAAATTGGGTAGTTAGAGCAGAACTTCTAAATTTGGACACCATGACACCTTGCATCAGGTAATTGTTATCTTCTTTTTAATTTTGAATATATTAGTTCCCACAGAGTCAGCCTTCTCCAGGTCCTGTCAACTAGACAATGTCACTTGGCGAAACCTAGGGGAAGAGCCTTCTCTGTGGGCACCCCGGTTCTCTGGAATCAGCTCCCCCCAGAGATTCACACTGCCCCCACCCTCCTTGCCTTTCGTAAAACTTTAAAGACCTATCTGTGCCACCAGACTTGGGGCCATTAGACCCTAGCCCCCTGGCCGACAAGTGTAGTGTGTCTTGCTGTGTGAATGGGAAAGAATGATTACAGTTTTAAAAGTTTTTTGGCTATATTAATTGGATTTTTAAAATATGTATATTGTTTATTGTTTTGATATGTTGTGAGCCGCCCCGAGTCCTCGGAGAGGAGCGGCATGCAAATCAAATCTAAATCTAAATCTAAATCTAAATCTAAATCTAAATCTAAATCTAAATCTAAATCATAATCATCTAAATCTAAATCTAAATCTAAATAATGTAAATCTAAATCTAAATAATCTAAATCTAAATCTAAATAATCTAAATAATCTAAATAATCTAAATAATCTAAATAATCTAAATCTAAATCTAAATCTAAATCTAAATCTAAATCTAAATCTAAATCTAAATCTAAATCTAAATCTAAATCTAAATCTAAATCTAAATCTAAATCTAAATCTAAATCAATCAATATTTGAGAAAGAGATATTTGCTGGGCCAAACAACTCATTGGATAATACCAATGGATTATGTGAAACACTTACAAAATGTCAAAATGGATATGTACATGAAAATGTCAAAGGGTTGGCCAGGACTGTGCAGGTGAAGCACATATTAATCATAAGGCTTTGTCCACCATCCTAACTTTTGTTTTTTTACCTCGTCTCTCCTGAATGCCCCAGAGATGGGAGCAATGATCAGCAGAAAGAAAATTCAGGAATGGTGAAACAGTGAACAGTGAACCAGCCTCGGTGGTGCAGTGGTTAGAGTGCAGTATTGCAAGCTACTTCTGCTGACCACGGGCTGCCAGCAGTTTGGCAGATTGAATCTCAGTAGGCTCAAGGTTGTCTCAGCCTTCCATCCTTCCAAGGTCGGTAAATGAGGACCCAGATTGTTGTGGGCAATATGCTTACTCTCTGTAAACCGCTTAGAGAGGGCTGTAAAGCACTGTGAAGCGGTATATGAGTTTAAATGCTATTGCTAAATGTAATAAACTTCAAGGGTCTTTTCTACCTTGGAGGGGCAGAATTATACTTGCCAGCATTATGCCAATGTGCGGAAATTATAATAATAAACACATTCTTCCTGAGTAGTCACTTGTTTATCATTTGCGTGACAGTTTATAAAAATTAACAATGGTTTGTTTGGCAAAATTTGGAAGAAATTCCTAAATAATCAGACACTCTGTTTAAAATGCCAGACTGCATTGTTTTGAACAAAGTTCTATTGCTTCTGGGAACAAATTGCTCGAAGTTGTCATTTTGTATAGGTAACTGCTGCAGCAGAAAAGTAAGGTTATTTATTGTAGCAAGTGTATATCTTGAAAGATGAGATATACATAGATCCAGACCATATCATTTAGGCAGCTTCTACCATCTGCAGCTCTCATTATTTGTTGAGATGACAACTCCCAGAATTCCCAAAGAGAATTTGGGAAAACAGGAGACAGGGAAGGCATTAGGTTGGAGACTGTAGAGTGGTGGGATCCCACCGGTTTAACAACTGGTTCACTGGCCGTGCACTGCACTTGGGTAAGCATGCTTTATGCGGACACATACCTGATGCACACTGCATGTGTGCACGCAATTTTATAAAAACTTACCATCTGCGCTACTGCTTGGGAGAAATACAGCTGAGGTGCAGAATCCGTTCTGCCAGGCAAATCAGTTGAGAAGATATAGGTTAGTAAAGTACAGGGGCAGATGGGTGGGCTCACCTGATTGCCAGAATAAAACCGGTTTGCTTCCAAGCTGATTGTCGGAACATTTGGTTTGGCCAAACTGGTCCAAAGCAGTAGAATCCCACCCTAGTGATTCAAGATAGAAACATGAATTTTGGCAAACGTGTGTTTCATTGGCCATTTTGAGATTCGTGGCTATTTTAAAACCACTTTTCAAAGCTACTTTTATTTTTCAGCATCTTCAATTAAGAGTGGTCTTTCTTTTTTCTTTAATAAATTTTCATATGTCTACTATATTTTATATATATATATATGACACTTTCTATTCATGTGTTTAAAGAATTATGCATATTAAGGGTGCATTCATTTCTGAGGAAAAAGAATATTAGTTTCCTTGTTTAACATATTCATGTATCCAGGGTGACAAACAGTCATAGGCTCCTCCCCCCATGTGGGGGACGCCATCCGGACAGTGGAAGTGGCCCGGGAATAGCACGACTGATAGATTTCGGTCCAGGAATGGTACGACGAACAGATTCCCAGTGAAAATCTATTTATTTATTTTATTTATTTATTTTGTCCAATACACAATACACATTGAAGAGAATAGACAAGTAGTAATATATATAAAGAAAAGGATAGGAGAAAAGATATAAAAATAGAGGAGAAGATATATGAAAGGAAGAAAAGATAAAGGAGATAAAAGAGAGACAATTGGACAGGGGAGGGAAGGCACACTAGTGCACTTATGCACGCCCCATGCATAGAAGCAAAACAATCACCAGTGTTTTGCTTCTATGCATGCACAGATTCAAAAATACCTGGAATCTTGCGAGATTTGGCTTCCTGTGTATGCACAGAAGCCAAATCTCATACAGGGCTCACAGGTGCACACGTTAGGAGCACCCATGCCAGCTACCAAGGACTGTCCAGTTAGCGCGATAAGTGGCTGCCCAATACTGGTAACAAGAGATACTGGAAATTTGATTTGATTTATTGGATTTGTATGCCGCCCCTCTCCGGAGACTCGGGGCGGCTAACAACAATAATAAAACAGTATACAAAATAATCCAATAGTAAAAACGATTAAAATTACTTACCTGAAAAAAAAACAAAAAACCCATTAATATAAAAACCAAACATACATACAGACATACCATGCATAAAATTGTAAAGGCCTAAGGGGAAAGAGTATCTCAGTTCCCCCATGCCTGACGGCAGAGGTGGGTTTTAAGTAGCTTACGAAAGGCAAGGAGGGTGGGGGCAATTCTAATCTGTGGGGGGAGTTGGTTCCAGAGGGCCGGGGCCGCCACAGAGAAGGCTCTTCCCCTGGGTCCTGCCAAGTGGCATTGTTTAGTTGATGGGACCCAGAGAAGACCCACTCTGTGGGACCTAACTGGTCGCTGGGATTCATGTGGCAGAAGGCGGTCCCTGAGATAATCTGGTCCGGTGCCATGATGGGCTTTATAGGTCATAACCAACACTTTGAATTGTGATCGTAAACTGATCGGCAACCAATGCAGACTGCGGAGTGTTGGAGTAACATGGGCATATTTGGGAAAGCCCATGATTGCTCTCGCAACTGCATTCTGCATGATCTGAAGTTTCCGAACACTTTTCAAAGGTAGCCCCATGTAGAGAGCGTTACAGTAGTCGAGCCTTGAGGTGATGAGGGCATGAGTGACTGTGAGCAGTGACTCCCGGTCCAAATAGGGTCGCAACTGGTGCACCAGGCGAACCTGGGCGAACGCTCCCCTCGCTACAGCTGAAAGATGTTTCTCTAATGTCAGCTGTGGATCGAGGAGGACGCCCAAGTTGCAGACCCTCTCTGAGGGGGTCAATGATTCTCCCCCCAGGGTAATGGACAGATAGATGGAATTGTCCTTGGGAGGCAAGACCCACAGCCACTCCGTCTTGTCTGGGTTGAGTTTGAGTCTGTTGTAAATGCCAGAAAATATATTTCATTATATATATGGCCACTTCATACAACTAACACAGCAAACCAGATTTTTGTAAAAAGAGAAAACAAAGCTATGAACAGATGTTCAGGGTGGAGGGTTCTTCATATCCGACACAACTAAAGCCTTATTTTATTTACACGCATTGCATGTAAAAAAGCAATCCAACTACAAGCTTGTAGTTCTACACGAGTGAAATTTCTGAATTTGTGCTCAGTACAATAATGTGATTTTTTAAAAAAAATCCTCATTTTTAAAAAAGCAGCCCGAAGTTTCAAGCATTTGCAAAAGAAAAAAAAAATCCCCCCTGCATTGATTGCCAAAAGAATAGACCAATCAAGTAATAATACACATCTTTCATAAAGATAACACAAATCTTTCAGGGAAGAATTTGGCATGGTATTAATATTAATCACAAATAAAAGGCATTACGTTTCAAAACATTCTACTGCTATGAGGTATTTTTCGCTTTTGCAGATGTCAAATTTAGGAATGACATTGCCATCTGGTGGATGACTAGGACAATGAAACTTTGGAAACCGTAAGAAAACAATTGTTTATTCTTATCCCGCCAACTTCTATCCAATCTGTTAAGGCATCTAAAGTTCTAAATCAAAGCTCTTTGATGCCTGGAACTCCGGATATGGTCAGCTTTTGCCTTTTCAGAGATCGATGCTCTGAATGGCTTTTTGTAAGGAGGAAGAATAAATAGCAGTAACTTTGTATGGCCTTGAGAACAAATGGTATCCCGGTGGAAAAGATATTGCATAGATGGCAGAAAAGCCAAAAAAATAAATCAAATGCAAAAGGATACTGGAATTAATTGGCAACTTCCTTTTTACACTTTTAAAGTTCTATGGTTTCCTTCCTTCACATGAGAATGATTTTAATGAGAAGTCTGGCATGAATCTCAGAAAAGAATGTCGCTTCCTTATTTTGGTATGGTTCATGACATGAACTCATAAACAGAGAAGCTGAATATTTGGATTGTGAATAATATAACTGACTAGCGGAACTGGAAAACTGTTGGATCCCAAGGTTATACAAGATGGGGACAATTTCTCTTCAGACATGTATTGTTCATGTCTAAATCAAGGAGTCCCCAATTCCTGGTCTGTGCTCTGGCAGCAGGCCATGATATGTCAGAAACTGGTCTGTGCAAACAAGCAAAGCCTCTTGTGTGGGATGCAGACAGCACATGAAACTACGCCCTTTCTGGTCCACGAAAAAAACTCTCTCCACACAAATCTCTCCCTGATTTGATTTATTGGATTTGTATGCCGCCCCTCTCCGCAGACTCGGGGTGGCTAAGTCTGCTGCCCAAAAGGTTGGGGGCTACTGTCTTAATCAATTCAGTGCAGAATGAAACCTTTTAATAAAGCTTTGGACCACAATCTGGCCCAGTGTGGGTTAGTAAAAACGTATTTGTTGACTTCCCAATTGAAGGTTGAGAGAAAACAATTAGTTCAAACTTGCCCTTGGGACTGGGAGCCTGGCCTTTCCTAGTCCAGCATCTGAATCACTACTATCACCATCTCCACGACAATCAACACATATATACAGAAGAGTGTTTCATTATGCATGAGTTCTTAGGTTGTGGTGGAAATATCCCATTAATTCTGTGCTTTCTAATTCTGTGATGATTAGATGATGATGATGATGATGATCCAAGCCTGGGGAACAAACAGGACAAACTGGAAATACTGGGTGAATATGATCTAGTTGGAATAACAGAAACCTGGTGGGACGAAACACATGATTGGAACACACAGCATGCATGGAAGCAAAAAAAAAACATCACCGAAACACGGCTCCGTGTGCGATTTTGCTACCTCCACAGGTGCAGAAGATAAAATCATGCTGGCCGCGCAAGTACTTACGAGTTGTGGCGGCGAGCCCAATTTATGTTCCAGCTAGCAGCCCATTCCTGGACCTAGCCATATCTCATAGAATCATCTGCTACAACATCCTTCCTGTCAATGACTACTTGAGCTTCAACCACAACAGTACACGAGCACACAACAGACACAAACTCAAAGTGAACCGCCCAAACTTGACTAGAAAATACAACTTTAGCAATAGAGTGGTAATGCCTGGAACTCACTACCTGAGTTTGTGGTTTCGTCACCCCTCCCTGCCCCCCCCAAACTTTACCCTTAGACCAGTGTTTCCCAACCTTGGCAACTTGAAGATATTTGGACTTCAACTCCCAGAATTCCCCAGGCAGCGAATGCTGGCTGGGGAATTCTGGGAGTTGAAGTCCAGATATCTTCAAGTTGCCAAGGTTGGGAAACATTGCCTTATACTGTCCACTGTTGACCTCACCCGATTCCTAAGAGGTCAGTAAAGGGTGGGCACAAGCGCACCAGTGTGCCTACCGTCCCTGTCCTAATGTTCCCTCTTATCAATACCCATCTTATGTATATAAACAATGTTATATCTATGTATATTACAAATACGTACTTGACAAAATAAATAAATAAAATAAAATAAGTAGCTAATCTCATATCTCATTGAAAAATATAATCTTCAATGAAGAGACTTTATCTTTCAGGGGATTGATTTGGTCTGGTACTGCTACCGCTACTATCAATATGACAGCGGGGGTGATTAATGGGCTAGACTAGAGGAGGAGACATAGATCTCATACATCCCTTAGGAACAGAAACTGGCTGAGCGATTTTGGCCCAGCCTCTTTCTTTCAGCCCTGGACTAGGAAGATGAAAAACATCTATTTATGTGCATTGCAGAGTATATATTCATAGACTAGCATGTTAGAATATATATTCATTTTTTGTTCTGTATTCTTTCTTTCTTTCTTTCTCTTTCTTTCCTTCCTTCCTTCATTCTTTCCTCTTCTTTCTTTCTTTCTTTCTTCCTCCTCCTCCTCCTCCTTCTTATTTTTCTTCTTCTTCTTCTTCTTCTCCTCCTCCTTCATTGTTTTGATTTATTACGAGATAATTTATCTTGCAATGCAAAATAAGTTGCTCGCAAATCCAGTGTGTTTTCTTCAGATTCTCGTCAGATATAAGGTTCTTACAGACCCATTACTATACTTGATAGACACTAAAGAGTTTATTTAAACTCTCATATAATGTCATTAATTCTATCAAAAGCCTATCTAATACCACACAGAAAGCAACAGGTTTTTATATGTGACTTGAGTAAAGTATTGTTAAGCAAATCACATTCTTAATTTATTTCATTATTTGTATTTTATACAGAATATATAATATATATACAATATATAAAACACACAACTGCAACACACAGCATGCATGGAAGCAAAAAAACATCACCGAAACATGGGTGCACCTGCAGCTCCATGTGCTATTTTGCTATCTCCATAGGTGCAGAAGCCAAATTGCGCTGGCCCCGCAAGTACTCACAGCTGCAGTGGCGAGCCCAATTTAGCGTTCCAGCTAGAAGCCCACCCCTGGATCTAAACGTTATATTTTGTGTGCTTTTGTGTCAGTGTTTACTTCTGGTGCTTGGCTGGACATGTTCCTACAATTTTCTTAGCAAAGGCTTGGAAGTAGTTGGCCATTGCCTCCTCCTGGGGCTGAGAGAGAATGACAAGTCAGTCAGCTGGCTTCATGCTAGCTGGGACTAGAACTCGTGGTCTTCTGGTTTCTAGCCTGGTGCCTTAATTCAGTGATTTTCAACCTTTTTTGAGCTGCGGCACATTTTTTTACATTTACAAAACCATGGTGCACATTGGGGGAGGGCGCTAAAAAAAGTTTGGACAAAAAAATTCTCTCTTCCTCCCTTTCGCTCTATTTCTCTCCCTCCCTCTTTCTCTCCCTTCCTCTTTTTTCTCTCTCTCTCTCCATCCCTCTTTCTCCCTCTTTTTTGCTCTCTTTCTCTCTCCCTCCTTACCTCCCTCTCTTTCTCTCTCTTTCTTTCTTTCTTTCTTTCTCTCTCTTTCTCTCTTGCTCTCTCTCTTTCTCTCTCTCTTTCTTTCTTTCTTTCTCTCTCTTGTTCTCTTTTTCTTTCTTTCTTTCTCTCTCTTTCTTTCTCTCTCTTTCTTTCTCTCTCTCTTGTTTTCTTTCTCTCTCTCTTGCTTGATTGCTTTCTCTCTCTCTTGCTCTTTCTCTCTCTCTCTCTCTCTTTCTTTCTTTCTCTCTCTGAGCTTCGCGGCACACCTGACCATGTCTCACGGCACACTAGTGTGCCACGGCACACTGGTTGAAAAACACTGCCTTAATTAACATACTACAGTGTTCCCTCGATTTTCGCGGGGGATGCAAATTTCCGCGAAGTAGAGATGTGGAAGTAAATACACTATTTTTGGCTATGAACAGTATCACATCCCTTCCCTTAGCACTTTAAACCCCTAAATTGCAATTTCCCATTCCCTTAGCAACCATTTAGATGATTACTCACCCTGTTTATTTATTCAAGTTTATTTAAAAAAATATTTATTAAAGGCAAACAAAGTTTGGCAATGAGATATGACATCCTCGGGCGGGAAAAACCGTGGTATAGGGGGAAAAACCCATGAAGTATTTTTTAATTAATATTTTTGAAAAACCGTGGTATAGACTTTTCGCGAAGTATACCAAACTGGCTCTTATATTGCTTCATAGGGCACTGACATGAAGCATTAGGCCATTAGGCTATCACTGGTTATCTACTTATAACATCTGGAATTGAAATATCCTATACTATTCCACTATGAGTATGTCTTATTGTGTCAATACTTCTCTTGAGTGCTTGTATAATGATCTTTTTTAAAATTACTGACATTTGCTAACTAAATTCGCTTCCAATTTATTTATTATTTAACCACTTGACCTTTCCACAATTCAGAAGAACTCAATTCTCTTTTAAATGTTTTAATCCTCGAAATTCCTTTGAGCCCCTTCCAATCAGTCTTACCATAGTCAGAAAATGACTTCATAATACTTGAACATTATCCTTGGTTTCTTTTTTCAAGTTTCCCTAATTGCCAGACATTTTACTCTGCTGTGTTTTGAAAATGTTATGGACTTCAAATTCTGACTATTTATTTACAAACTTGTTCAAATTATTTTCCATTCACATTTTGTACTATATTACAAAATAATTCCTTTTAATCCAAAACAGATGAACTATGCTAACTCTGAGATAATTTACTTGTTTGGAAATAAGTCTAACCGAACATAACTCTTGGTTGCATTTCAGTTTAAACCATAAACACGCTACACAAAAATGTTTAGGCTTCACATGTATGAATCCAGCAGTTGTAGTTTGATAACCATGATTATAACTGTGTGTTTGTGAATCTGTTTTATTTAATAAACTGTGGTTGTGGTTGGTTGCAAAGTCGTGTCTGACCCATTGTGACTCTATGGACAATGTTCCTTCAGGCCTTCTTGTCCTCTATGTCTCCCGGAGTCCATTTAAGCTCACGCCGACTGCTTCAGTGACTCCATCCAGCCATCTTATTCTCTGTCATCCCATTCTTCTTTTGCCTTCTATATTTCCCAGCATTAGGCTCTTCTCCAGTGAGTCCTTTCTTCTCATTAGGTGGCCGAAGTATTTGAATTTCATCTTCAGGATCTGGCCTTCTAAAGTCAGGGTTGATCTCCTCTAGGATTGACAAACTGTATTTATCCACGGTTTAGTAATACATGCAACCTGTTCTGTCTGGGTCCCTCCAGAAGCAAACACCAACCCAAAAAGAGAATCCAGACACACTGGTAAAAAGCAAAGGCAGTTTATATAATTCAAAGCAAACACAGGTAACAGAAAATGTCCTTACAAACAGGAACACCCTGGAACTTCAAAGATGTTTCACGAAGGCCATGAAGTAAAACAGGATTCTTGCTGTCCAAAACAACGCTGGAGATAACAAACATACGCCTCCCCCAAGTCTTCCAGACTTCTAGGCCACAAGCCAAGATCAGAGACACCGAGAAGCAAAGCAGGGTCACAGAACTTCCAGTTGATAACGCTCCACATGGCTTCAAGGGCTGGCCTGCCTTTTAAACCCTGCTGAGGAGAAC
This sequence comes from Erythrolamprus reginae, assembly GCF_031021105.1. Classification (NCBI taxonomy): domain Eukaryota; kingdom Metazoa; phylum Chordata; class Lepidosauria; order Squamata; family Dipsadidae; genus Erythrolamprus; species Erythrolamprus reginae. Next base: position 285,190,681 of record NC_091951.1, on the reverse strand, counting down.
CACACCCAAACCCAGCTGTTGCCAATTCAGTGGTGCCAATACCTTTCTAATTGGTCCCGTCTCTGAGCTGCACGTCGCTGTCTCATGTCAATTATAGCCTGTGCTTCCTCATCCAATGAGTCCAGGCTACTGGCTGGGGAGAGCCCCCCCCCCCGGGGCTCTCAGGCTGCTCTCCCTCATCCTCTTCCTGACTTTCCTCTCCCCCATCTGCCTGTTCCTGCCCCTCCTGTTCACTGTCCTCCTCCTCCGGGCATGGATGCAGCAGAGACACAGCCGGTCCCTGAGGAGCCTCAGGCTGAATCACAACACAACACAACCAACAAAACTGTATCCAGTTTTGGTCAAAGCAATTATTTCATTAAGACTATTGAACTAAATATGCCTAAATCCAGCTCCAGTCCCAAATATACAACAGATGAAAACACATTTGCACTCATACACAGGGAGAGATTAAAAGCAATGGAATTGTAAGGACAGCAAAACATTCTGGTTTATTATTCAAAATATTGTATAGCTATACATCTGGGATATTTTGATAACAGTTGATTTGTCTACCAGCTTGTTTGTAATTATACTGTAGTTTTCTTCTCTTGCAGATACAGATTTACATGCATTAATTGATGTTTCTAAGTAATGAATTTACATATGCAATTAGAGTTTCCAGTCGGAAAATTCTGCATGCTAAAATTAATCCTTGCCTTCACGTTTACCTAAGTTAATTAACAGGAAACCTGAAAGAATAATTGGTCACCATTAAAGCATCTAACTTCAAAGGAGGAATGAAATAACACCAACTTGAACTTTGAAGACTACGTAGACTATTTGACTTGTATCTATCAACAAACTCTCTTGGAACTAATAGGTGATGTCATTTGTTTCCATGACAATGTATAAATGATCAACAGGGGATCATTTGTGTAACCCATGCTTTTTATAGTTTTATGTAATCCGTGCTTTTTATAGATTCCTGTCTAATTTGTTTTCTGACTAACTCTAAAGATTTCGTGCAAAAAACATCCAAGATATTTGGATGGGTGGAAATGAAGATGCTGCTACTGAAGCTATGGGCTCAGGAGATCCCCTATTGATCATTCTCAATAGCTATCACCTTTTGCCTCTATTTTAGGGCCACAGCAACAGAATTAACATGCCTCTTCCTCCTTCCTATCTTTGTTATACATTCCACTGCTTGCTTCAACTATTTTCCTTCCCTCCACCCTTCTTTCTTTTCCATCTTCTAACGAGGAATAGTATTTGTCTCTTTGCTAACAAAAACAGATTAGCCCACTATTATGGCTGCTATGGCCAATATAGGTTACAAAGAAAAGGCGGAATCATGGGGGGGGGGAAGTATTTATTGCTCAGGATTGAAATGGGAGCTTGGCTGTTTTCTTGCAGACATTTTCAACAAGAAACTGTGAAAGGCTTCCAAGGCCATCTAAAATCTGGAACCAACCATAACACATTTTTAATGTTTTCTATCTTTCCTATCTATGATTTCACTGCTTTCATTTTTGAAAGCAAATGCTTTCTTCCGTTGTACGTTTTGCTTTAAGTGGCGATTCTCCCTTGAGAATGACTGCTCAGCACACTTAATTTGATGATCACTACTAAGATGCATCTGAAATTCTGCAGAGAAAATTGAATTATTTAAATGATAGGGGCTTCAGCAAATATGTAGGCAAATCACCAAGGACCCATCATTTCAGGGATTACACACAATAGCCGTAAGTTCTGGAAACTAAAAAATGGATATTCTTAAAACTCCAATTTCTGTTACCATTTTTCAAATCTTTTGATATACAGTAGTACCTCTACTTAAGAACTTAATTCATTCCGTGACCAGGTTCTTAAGTAGAAAAGTTCTTAAGTAGAAGCAATTTTCCCCATAGGAATCAATTTAAAAGCAAATAATGCATGCAAACCCATTAGGAGAGAAATGGGTGGGAGGAGGAGGAGGAAGAGGAGGAAGAGGAGGAGGATGACTGTCACTGCCGAAGGAAGAAGGTGAGGTGAGGCGAATCAAAAAAATCCAAAACTGTAAGGCTTTAAAAAAAAAGAGGGACTCTAAGGAGGCGAGGAGGAGCACACGCCTCCCATACACCCAGCGCGAGGCTGCCTCCCATGCACTGCGCCATAGAGAGAAACCCAAGGGGAATGGCAGGAAACTGGCCGGGCCTTCATGTCACTTTCAAATTTCCTGGGAAATTTTTCCTGGCTCAGGTTCTTAAGTAGAAAATGGTTCTTAAGAAGAGGCAAAAAAATCTTGAACATCTGGTTCTTATCTAGAAAAGTTCTTAAGTAGAGACGTTCTTAAGTAGAGGTACCACTGTATTGTCTAAAATTGGGCAACAACTGTCTCTGGTGATACCGTAATACATAATTGGGAGTCAATGAGTGACAGAGCTGAGTTGGCCAATAAGCTTCAACAGTTGGACTCATGGGGAGGGCTTGGAATGAGACTAGATTGTGTTGTGATTGATCCTTGTCCACCTCAGGTCATGCCTGATTCTGAAGACGATGAACCAGGCCTCTCAGGATATCCTGGGCCAGGGGGGCTGTCAGAGGAAGCTGTGGCCGAGAGTGAGGCAGACAGCGATTTGGGAGAGACAGAGGGGGAGGATGTTACAATTGGAGATTGATCTCTGTTAGATAGTCAGGAAGATTTATTAGGAGATGATTCTTGGGTTAAGCCACACTATCGTAGAATGGCCAAAAGGCAAGAAGAGATCCAGAGTAAAAGCTATTAACCCACCGCAGTAGCTCTTTGCTGTGTGATGTCATTTCCAGGCTACATAAAGAAGGATGGCTGGGAAAAGGGGGTGTGGACTCACAATGTTGTTACATGGAATGGCTGAGAACTTTTGGCATCCCTGAACAGAAATGCTAAAATCATGGGCTCTGACTTCCTGAGATGTTCTGAAACTGCATCTGTATGCTTGTAAGAAGCTGGCGGTGAGCCTTTGATTCATGCTTTGATTTACTAGCCTTGTTATTTAAGAATTTAAAAGGATTGGAATTTTGGCACGCTTCCCAGAGTCCAAGCCGAAGCTGAGATAGAACTGCGTTATTTCTTGCTACTTGACTTTGTCTTGTAATCTATACATATATCATGCTTGTTTGAAAAATAAAGAGAGTTTTATTTCAAAGAAGTGAGTTTTTGACCCTAGGAAAATTACCGGAGATCGAGAGCAGAACAGATTGATGTAACCTCTGTTGGTTAAACAGGATTACTACAAGCAGAGCAGCATACTCAGTCTGAGCTCCAGATAATAATGATAATGATGATGATGATGATAATAATAATAATAATAATAATAATAATAATAATAATAATAATTTATTAGATTTGACACCCCGTTTTCTCCGAAAACTTGGGGCGTCTCACAACAACAATAAAAAACAATGTTATAATGGAACAAATTTAATATTAAGAAAAAAAATACATATAAAACCCCATCGTTTAAAACCAAACAACACATGCATACCAAACATAAAATATAAAAGCCTGGGGAAGGTGTCTCAGTTCCCCCATGCCTGGCGATATAGGTGGGTCTTGAGTAATTTACGAAAGACAAGGAGGGTGGGGGCAGTTCTAATCTCCGGGAGGAGTTGATTCCAGAGGGCTGGGGCCACCACAGAGAAGGCTTTTCCCCTGGGGCCCGCCAAATGACATTGTTTAGTCGACGGGACCCGGAGAAGGCCTCCTGTTGCCCAACCAGGCCATTATATAGGCCAGCATTAGATGAATCAGAGGAGCAAATGTGATTGGTATGCCACTACCTAAGATGGCTGAGAATCTCCCCTCAAAACAGATCTGCAATTGCAAAGTGTTATGAAGAACATTGCATTTTGGCATCCTTTTTGTGATAGTCCTCACAACTCCAGAGGAACAACATTCTGGTCTTGATCCAAAGAAGGTTCTCTATTAGATCAGGTACACTTCAGTCTGATTAGGCAGCAATATCACCCCTGAGAGAAATAAGGGAATAAAAATCCTTAGGAAAAAAACAACTAGTGAAACAAGGATTCTTTAAGGCTGTTTATTGTTTTGACCTGGAGATGTGCTTTACCTTGGCTCAAAGAAGCAATCGCTTTTTAAAGATCCTGCCTAGTGGGATTAAAGTCATTTGTTTTGTGTTACTCGAAGGAAATGTCTCTGGTGAAAACTTTGTAGATAAGTAGCTAACAAACAATTGTCCACAGGCTCTCGGCAGTCAGATTTCTTAACACAATAAGGCAAAATAGCCCACAAATCTGATTTATATTTTTATAGAAACCATGTTTCTAAGTGCATATAAAATAGGACGCTCAAATGGTCCTAGTTGGTTCCCTAATAAAACTTCATATTGCTTATATTTGCCCTAACACAAGATTGTTGTATGTAGGTCTGAGAGTTTTAATCAGCAGTTTTCAAATGTGTAAATACTGCAGGAAGTGTAGATAGCAGACACAGTACTAATAATATCTGCCTGCCTAATGCAAACGATTTTTCAGGACATGGGCTCTGCCTATAATAAAAATGGTGAAATCTTATTTTTGAATTTATTTATTTAGTTTATCAAGATAACAAGATAACTGGTGTAAACATGAAAATAAATATAGTAAATACATGGGGACATTAGGATAGGTAGGCATGCTGGTGCACCTATGCATTCCCCTTACAGATCTCTTAGGAATGGGGTGAGATCCATGATAGACAGTTTAAAGTTGAAGCTATGGGAGTTTGATGAAGTAACAACAGAGTCATGTAGAACATTCCAGGCATTGACCACTCTGTTCCTGAAGTCGTATTTTCAGCAATCAAGTTTGGAATGATTTACCTTGAGTTTGTATCTATTGTGGTACTCATGTATTATTGTAGTTGAAGCTGAAGTAGTCATTGAGAGGTAGGATGTTGTAGCAGATAATGTTGTGTAGTATGCTTAGGTTGTGTACTACATTAAATTAAGTTATGTGCATGGCCAGAAAATGTTTCCCAACAACTTCAGGGCTGTTTTGAGAATACAAATCGGGACATCTTTTGCCACTCTGACTTAGAGGAGTACATTGCACTGTTTTGTGCTACATCAAACATTGCACACATATAGTCTCTCTACATGGGGCTACCTTTGAAAAGTGTTCGGAAACTTCAGATCGTGCAGAATGCAGCTGCGAGAGCAATCATGGGCTTTCCCAAATATGCCCATGTTACACCAACACTCCGCAGTCTGCATTGGTTGCCGATCAGTTTCCGGTCACAATTCAAAGTGTTGGTTATGACCTATAAAGCCCTTCATGGCACCGGACCAGATTACCTCAGGGACCGCCTTCTGCTGCACGAATCCCAGCGACCAGTCAGGTCCCACAGAGTGGGTCTTCTCCGGGTCCCATCAACTAAACAATGCCGCTTGGCGGGACCCAGGGAAAGAGCCTTCTCTGTGGCGGCCCTGGATCATTTCTTTGATTGTTTTGAAGTAGATACATCAGTGACAGCTAAAATGCAGCTACCAGACCATTACAGCCCCTATGTCATTGTGGAGAAAGAGGAGGTGAGGAGCATTTTGAGGGCTGTGGACTCCAGAAAGGCTGCCGGTCCTGACGGTATCCCTGACCGAGTGCTTAGAGACTGTGCTGATCTGGAGACTTTATCAGGATCTTTAATGTCTTTATCCCAGTCCACATCCATCTTGTTTGAAGGCTTCAACCATTGTTCCGCTACCAAAGAAGTTCCCTATCAAAGACCTCAATGATGACAGACCAGTGGCACTCACTCCTATCATCATGAAGTGCTTTGAAAAATTGGTCTGTCAGCACATCACTTCTGGTCTTCCACATACATTTGATAAACACCAGTTTGCCTACAGAACAAATAGATCTACAGAAGACGCTATAGCCATCACTCTTCACACTGCTCTGACTCATCTGGAACAGCGGGGAGGCTATTGTGAGGATGCTTTTTGTATATTTTAGTTTGGTATTTAATACAATTCTTCAACATAGACCAGTGTCTAAACTTAAGGACCTTGGACGTTCTCATTCAATCTGCTTTTGGATTATGGATTTCCTATCTAGCCGCACTCAGAGGGTCAGATTAAGTCAGTGATGGTGAACCTTTTTTTCCCCAGGTGCTGAAAGAATGTGCGCACATGTTATGGGTGAGCACCCATACCCATAATTCAAAACCTGGAGTGGGTGAAAACAGCTTCCCTTGCCCCCTGGAAGCCCTTGGAGGTCAGAAATCACCTGTTTCCCAACTTCTGGTGGGCCCACTAGGCTCATGTTTCGCCCTCCTCAATCTCCAAAGGCTTCCCTGGAGCTGGGGGAGGGTAAAAACACCCTCTGAGGCTCTCTGGAAGCCAAAAACAGCCTCCCAGAGCCTCTGTGTGAGCCAAAAATCAGCTGGTCGGCACACACATGCATGTTGGAGCTGAGCTAGGGCAACGACTTGTGTGCCAGCAGATATGGCGTCACGTGCCACCTGTGGCACCTGTGCCATAGGTTCGCCATCACTGGATTAGGTACTCACACCTCCTTGCCTAGTGGTGTGGGTTCCTACCAGAATGGTCCAGAGTGCCACATTGGTAGGATGTGATGATGCAATTTTTGGCGATTGTTTTGCCCAGTGTCTCCGCAGGAGCTTCTCAGCTGTGCCTCAGATGAAGAATAAAGCTCAGTATTAAGGCGAGGGTGGGTAGGGTGGCTTCTTCTCTTCACAGAGACGCCGAGAAAAAATCACTGAAAATTGTGTCATCCGTGGGTTCCTACCGGTGCGACACTCTGGACTGCACTGGTAGGAATCCAACGCTGTCCTCGGACCTTTATTCTTAACACTGGTACACCACAGGGTTGTGTGTTGAGTGCCTTACTCTATAATCTTTATGTACATGACCGCATTCCCATTCAAACCAGTAATATTATTACATTTGCAGATGATACAACAGTGGTCGGACTCATCTCTGGGGGATAGGGATGAATCTGCCTATTGAGATGATGTGGATCGGTTCAGAGACAATAATTTGGTCCTTAACACCAATAAGACCAAGGACCTTAGAGTGGATTACAGAAGGAATTGATCAGGCATCCAGCCCTTGGTTTTCAATGGAGACCAAGTGTAGCAAAAGGCCAGTTTTAAGATTTTGGGTCTTATCATAGAAACATAGAAGTCTGACGGTGGAAAAAGACTTCATGGTCCATCTAGTCTGCCCTTATACTATTTTCTGTATTTTATCTTAGGATGGATATATGTTTATCCCAGGCATGTTTAAATTCAGTTACTGTGGATTTATCTACCACGTCTGCTGGAAGTTTGTTCCAAGGATCTACTACTCTTTCAGTAAAATAAAAGAGCATAAAAGAGCACCTGACCTGGGGCGCTCTCATTGCAGCACTGGTCAAAAGGGCCCAGCCAAGATTATACTACCTGAGATTTCTCAGGAAATAACAACTGAATGAAAAACTGCTGGTGACCTTCTATGGCTGCACCGTAGAGAGTATCTTAACTTACTGCACCTGTGTATGGTTTGCTAATTGCACAGTGGTAGATAGGACAGCAGTCTAGAGGGTTAACAATCATTGCCCAGAGGATCATTGGTTGCCCTCTCCCATCCTTGGAAGACCTTCATAGCTCCTGCTGCCTTAAGAAATTTCAAAACATTCTTAAAGATCCATTTCATCCTGGGCACTTTTTTTTTTGAACTATTGCCACCTGGTACAGGACAATAAAAACATGGACAAATAGGCTGAGCAACAGCTCTCAGAGCAGTTGAATTCTACTGTATTCAATTGTGTAGAATGTGAAGGTGTACTTTTGTTTTATTGTTGTTGTTTTCCTATGTGTGCTATACACTGAAGATGGCGTTTAATTTTGTTGTACGAGGTGCAATGACAATAAAGTAAACTTAAAATGAAACAAGACACAAAGTATGAGACTTTCTCCCTGAAGTCTGAGTTCTCAGAGAAGCTCAGCATTCAGGATAATTCCTTAAATGTATCATTATAAGGCTCCATAACTTTGTTTCTCTGGTGAATGTGCTGTGATCTGGGTTTGATTCCATATGGCTGTATATATGCCATAAATATAATCTTGCCTTTTGCAACTTGATGCTTTCCAGATGTGTTGAATTACAATTGCATCAATCCCCAAAGCTCAGTCTAATCTTATGCAACATCTGCTGTACTACCATGTTGTTGTTTTTTAAAAACCCTGAGTTTTATAAAAATTTAATTTGTGAAGCATTTTTGCAGCTTTATTGAAAGCAGCTGTTCTCTCTTAGTATCGTTGTCTTTTAGTCTCTTACAAGTTCTGTAGCTAGAGTTATGAATACAATGCAGATTGCCCTACAATTTATCTTTTCAGCCTTTTATATGTCTTGACAGCTTCATGCTTAGATTCTTTCTATAGTTTGATCTCAAGAATTTATGTGATTTTCTGTATTTAAAATGTGAGAAATAAACTCTGTTATGTTGCAATAAAAGAAACTGATTTTCTATGGTCTTACCATGTCCTTTGAGTGCCCCAGAATTTAGCAAAAGATAAAAGCTACCTTTTCAGATTATTTAATATATACATGTTGTTAGAACAGTGTAATATGCTTCAATTTTGGGGACAGGCTATTTTCCATAGCAACCCCTCCAACCTCTTTATGTCTGCTCAGAAAAGCATGTCATTTTTTTAAAGAAGAGAAAAAAACAGTGGTGATTTATATCCAAGTCATTTGTATTAAATATATATATATATATATTACACAGTAAACAAGGAGAATGATGACTGTAATAAACATTTCCCTCAGTCAGTGGTATATTTGTCTTTAGCTTGACAAGCAGAGGACCTGGAGTGGCCCACAAAATGAGGGAAAATATCAGCTTTAACTCTTTTTTAAAACATCTTTCTAAATTAACCATTTTTAACAACCAAAGCTGGTTAGTTATTGTCCTGCAAGTAAAATAAACCAGATTACCAAAAAATGTGTGTTTGTCTGGATATATTTATGTGTATATTCACACACATAAATAAAGTCATGGAGTGGTTCAGGTTTTATTCACAATGCATGAAGAAACAAAAGGAACACTTTCTACAACTTTTTAAAATATGCTGGGGGTTTTTTCTAAAATTTCACAGCTTTTAACTTAAACTTTTCAAAAACTCTTTTGTATTCAGTTTGTATACAGGTGAAACTCAAACAATTAGAATATCATGCAGTTATTTCAGTAATGCAACTTAAAATGTGAAACTTAATATGAGACTCATTACATGCAAGGCAAGATAGTTCAAGCTGTGATTTGTCATAATTGTGATGATTATGGGGTACAGGTCATGAAAACCCCAAATTCCCCATCTCAGAAAATTGGAATATTACATGCGATCAATGAAACAAGGATTGTACATAAAACAATATTGGACCTCTGAAAAGTATAAACATACTCAGTACAGTGGTACCTCTACTTAAAGAACCAATCCCATGGGACTCATTATTCTCTATTGTTGAAAAGAAGATGCAATTGCACTGGGCCTCTTCAGATCAAATTTTATTTTAAATGCTTTATTTTCTTAAATTATCTAGAATAATAATAAAGCAGTCTATAAAAATAAGTCTAATAATTTGAATATTCTATAGACATTTATAGTTATTACTTACCTCCTTGCATCCAGATTCAGCAACTGATTAGCACAAAAAAAATAATATTGTACCTCTGCCTCTTGCTTCCTTGTAGCTAAAGCTTCACTTTAGTTTCACTTTCATTTTAGCATGTGATTTGCCTTGTAGCCTTAGCTGAGAGTTGGGAAGCTGATAATGAGTTGCTTGGCTTAACTGGCTGTTCTGCTTGCTGCAAGGAGGTAAATTGTTCAAAGGCAGAGGCCAAAGGGAGTGGGTGGGTTTGTACATTCGGTGTATAAGATGCACCCAGGTTTTCACCCTCTTTTGGGGGTTAAAAGGGGTGCGTCTTATACTCTGAAAAATATGATCAAAAATCCAGTTTTCCAAGAGCCAGGTCAGGACTGTCATCTAGTCCAAAGGTCCAATTTTAACATCAAAAACCACATGAATATCACACAAGAACTAGAGATCAGATAGTTGATTCCATCAAAAGATGATGGTCTTTTGATGGAATCATGGGGCAGAGCTGCCTGTTAAACAGGCTGCAGCCAACTGGTTTTACTCCCTTGTTTGACAAGCTGTCTTATAGAATGTCTTTGCTCTGCCTTCACCTTACTTGCCATGTGAGGGAAGGGTGGAGGCCTGGTTTTTTTTATTCCTCTCCCCTCACCTTCTTCCTTCGGCAGCAACTCTCCTCTTCCTCCTCCTCCTCCCATCCAAATTCCGAACTTTTATTTCTTTCCTAATGGGTTTGCATGCATTATTTGCTTTTTACATTGATTCCTATGGGAAAAATTGCTTCTACTTAAGAACGTTTCTACTTAAGAACCTGGTCACGGAGCATTGTATTGTAAGATTTGCAAAATTCTTTTATTTTAACTTTGTAATAAAATAGAATTACCTAGTTTATCCTATTTGCCCTTTAAAGGCTGACAGTATCACAAATCTAGAAATCTATGGTGTAGGTTGAGTATCAATATCTGCCAAGAATGTGGAATGTCTGTCTGGTTGATATGATTAAGCAACCTACTTATTTAATCAGCTTAAGGAAATGATTATTTACTCAGATTCTGTTTATCTAAGTTAATTAAAACTCTTCTATTTGCTCAAGAAATCACGTCTCTTGTGTCTATGATTCCCACACTATGCAATCTTTCATGTTATTTTTGTGATACAAGATTTTGACACAGATAAGCTCACAGTTTATAAAATTACTTTTAGGAGTCAAATTAAGAGCTTAGATTTTTTTTCTCTTTTCTTTTTTGATTGGTCAGTAGTCCCTAATGCTGTATGGCACACCACTTTTGAAACCAAGAGACATTTAACAATACCTGTAGTTGGTAATACTCGGTTGAGAAGGGCAGCATAGAAGCCAAATGAATGAATGAATGAATAAATAAATAAATGTTGCCAAAAGAAAAAGAAATGCAAATCTTTCACCCTAGTAGGACAAGCTCTTTTTTTGTAAGCCAAAGCAACCCTTACATAAGCGCTGATACCATATCACAAGATCCTTCTTCATTAGTTGCATAGTTTTATTGCTTTTGGATAATGCTTAAAACATTACTTTTATTTCAATAGCATTTCAAGATACTTAACTTAACGAGTCTACGAAGAGGGGCGGCATACAAAAAAACCCTTAGCTTTCCAAATTTTATTTATTTAAGGATTTTATTCAGTCAACCTGTCAGCAACATCATGAGATATGAATTTTACAAGAGAAGAACTAATACCAATGCAACCTCCCAAAATTGCTGTAAGTGTGAGGGAGCTGTTATATAACCATTTCTTTGCAAGATACACAACTTAGTTTGTGAAGGTTAATTGTTTGCTGTTTTTCCAAGCCAATTGAATCTTCATGTCTCTAGTCTGAATGGTGTGCTTTCCAGGTGCAGCATGTAAAGTAATTGTATAAATGGGATAGCAACAGTATGTGAATTGGGGTTGCATGAACAACCAAGTGCACAACCAAGAGCACTGTGTGAGGCTTTGAATGTTTCAAAGATTTCCCATTCCTGCCCTAGTTAAATATACTGGGAAAAAACCCTTCTATATGCTTCTAGCTATTTTTTTTCAGTAGAAGTTTTAACTTCTACAGATGAAAAAAAAGGCTAAATTTTCACTTTGTAATGACAGCCTTACCTTGTAACGCAGACCATCCCAACTACGGGAAAGCAAGCAAGTCCAACCCTCTTAACTTTTCCACATTAATCAAGCTTACCTAGAAGCTACCATCTACCTGGATTTCATCAATAATACAAACAGCAGTGGAGCATTTCTCAATCTGGTCAATGATTGCTCAGCTTTGAAGAAATAAATTAATAGAGCAATGCAGCTGATTTTATGATCCAGAGTATTTATACCCAAAAGTTAAGCTTTAGCAAGTAACTGCATTAGACAATGAACTTTTCAATTGTTTGCTGCACAAGAAAGCAAAGACAGATAAATTATAACTTTATTAAAACTAATTTTATTATTAAACTAGTATATATTTTAAATCAACATGCAAAAATATTGCATTTTCAAGAATTATATTACTTTTATAAAGTTTTTATCTTTGCAAATATAAAGGGCTTGCATAGATTTAAGATAGCACTCTTTTAAAGAGCTAAATGTACACATATTAAATAAATTAGCAATTTTATCAAATTAGCAATTTGATAATCAATTATCAATGATTTAATTTTAAGTGCTTTTGTCTCTTCTATGTAATAAAAGTATAAATAGCAACAATATAGAAGGGAGAACTATGAAAGATTCAGATATGTCTAATTATTCCAGCCATGTAGGATTCAAAATTAAGGAACTCAACATTAAAAAGGGAGAGTGATTTCCCCTCTAAGTTTAGTTGCAGATAGCAAAGATATTGTTTTTTAAAGTCTGAAAATACCATTTTGGTTCAGATACAAAAATTCTGAAAGATATCAGCCCCCTGGAGCCAGTTTTGAAAGCAATTGAGCCCTCTTTCACGAATCTGTTTTCTCCCTTTATCGGTAATGACCTCTCCAGTTTGTTTAACAATCACAAGTTTGGGAATAGCTGTTATGTTGTATTTCTTCTTCAATTCACTGTAAAAAAAAGAGGGAAAATTGGCTATATTATGTGCATATAAGTAAATGAACAATCAGACCTGTCACCATTTGTCCATAACTCTGACATTTGTCTATAACTGATTTTGAAAGCATAATCATTAAGGACCACCTGAGTCCTTAATGCTTAAGAAGATGCTATTTCATCTTTTTTCTCCAAATATGTCTTGAAAAGTTGTACTCAAACAACTTGTATTTTAATTTGACTAGTACTAAACAGAGCATTACAAAACATTTCAGACTTGCCTCCACAACATGCCTCCTCTACTGGCATGAGTGGGAAGGGCCAATCCCAGTGTTCCTCAAGTGCCTTTAATCATGTTAATATATGCAAGGAGAGTTAAGAATATTTCTGAGTTGTAAGAGAAAACATCCTAAAACCCATGATTGGTATGAAAGCTTGCAAGTTAAATTAGCTTGTAAATTAGGAAAATAAAATGGTGAGCTGGAATCAACTCCTTCCAGAGATTCACACCGCCCCCACCCTCCTGGCCTTTCGTAAGGTTTTAAAAATTCACCTTTGCCGACAGGCCTGTCGCTGCTGAGCACTGGAATCCTGCTCCAGCTGATGATATGAGCACATGAATGTGATAGGATTAATGTGGGTGCTTGTTTTTTTAAATAATCTTGGGGGTTTAGAATTAGATTTTTATATTTGGGTTTTCTCATCTGTTGTATTTTATATTATTCTTGTTTTGTAAGCTGCCCTGAGCTTACAGAGAAGGGCGGCATAGAAATCCAAACAAAGAGACAAACAAATAATAAATTAATAAAGATAAAATAAAATGATATTGAAATGACAAGGAAATATATTAAGGCATGATGCAGCTACACAAAAAGTATTTATTAACCTGATGAGCCAGTATTCACAGAATCAATGTAAATAGAATTCTGCTTTATTTTTGCGCAAATCGAAGAAGACCCATCTGTAGGTTATTGTCAACGATATAGAACACCGATCTTGACTATCCTGACTAAACATTCTGCTCTCTGTTCTATTTAAGGTAAAGGTAACTTACTCAGCTCTTTCTATTCTATCTAAGAGTAAAGGTTAAGCTAGCACAATATAATCAATTGTTCACCTATACGCTTGACATGACCTGTCTGTATATTAACCAATTACCGTATTGTTACTAGTTAGCTATCTGGGGTAAACCAATCATTGTAATTGTGCACACAAGAAGATTACTATAGGAATAAACAAAGCTGATTGAGAATAGAGACTTCTTAGCTCGGGAAGCTTTGCTCAAGAATCACCTCTATGTGTCCATGATTGCTACAGCCCTCTGCTGACCATTTCAACTTCAGCAAAAAGGAAGAACCCAAGAGTCATGGTTATGTTTTAATTTTTATACTTTTTGCTCAAAGCAGCACAAGGGCACAGTCTCGCTCACTAGTTATTTATCGTTTCCTGGGTGTACTGATCTGGACTCCTGCCCAGACAGATTCTGCCCATAGCTATAAGGTAAATGTCACACTACTGTACTTCTCTGTAATGGGCCCACTTGCAATATTTCCTAGAACTGTTTACCGATCACATCTCTTAATCAAACTAATGCCTTCTCTAAGTAGTCTAGGCCTTCTGCAGTTTCTAGAAATTACTGTGGTTGATTCTTATCTGTGATTTCGCATCTGGCAATCGCTGGCAAACTTCAGTATCTCTGATTTCGGTTGCTGTTTTGCTGAATCTTTACAAAAAGATTCTGTTTAACTAGCATTTAGTTGGCTACTGAGTAACTTAACACATAGTTTTACCTGAAGTTCTTTTATAACCTAAATTTGAAGTCCGTTTCACTGGACTTCACTTATTCTATCGCAGAAAATAGATGACTATTTTAGAAAAAAAAGACAATTGAGAATTATAGAACAAAGACAAATTATGAATGGACCATAACATAACACAATAATAAGAAAAGTTTAAAAATAGATCAGGAAAGGTGCCTGGATCAAATGGATTATCAATCTTGTATTACAAGACAGGTATTTTGAGAATAAACCTTTGCAGCCTCTACAAAACACAATGAACTCTATCTGCAAGGAGGAAGGATGGCAGAGACTTGGAAAGAGGCTAATGCATATTCATATCTAAAGGTGGGCAAGATTTGATTTTAGCAAGAAACTAAAGACCAATATTGTTATTGAACAAGGATTATAAAATATTTATAAAGATTTTAGCTGAAAAATTAAAAATAGTTTTATAATAATTTTTTCATGATGATCAAGTAGGTTTTTACCTAAAGGACAATTTCCTCAGTTGACTCTGGGGAACATGAAGATGCCTTGCCAGCATGACATTGCCTGTGGTTCAATTTAAAGTTGACACAAGGTAAAGTTGTACTTGGCTATTTCAGTTTTAAGGTAGTTGGTTTTCTCTCATCCCAATATAATTTTTATCATAAATACAGTCTGGCACACATCATTAAAAATCTGGTTTCAGATACAGTCAGGGATTAAGATCTTTTTAGTTCCGGTTGGTACTTTAAGCTATTGTCACCTGGGCACTAAAAATTGCCCCCCATTGCCACTTTGGCAGAAAGGATAATGCTAGAAGTGTGTTGGATATTTTGGAATATTTAGAACAACGTAATGAAATACAAGCTGCACAATGGAGGTGTTATTTTTTAGATACAGTGAAGGCATTTGACAAACTGAACTTTTTTGTTTCAAGAATTTTGAAGAGAACTTTATAAGAGGGGAAATCAATTTATATTTCATAAATAGCATAAATAGTGGTATGTGGAAGCTTAACCAAACCCAGACTTTTAAAAAGGGACAAGGCAAGGTTGCCCACTGTCGCCTCTTCTGTTAATAACACAGATTTTAAAATTAAGAAAAAGATAAAATAGTTTGGTATTATTATGACAAATGAGAATTGCATGTTATTTTTAGAAATGGAATGGAGTTAAAAAGGACATACACAGAAATTTCAATTTCTCTGATTAAGATGAAAGTTTCACCTAGAATGTTATTTTTGTTTCAGACAATCCCTTGACAACTGATGTATCCTCTAAAAATGCCAGATATATCTAAATTTGCATGGGGGGGGGAACATCAAGAGTTAGGTATAAGGTATTTCAAGATGCAAAGAAAAGAGAATTCGCTCTACCAGATTTGATTATATTTTGCAGTCTGCTCTTTAACTTGGATAACTAGTACAATGGTACCTCTTCTTACGAACGCCTCTTCATACGAACTTTTCGAGATACGAACCCAGTGTTTAAGATTTGTTTGCCTCTTCTTATGAACCATTTTCACCTTACGAACCCCAGCCCGGGTGCATGGGCTCTCTTACTGCGCATGCGCTCTCTTACTGACGCAGAGATTCACCTGCCTTGTGACTGCCACTGCAGGGATTTTCCATTTGCTTGCTGCCCCCACCGGGATTCTCCGACTCCAGATTACCAACATCGACTGTTGCCAGCCAAAGCAAAGAGGGAGGGAAAGAGAGAGGGAGACAGAGAGGAGGGAGGGAGGGAGAGTCATACACACACAGAGAAGGAGGGCAAGAGAGAGATGGAGAGGGGGAAAAAGAAACGGGGAGAAAGAGAAGGAGAAAGAGAGGAAGGGAAAGAGAGGATTGAGTGAGTGTGTGTGTGTGTGTGAGAGAGAGAGAGAGAGAGGCTGACTGCCTCTCCTTTGCAATGACACCCGAAGCTGCCTGGCTCCTGTGCTTCGCCGGAGCTGTTGCTCCCCCCGACTGAGCGTGTTTTCGGGGTGCGCTGGGCTGGCCCTCAGGAAACCCGGGTGGGGGCTATCCATCCATCATTTATCCATCCATCCATCCATCCATCCATCCATCCATCCATCTATATGTCCGGAGGCGGAGCATCCCAGCAGTGCCAGCAAGCGGGGGGAAGCAAAGGGGGATCCCTGCAGAATGACAGGGGCTTCAGATGGATGTCAAGCATGAAATGCAGGCATTCCCAGCAGGGGGAAGCAAAGGGGGATCCCTTCAGCAGAATGACAGGCACTTCGGCCAGCAACGGAAGTCCGAAAGAGGAGCATGCCAGCGGTGCTGGCAAGAGGGGGGGAAGCAAAGGGGGATCCCTGCAGCAGAATGATAGGTGCTTCGGACGCATGGCAAGCACGAAATGCAGGGATTTCCAGCGGGGCGGGGGGGAGGAAAGGGGAATCCCTACAGCAGAATGACAGGCGCTTCGGCCAGCAATGGAAGTCCAGAGGTGGAGCATCCCAGAGGCGCCAGCAAGCGGGGGGAAGCAAACGGTGAGTTTTGGGATGAGTTTGCACGCATTGTTTCCTTTTACATTGATTCCTATGGGAAAAATTGCTTCTTCTTATGAACTTTTCTACTTATGAACCTAGTCACGGAACGAATTAAGTTCATAAATAGAGGTATCACTGTATATAAAGGCACTTTGAATTTAGGATGGAAATGTGAACAATATGAAGAAATGTTTTGTTGTATGGTGGATATGTAAATAACAAAAAAAAACCCCAAATCTGTCTTTCTGTGAACAACTTGCTGTGCAGTGATGGCTGAGAAAAAAAAGGCAGAACAGAAAAAAACAAAGAGAAAAGGAAGTTTGCACCTGAACAACTTTTGGATTAGTCCTGCCTTACCATTGTAAACACATGGCCTTCAAATTAGTGAGCTCTATGGGAACATTGCTTTCCAAATAAGAATGATACCTGGTTCTGGATTTAAAGAAGACCACAACCAAATTCATCAGCTAGTAAGTTGTTCTCTGTTTTTAGCCTTATCATTTCTCAGGCAACCTTCATTTTACTATATCCAAACTAGTGGGAAAAGGGAAAGTCTGGGTTTAAAAGCATTGAAAAGAAATATCAATGTATTATTATAATGTGACGAGAACTATTAATCTAGTAAATGTGATCCCATGAAGAATTGCAAGAAATGGGGAACTATACCTTAACAGAATATAGTATTCCGCGCTGTTGTTTATATGCCCATTTATTTGCAAAGGAACAGTGAACCAAATAAAGACACTTCTGGGTTGATCTCCATGCTGTGAAGCTTCAAAATGTATCCCAGATTGTAGGAAAATCTGGAGGCTAAAAGGAGTTCAGGAGCTATTATCTCTGATAAGATTTTGCACAAGGGTAACATTAATCTTTCTGATTGCAAGCTCTCTGTCGTACCTAGCAGCAAAAACGCCCTCCACATAGCGGTGTAAAATCTTTGGGCTAATGTTAATGACTTGACTAAGTGAGAATTATATGACTGCCTGAAAATAATGGATGATTACTGGTTCGAGTGCCTTGGGCATCCTGGCTTCTTTCTTTAGTGCCAATTTTTTAAAATATATATATTATTTCCTTCCATCAGAAGAGTTAAATCTGAAGAACAGATTACTAAATTCTGGCCAATAGTCACATATTTTATTCTCTTTCTTTTCAACCTATACTGACATATACTTTGGGGAACCATTTATCACATATGCATGTGTAGAAACGGTTAGGCATTTTAAAAAATAATAAAATGAATGCACCACAACACACTTATTTGCTTCTGAATATAACACTACTCCAGTAGAGACAGAATGATACCCTGATAGGGCTCTTTTTTGTTGGAAAACTTTACAGAGTGCTGAGGGCTGTGGGCAGAGGAAGAGTAAAGAAAGCTAGAAGGAATACAAGAATTTGGTATGATGAATAAATACTAGACCAGAACTTGTGAAACAGCTATTCAAAAATAAAGGATATTCTCAACCATCCAGGTCATTGATCTGGTTTTTCAAAAAGGCATCTAGACTTCCTTTGGGTATTTTTTTCATTTGAAAACTTCTTGCTTCATATTCAAGAAGCTTCTTCAATTCTGAAGAATCAGTTCTAAAATTAAGAATCTTTTTGGATGAGAAGTGAAACTTTCTCAAAGAGTAAAATAAACAAGAAAGTTCACTTTTGGGACAGCCATTGAAAGCACTTTGGACACAGCTCCATTTAGTCCCTTCATTTGCATGTCATCTCATTTGAACTAAAGGTAAGTCCTCAACTAACGACTACAATTGAGCCCAAAATTTCTGTTGTTAAGTGAGACATTTGTTAAGTGAGTTTTGCCCCATTTTACAACCTTTCTTAACCCAGTTCTTAAGTGAATCACTGCAATTGTTAAGTCAGTAACAAGGTTCGCCACCATTGCAGTAACAAGATTATTAAGTGAACCTGACTTCCCTATTGACTTTGCTTGTCAGAGGTCACCAAAGGTGATCACATGATCTAGGGATATTGCATCCCTCATAAATATTAAGTTGGCAAACATCTGCATTTTGATCACATGACCATAAGGGGGATGCCTCAACTGTCATAAGTATGAAAAACTATCATAAATCACATTTCTCCCCAGTGCTGTTGTAACTTTGAACGGCCACTAAAAGAACTATTGTAAGACCAAGCTACCCAGTAGTGGATTACTATTGGTACAGTAGAGGATGGCGCATTGGTGCCATACAGTGCTCTGCATGCGCAGCTTCAGTTCTCTTGTGTACGTGCACATGCATCCCAGCATATTTTTGCTTCGTGCGCATGCACAGAAGCAAAATCTCACAAGGGGATGCGTATGTGTGAAATTTTGGCAATTTTTGGCTTCTGCGCATATATGGAAGCAAAAAACCCCCCACCAAAATCTTTCTCACGCATCGTCCCCTTGTGAGATTTCAATGTGTTTTTGCTTCCTGCGCAGAAACAAAAATAGGCTGGGATGCATACACACGCACAGCGTACTGCTAGGAGCAGTAATGGCAATCCATCCCTGGGGATACCCGTATTATTTTTGTGCCTTTCGAATGGACTGGATTACAAGTCCCATAATTCCTTCCCTACTATTTCAATTATGGAACATGTCGAGACCCAGCCATCTGAAAGGCGCCAAATCAGAGGAGCTGACCGAAAAGTTGCCTGTTCAACTCTAACAAACTACCGATGGGGGGACGGGGTTTCACCCCCCCCCCCCCCAATCCAACTCACTTCTTAAGCGGGTCGTGGAAAGGCAAGGCCAGCCAGGCCGGGTGCATCTTGCCCATGAAGCTCGCCATTTCTTCCCGACAGCGGTCGGAGGAGATGAAGACGATCTGGAAAGGGGCCGGATGAGGGACGGCATCCATCAATGCGCTGTAGAAGTCGCACAGCGTCGGGGTAAAGTCCCTGCAGAGGGAGCACCAGGAGGCCGAAAAGTACAAGCCCACGAGTTTGTTCTCCAACGCTTGTTCGGGGTCCACGTAGGCGCCCTCCAGGTTCATGAGGATCCGCCCGCTGAACAAATCCACCATGCTGAGAAGAGCGGAGGAGCAGGCGAGCGAGCGGCCGCCCGGAGGATACTACAGCGCTTTTGAGGAGCTTTACGTAGGAAGCGAAGGAGTCAACAGCAGGACGGGCGGCCCTTGAATGGCTGACGCCCACACCCGCAAAAACATCCACGGGATAACTTTTCCCCCCGAGGGCGGGAAAAAAATGATCGCCGCTCCTCTTTTCTCGCTACTGCTAACTCTGCCAAGGAGCCTATCTTGCCTAGGAGGCGACTCGAGGCGCGAGAAGAAATAAGCGAGGCGGCTCTTCGGATCCGACCTCAGCCTAAAAACAGCCCTGAGGAAAAATTAAAAGCCCCAACCCCTGAGGGAGAGAGGCAGGCATGTAGGCGGGAAGAAAGCAAATGGACGTCTGTCTCCGAGAATCCGATGAGCGGGATTAAAGGCTTTGCGAATGGATTCGCCTCAGCTATAAATGGATGTCGACGGTTTTTTTTAGAGCCCGAAAGCCAGACTTAAAGAAGAGCCGTTGGGAAAGCTCGCATCTTCTCGAGAATATTCCCCAGGCCCGATAGCGTTGCACCACGACGGGCCGCGTCTCTGTGGAGAAGACGGGAGCGACAAGTGTAACCAAGTTTAACAGGTGCCTTTCAAATCCAATTCCACGATAGGCCGCAGCGCGAGGTCGACTCCAGCGCTCAGTCCTACAAAATGTGGGGGCAGAAGGAAGCTTGTTAGGAGCGGGACTGAAGTGTACCGGAAAACAGGATGGTTTTGCACTAGACCAGCATCTCCAAGCCTGGAGTACAAATACCCCAGTAATCTTCCCAGGAGGTTTTTTTTCCCAGCCAGGGACTTTGCCAACTATAAAGCATTCTCAATCAGCATAACCACTTTTGATGAGAACTGGGAACAATAAGAAGGACTGGTTGAGGTTAATTGGAGGAAAGATCAGAAGCAACGTGAGAAAATATTATTTGACTGAAAGAGTAGTAGATTTATTTATTTATTAGATTTGGAACAAACGTCCAGCAGACGTGGTTGGTAACTGAATTTAAACATGCCTGGGATAAACATTATCCCTCCTAAGATAAAATACAGGAAATAGTATAATGGACCATGAGGTCTTTTTCTGCCTATGCTTCTATGGTTAAGAGCTGGCACAGAGCACTGAAAGTAATTGCAACAATCTTGTGAACCTAGAACAGTGATGGTGGCTTGTGTGCCAAGACAGAGTATGTGTGCAGGCTAGCACGCATGCATGTGCCCACACCCATTCTCTAGCACCCAATGCATGCATGCATAAGCACACAACCCCCGTGCATGCACACAGGACTCACCGAAGCCTGGGATGGTGAAAAAAACGTGCAAACTGGAAGTCCCTTTTGTCCAAATTTCTGGTTTGCCCATTGTGCCGTTTTTCACCCTTCGGGGTTTCAGAGAAACTTTCCTGAAGCCTCCAGAAGGCAAAATGGGCTTCCCCGAGACCAAAACTCAGCTGGCGCGCTGGAACTGACATAGGCAATGTCTCCGCATGCCCTCCGATATGGCTCCACATGCCACCTGCAGCATACATGCCATAGGTTCACCATCACTGACCTAGAGGTCTGACTGAGGAATACAATGCCAACCTCTCTTTTGAGTTTGTATTAGTGGAGGAGATTTTGGACTGGAATGAGGTGCCTGTGTTTTGCACCTATTGCACACCTCAGTGACTAGAAAGTGCTGGCACTACTTCCTTCCTAACTAGTTTCTCACTTCCACTTTTGGCTGTCTCTTCAGGTGACTACTGAGCTTATAAAGCTATTATTTTAAGGATAAGCTGCTCCCCTGCTGCAGATGCATTCACAGCAAGAAAGTATATCTGTATGCCCAGGTACATGAGCATTGCCTTAATCAAGTTTTTTAAAATAATAATAATAATAATAATAATAATAATAATAATAATAATAATAATAATAATCTCCATCTGTCAATTGCAAAAGGCCGCTTTACTGGGATGGGCAAACATAATTCGCCACTACATCACACAGTCCTAGGTGCTTGGGAAGCGCCCGACTAGTGATAAAAAACAAAATCCAGCATAGTGATCTCGTTTGCTATGTTGTATTGACATAATAATAAATAATAATAATAATAATAATAATAATAATAATAATAATAATAATAATAATAAACCTGAATTGATGAAAAACAACAAGAAAAACTTAGCCAATATCATGATCTTAAAATCGAACTACAACAACTCTGGCATAAACCATAATTTCCAAATAAATAAATAAATAAATAAATAAATAAATAAATACATACATACATACATACATACATACATACATATATACAGTATATTCATACATACATACATACATACATACATACATACATACATACACAGGCACAACTACATGGCCCAGATGCTTCATTGGAACCTGTGCCACAACTGCCACCTACCAGTGGTAAGGAACTGGTGGGATCATAAACCTGAGAAAGTAGTTGAAAACAAACATGCCAAAATACTTTTGAATTAAAACTGTTCCAAACTGTTTTTGGAACACAATACACCAGACCTCACGGTTGAGGGGAGGGCAGGAGTGTGCATAATTGATGTCGCCATACCAAGTGATAGCCGAATTGATGAAAAACAAGAAAAACTTAGCCAATATCAGGATCTTTAAATCGAACTACAACGACTATGGCTTAAACCAGTAGAGCTGGTCCCATTGGTAATCAGCACACTGGGTGCTGTGCCAAAAGACCTCAGCCGGCATTTGAAAAGAATAAACATTGACAAAATCACGATCTGTCAGTTATAAAACATCACCATACTTGGATCTGCGCACATTATACGAAAATGCATCACACAGTCCTGGATGCTTGGGAAGTGTTTGACCTGTGATATTGTGATACGAAATCCAGCATATCAATATCGTTTGCTGTGTATTACTGGATTTTGTGAATAATAATAATAATAATAATAATAATAATAATAATAATAATAATAATAATAATAATAATTGTTGTGGTTAGCTTTGGCCCAGCTCCTGCCCCAAGGAATGTGGAGGTGGATGTGGGGGAGACATCCACATGCCGTAGGCCTGTTTTGCTCCCAGTAGAATCTGCCGACGAAGATTCCTCTGACCAAGGAAGCGTGAGTGACAGGGAAGAGGGGAGTTTGGCAGACAGCCCATGAGGAGATCAGTCATCTGTATCATCCCTGGATTCTGAACAAGAATTAATGACACATCCACGCATGCGTAGAGTGATGCATAGGAGACAACAATTGAAGGATTATTACAAGAGAAAATGAGGCCACCTGTGGTTGGGTGGGGCTGCTGTAATTAGTGCTACAGATAAAAGTGCAGCCTGGTGTTTTAGCCTCATGGCAGTTTATCTGATTCATTGTTTCGTCAAGATCGTGGTTTTGGCTGTTCAGGATTGTGTGTGTGGACTCTCTTGACTTTAGAATTGGACTCAATTTCCTAGTTATTTGGTGAGCAACTGGACTGCATTTAACCTGTGCCTTGTGTGTACCAGAAAATCCCTTCGACATTTAAAAAGGGAGCTGTTTCTGTTTTTCTGTTTATAAAAACTTTTGGGTTTTCCTTTTATCGTGTGGTGTGTGTCTTCCTGGACTAATTACCCTGTAATTACGGGCGGTTGAAACACGCCGGCAGAACAAATAATAATATTATTTCAATGCTTTTGAGTGTAACTCTAGGAAATCCCATCTAATTAAGGAAGTCTTTAAAAGAACAAATGCAGCCAGGCACTCCTAGCATAATTGTTCATATCCCTCAATTTCCTAAACAAGTTGCAAACCTTATTAACTATATGTCTGAAATGTCTCTTGATAACTTTTATCTTACTCTTTCCATCTTGCAAGCACTCACTGCAGTGGAAAATGTCAAGCTTTGCTTTGGTTGCACAGCAAATGCTCCTTTGAGAATGGTACAGATTAGAAACAGACACATTCAGGTGGAAGGGCTGACAGATATGAATTCTTGTTTCTATGGTATAGTCATAGGGGATTCAGCTGGGAATTTTGAGATTGCAGTCCCTGTAGTCAGATAAGAAAAAGCTGAACTTTAGTCTGGGAAGAGAGATCAAATTCAAATCCTTATTTCACCCTGAAGCTCATGAGTAATTTTAGGCTAGTCATTATCTCTCATCCCATCTTACTAGAGACAGTTACTGAGATTAAAACAAGAGTCCCCTGGGAACATACAGTACACATGCATAAGAAATAAATAATGTACATTTATAGGAGTCTTCGGCATCTTGTATTTTTCTAACAGACTGATAATTATATGCAATGCAGTTTAATTATGTAGAGTGCAAAGCTAATATCATCTAGGGATTTAGAAAAGAAGACCCTAGAGAGTGAACGTTATCTTATTTCTTCTAAAGAAAAACAAAACCAAATAATAAAACATGATTCTTTTAAAAAGTGTGGATTATTGTACTCTGTGGAGATACAGTTAACAAAAGGCTACTTATAGGTCTAAATTATTTATGACTCTGATGTTTAACTAAATAGAGCAGCTTTCCACAAAATAGATTTCGCTTGTTTATACTACCCTTTAGCAATTAGATAATTACAACACAATTACAGATCTTCCCTTGAGAACTATTAAACAGCAAAAACATATATTTTACTTGACTTTTTGATGAAAAGGTTCATTTTAATATACAGATATTTAATAAAATGTCATTTTCTTGGAGGAGCAACTGGTAAATAATATATCATTGTTTATATTTATTAGACATCAACACCCATAATTCCCAGCTCACATGGCTGGAAAACATAATGCAACAAATTAATAAAAGGCTTCTTTGAAAAGAAGCGTTCAATTATTTATGCCCAAGCTTTGGACATGTAATATTCCAATGACATATAGAGTTATTGCAAATTAAATGTCGTTTTATGTACGGAATCACAATCTGCAGTCCTCAACTACAAGTTTCCAGTTTTTTATTGGTTCAGGTCATAAGCCATCTCATGGCCATTTTGGCTTGACTTGCCCAAAATCCAAATACAGGTAGTCCTCGATTTACAACCATAATTGAGCCTAAAAGTTAGGTTGCTAAGTGAAACATTTGTTAAGTGAGCTTTGCACCATTTTACCACCTTTCTTGCTACAGTTGTTAAGTGAATCACTGCAGTTAAGTTAGTGTCATAGTTGTTAAGTGAATTTGGCTTCCCTATTGACTTTGCTTGTCAGAAGGTTGGGGGATCACATGATCCAGGGATACTGCATCATAAATATGAACCAGTTACAAAACATCTGAATTATGATCACATGACCAAGGGGATGCTGAAATCTTTGTAAATGTGAAAAAATGGCCATAAGTCCCCCTTTTCAGTGCCATTGTAACTTTGGGTGGTCATTAAATGAACTGTTGTAAGTCAAGGACTACCTGTAGCTGGTTTTGAGGAGATAGCCTCATAGTATATTTCTGCCAAGATACTGCCAACACTCACCTTCTATTGTTGAAATTTGAGATTTTTAGTATCCAGGGCAGGAAGGTTCTCAACCTTCCTTTCATACAGTTCCTCAAGTTGTTGTGACCCCTAACCATAAAATAATAAAATTATTAGGGAACTCAGGGGTCGGTTCTAACTTACCTCACTGCCGGTTCGCTCCCTTCTGCAGTGCCTAGCCGTGCCTCCTGCGCAGTGTCGATTTTTTAAAAAATGCAAAAAAAGAGAGCCTAAAACAAGATGGTCGAGAGGAAAAAAAGCCCAAAAGAAGTTCAGCTTCTGCGCATGCTCAGAAGTTCCCATGGTACAGATTTTTTTTTTTTTTTGCAGTAAGTCTATTTGCATGTGGGTGGGCCCGCCTGGAAGTGGATAGAGGAATGGTGTCTCGATTCCTAAGACTATGGGAAATATGTGTTTTCTGATGGTCTTAGGCAACCCCCGTGAAAGGGTCATTCGACCCCCAAAGAGGTTGCGACTCACGGGTTGAGAACCACTGATCTAGGGGGAAACTGAAGAGTTCTGCCCATTCTCTTCTTAGCTGAAGTATCAGAAGAATAGTAAAGGAAACCTGTCAACAGATTTTCTGGAAGACTGATGAAGTTTCATCCAAAGCTGATATAGAATGGGCCGGAGATGCGTGGTAGTTGGGATGGGCTTTATCTTAGAGCCCTTCTCTTTTCCACTCTACTGTCAGCAGTTTTGTTTTTAGCAGAGCTGTGCTAATTTTTAGGCTGGGAGAAATGTTTTCCATTCTCATCATTTGGGCTTCCAGAACCATGTTAGCTCTGCCTTCATAAATAGCCCAAGTGACAAGTTATCAGGGCACAACACATCCATACTCTTGAACTATTGCTTAAGTAACTTGAAAAGTTGAGGGTGAAGGTTAGTTCCCCAAGTATGTGGGTTGGTTTCCGAACCTTTCATTACCAGACTAGGTAACATCTTCAGCGGAGTTTAGGGAATCCCCTAAACTTTTTTGAAGATGTTACCTAGCTTGGTAAATTATTGGATCAGTATTTCAATTGTAATGCATATTTGCTTGTTTGCCCCCCCAGACGGATACTTTATAAAGATTGAGAATCACTTTAATTATGGTAGATGCTGATGAAAACTATGAAACAGTTGCCATTAGTCAGGTATAGAGTTCTCTCTTTTAAGAATCTGTTTGGAACTTGGTAATGACAAACCGGATATTGTCATTTGGATAGTTTATGTCACGGTAATGCCATGTTTAATTCATTTCATTCTAAAATAATTGCATATTTCAGGAGCTTTTGATCCTGAGCCAATATTGCATTGTATTTTTTACATTTATCATCTCTGGATGTATATATTCCATAAGATCTGCACAAGTATGCATAGAGGCAGGAAGAATTCAAAGGCAAAGAGAATCTCAAATAATACGGTTTTGAAAGTATTACTGTGCAAATTTCCCAGCAATACTTTAGCTGCCTTGAAAACTCAGTTAACAACTTACTTCCTTCAGCAACTTTTGAAAGTTAGAGTGGTGTGCTTAGTGAGTGGTATTTATGAGCAGTTGTCAGGCTGAAGTCATCATTTGGAATTAGAGACTTTTCTGCCATAGAAGAATAGAATTATGGGAACTGGGAGTGGTAGTTGCATGAGGGGAAAAGTTACTAGCCACAACAAATTTCTTAAAGTCCAAGGTCATCCTTTGTTCTGCACCAGCAGATGTAAGGAGGTCAGTGAAATCCCTGCACTTGGATTGGTCCTTGTGATGAACTTGTGGGTGTGGGGATGGGGAGGATGAACCTTAACCTGAGTGGGGCACTGGAAGGAAGTTAGTATCGGGATGGTTATGGTGTGACCAACATGGCTCTGTTAATAAATCGAACCTTGGATGAGAGAATTGGACTGGAATCTGATTTATTTCCCAGATGCTATTTGGGGTGCTGGCATCAGTCCTCGAAGTTCCAGCCTTTCCAGCATCCCCACAATCACATGATTACAATCTGGATGTTTGGCAGTTGGATCACACTACTAAAGTTTGCATGTTTCATAGTCATGTGATCACATTTGTGACTTTTTCTGTTGGCTTCCCACAAACAAAATCAATGGGGAAGCCAGCAGGTTGTATACATCTGGAGCACATAATCCGCACTTTCACTAGGCTACAATAGCCACCTGAAAGCCTTCCTACCCTCTACCCATGCACATTTGTGAGGCACTACAGCATTTCCCAGCCATACTCCACAATGTTCACTTTCCTGCTGACTTGCTTGCGAGCATCCTAGCTTGCTTGTGAGTTCCTCTGCGCTTCCCCATTGACTTTGAATTGACCCCATTGAACCTAGCAGGAGGTTTTATGTTACAATCACATGTGGTTCTTGTTTAATAACTCATGATCCTAACTTAACAATGGTGAGTGCTATGTAGTCATGTGACGTTGCATTTTATGGCTGCATTGTTTAGCAACCCAAATTATTGCCAATTGGTTTCCGGATGCAATTCAAAGTTTTGGTTATGACCTATAAAGCCCTACATGGCATCGGACCAGATTATCTCTGGGACCGCCTTCTGCCGCACAAGTCCCAGTGACCGGTTAGGTCCCACAGAGTCGGCCTTCTTCAGGTCCCGTCAACTAGACAATGTCGTTATCTGTGCCACCAGACTTGGGCCATTAGACCTAGCCCCCTGGCCGACGAGTGTAGTATGACTTGCTATGTGAATGGGAATGAATGATTTTAAATGTTATTAGAGTTTTTAAAGTTTTTTAGCTATATTAATTGGATTTTTAAGATATGTATGTTGTTTATTGTTTTGATATGTTGTGAGCTGCCCTGAGTCCTCGGAGAGGGGTGGCATACAAATCCAAGAAATAAATAAATTCCTGTTCCAATTGGCATCATTAAACAAGGATCAGCTATACTGCTTTTTTTTTAACTTAAGGAAAACAGATGCATCTGATGTATCAATATGAATCTTTTTGAATGTTGAGATCTGAAAAAAATAAGTGTATTGGAGATGCTCGTTTTCCAAGTACGTATATTTATCAATTCCACGGGAGAGGATCTTCTTGTGTGTTGTTTGCAGATACAGAATATGTTTACTAGTGTTTTATTAGTAGTCACTTTGAGTATTCTCTAATCAGATAAGTGAGATACACACTGAAACAACAATAATAGTTTGAGACATTTACAAACTCTTGATGGAGATGCTATTTATTTGGGTCTATTAAGGCATTTTTAATATTTATTTAATCTGGTGCTAGTTTAGCCTCTATAAGTTTTATCATCAAATTTCTATTTACCAATAATTCCTAATAGTTTCTCAAAGGAACATATTAACTTTAGCATAAGACTGAGATAATATTTTCTGCTCCTTAGTGCAAAACTGGTAAATATAACCCTTGACTCCTACAAAACAGAAGTTTTAGACTTTAACAGTTCAAACTCAAAAATATACTTTCGATAGGGGGGCAGATTCTGCATTCTCACTGTAATGAATCGTTTTGTCAAAATGAGGATAATTTACATCAAGGCCAAAGTGCTGGAAACATGGTTAACAGTTTATTACATTTCCAAAATTATGCTCTTTTTATGTAGTTTGGTTAACAGGTTTTGTAGTATAATGAACCAATATAACACTGAAGTCTTTCCAAATATTCACATTTGAAATATGCTTGTGGAATGATTGATGACATGTTATTTCTATGTTGTATTTTAAATGTATTTTGACATATATTTGTAAATACTGGAGTTAAAATTGAATGGCATCTTCCGAGGACGTACATTCCACATTTCTTTGGTAAGAAGACCCTGTTAGAAAGTTGAAAATATTCCAGCATTCCCTTTAAAACATCCCAACCACTTTCCATGCTCATGGAATTTCCCTTGATTAAATAATGTAAAAAAAAGCACAGTAGTATTATTGTTATGTATTAAACTGAATACATGGTTTAACCCAGGTCCAGTGTTTGAGCGGGCGAATGCTCAAAGGCTATCAGCTTAGGCATCTGACAGCTCCCTATAAAAGAGCTAGCTGTCAGACTGAAAGTTGCTGGTTGTACAGAGACGTTGCCTAGTAAATAAGTTTTCCTTGAAGCCTATCTCCTGTCATTATTCTTACAACTCAACAGTGGTGACAAGGGCTTGGAAACTGGAGAACGAAGACGATCAGACTTTTAGGCATTGCAAACAGACAGGCGGTTTTTAGAAGATGCCACTGACAACACGCCAAGCATGTCTGCTTTCCACCCACCAGCATCATTCAACCCAGCCAAGGAGAAATGGGAGACATATATGACGAGGTTAGAGTGCTTCCTAGAAGCTAAGGATCTGCTGGGTCTGACAGATAATCGAAAAAGAGCACTTTTCCTAAGTCACTGCAGTTGTGATGTGTTCAACCTAATGAAGGCCTTGTTAGACCCAACCCATGGCAGGCGATCTTGAAAACCCATTACGCTCCCACTCCATCAAAAGTCATCCGGCATTATGAATTCTGGCAGTGAATGCAACAGGAGAGTAAGACGATAAACCAATATATTGCTGCCCTCCATAAGGCTGCAGGTCACTGTGAATTCAGAGACCTAAATGCCATTTTGGTCGACCAACATTTTGTGGCGTCCAAGATATCCGCCTCCAGAGCCGGCTTCTTGCAAGAACCAATCTGACCCTGGCCATCACTCTGATGAAGCCAGGGTGGCAGAATCATCGACTAAAGCTGCTGAATTGCTTCATAAATTCACTGCCTCCAAAATTGAAGCCAAACCACTGGCCCTGGTGCACAAAGGCATCTATGAGACTCGGCAAGCAGCGACAAGGAAGTCTGCCACACAGATAGGAGGCTTTGATTTGAAACAGAGGACAAGAGAGCTGTGGGGGTCAGCACCTGAGGGCATCATGATATTTCCGTGACACCATTTGCAGGTGGTACAATCAGTGAGGACATTACTGTACACTGTCTTGTTACTGCTGTTAGCCACCCCGAGTCTCCGGAGAGGGGCAACATACAAATCCAATAAATAATAATAATAATAATAATAATAATAATAATAATAATAATAATAATTTGGCAAGGGTTTGCCATGCCATTTTGCCCACCAACCGTATGCATGCAGCTGACGCCACACAAAACAACCTGTCAAAACCTTTTTTGTGGGAAGATTGGAAACTGCGCCAAAAAGCTGCAGTGCAGGGGCAGCCAGACATCAACCAGACTCCATTGTGTGAGCGAGTCTACCATGGAAGAACGAGATGATCGTCACCATGTCCATTGACAGTGCTCCATGCCTCATGGTAATCAGCTTGACAAACTGATCTGGCAGGGCATTCTTGAACCAGTCGACCATACTAAAAGCGAGACCACAAAAGTAACACCCATTAAAGGGGATAGCACCGTTATAATATGCATGAATTACAAAAGCACGTTGAATAAAACATTGCAACAGAGGTCCATCTAGTGCCAATTGTGTACCATCTTCTGCATTTCCTAGTACCTGGCCATTTTTTTTTTACTAAACTTGACTTGGCACAGGCGTACCAGCAGCTGCCAGCAGATGGCGCTACTGCTGAGGAATACATCGTTGTGACTCATAGGGAGACATTCAGGTGTCACAGGTTGCAGCTTGGTGTTAGCATGGCCCTGGGGTTGTTCCAGAGTGTGATGGAGCACCCATTGCAGAACATTCCTAGAGTCATGTCATATTTTGATGATGTCTTGATCTCAGCTGTGGCCCAGACCAGTTCTGCTGGTCAGAATGGTCCTATCAAAACTGTGCATTGTTGGGCTTAAAGCCAAGTGTAGTAAATGTTTGCTGAGGGGGGCCTGAAGTCACATTTGTGGGCTATCAAATAGATGGCAATGGCATACACCCCACTGAAAGCAAGCTCAGAGCCATTCACGAAGTAGCCACCCCAAGGAATCAAAGCAAGCTCCAAGCCTCCCTTGGGCTCCTCAATTTTTATAGTCCCTTCCTGTGGAACAAGGCTACCGATTGCCAATCTGTGGCATAGATTCCTGGCAAAGAATACCCCATGGGTTTGGGGGTCTAGGAAAGCCGAAGCCTTTAGGGCCGTTAAACAATTTTTGGATGGAGTGGGTTGAGGTAGTTTTAATGGGCTCAACCTCTGTCAAGGCCATAATCAAAGTCCTGTGGTACCTTTTTGCCACCCAAGGACTACACAATGTCCTGGTGTCCAATAATGGGCCACAGTTCACCACTACACAGTTTGCGGGGTTCTCAGCAGACCTAGGGATCTGCCATGCTGTCAGGCCAAAGTCTTCATGTGGAGTTAGAGAGTTCAGCCTGACACAACACAAGGGGGGATGGGAGGGGTAGTGAGTAGTCAGTGAGTAGACACATGCTTTGTCTGAGCCGTTCTATCCTTCAATGAATGCCCTTGTAGAACATTTTGTAAGATCAGCCAAGGAGACTTTAGGAAGGGAATTGGCAGCCCAGGGTGGACAAATTTATACTGTCCCAAAACATTACCCCTTGTGCAACTACTGGCCGCAGCCCGGCCAAATTATTATTCATGGGTTGCAGGCTCCATTCAGTCTTGGACCACCTGCACCCAAACTGCACACCGAAAGAAAACAGCAAGTCAGACCAAACCATCAGGTCCTTCACAATAAACTGAGCATTCAAAAAAAAAAAAATGCCGAGAAGTCCCTATGGCTACCTGGAGAGGTTGAGAAATCTTAGGCCCAATGTCCTACTTAATCAGGCTTAGTGATGGCCAACAATGTAAAAGGCACATCAACCAAATTAGAAGGTGTGCAAGGAGAGAGTTTCAAAATCCACAAACTGAAAATAATTATACTCCTTCCATAGCTAACTGAAGCCTGATGGTGTCAGAAGACCTACTTAAGGCACCAGGAGTCCAGCGGCAATCGCATGATGAACCAGTTCCAAAATCCAAAGAGGCCATGCCTGAAAGCTTCCAGGAGCCTCTAAGCTCAGACCTGTCCACTCAGGCTGCTCCCTTGCAAATGACTGAGCTGTGCAGATCAGGGAGGCTTCCCAAATGCCTCGCCTACCCGTGTGATTACATATGCCGCATGAATTGCTTCATCGAGGAGGGGAGGGGTGTTATGTATTAAACTGAATACATGGTTTCACCCAGGTCCAGCATTTGAGCAGGAGAATGTTTGAATGATATTGGTTGAGGCATCTGACAGCTCCCTATAAAAGGGATAACTGTCAGACTGAAAGTTGCTAGTTGTACAGAGACGTTACCTACTAAAGAAGTGTTGCTTGAACAATTATATTATTACTGGCTAAGAACAAATAGGAATAGGAACTGAATAGGAGCAACTAGAGACTCAGGTCCACTAAAATATTAACATGTTTTTACTTAAAATTCTCACTTGAATTCAAAAACTTATGAGATAAATCTATAGCCTCAATCTAGATTTACCTGTTGTTAAACAACCAAGAATACTTTATTTTATTTTATTTAAAAGTTCCATATCTGCAAAACTTAACTTGCTGGAAGAAATCCCAACTGTAATGTTTTAGCCATTTATAATTGTTTCTTTATGAAATTTTGAATCTTACTGTCTGTAACATTTGGGAAAGTTTTGTAGAAGGAAACTGGGAACATTATCACAGCTTTGTTGCATTTTTGCTAATAGAAACTGGTTCTAGCCTAGGCTTCTAAGCAAGTCCCAGACAAGCCTGGGCTTTTTGCCTGTGCAAGCTCTACCCTTTCCACATAATACACTTTTGTGATACTAGTTTATACTATTGAAATATTTATTTAAAATGGCGTTTCTTGCCTGACCTAATGACAGTATAATTATTCATAATTCCAGATTTGGACCGGGACTCACTGCTCACGGTCACTCATGCCCTCATCACCTCGAGGTTCGACTACTGTAACGCTCTCTACATGGGGCTACCTTTGAAAAGTGTTCGGAAATTTCAGATCGTGCAGAATGCAGCTGCGAGAGCAGTCATGGGCTTCCCCAGGTATGCCCATGTTACACCAACACTCCGCAGTCTGCATTGGTTGCCGATCAATTTCCAGTCACAATTCAAAGTGTTGGTTATAACCTATAAAGCCCTTCATGGCATCGGACCAGAATATCTCCAAGACCGCCTTCTGCTGGACGAATCCCAGCGACCAATTAGGTCCCACAGTGGGCCTTCTCCGGGTCCAGTCAACTAAACAATGTCGGTTGGCGGGCCCCAGGGGAAGAGCCTTCTCTGTGGTGGCCCCGACTCTCTGGAACCAGCTCCCCCCAGAGATTAGAACTGCCCCTACTCTCCTTGCCTTTCGCAAACTCCTTAAAACCCACCTTTGTCGTCAGGCATGGGGGAACTGAGATATCTCCCCCGGGCCTATATAATTTATGTATGGTAGGTTTGTAGGTATGTCTACTTAAAAATGGGTTTTTTTAACTATTTTAAATTTTAAATTGTAAATTATTAGATTTGTCAGGAACTGTTTTTATTGTGCTGTGAGCCGCCCCGAGTCTACGGAGAGGGGCGGCATACAAATCTAATAAACAAATAAACAAATAAATAAATAAATCTAGAGTTTACCTCCGCTTCCCACACAGGAAATGAAATTTGTGATTTTCTCTCTGATTTCTATCCAAAGTAATCAACATTTCCCATTGTCAGACAGCTTTTGATTTAAAGCCCCCTCATAATCTTCCCCTCATCTGAACCCAATCAGTTCCACCACCTGCCATTTAGTGTAGTTCCAGAGAAATATAACATCCATGTTCTTCTCCCTTTCACTAAATAGAACAACTGTCACTCATTTCAAACCTTTCTTTCTTCTTTAAAAGTCAAACTCTCTGAGAGGCAGTTTAGAACATTGTTTTTCAACCTTGGCAACTTTACCATGTGTGGACTTCAAGTCCCAGAATTCCTCAGCCAACTGGAATATTTGGTTTAGAATATTGCTGGTCCAGTGTTTTTCATTCTATTAGAGTTTTAAAGGGAAATGGCTGATATAGAGGTACTTTATTCATTGTGAGGAGGAGTTTCTGTGTCACACACAAATGTTGTTCCTCAAAACATTTAAAACTTAAAACATCTTTAAAATAACACCAGATCTGTTCATGGCATGTCTTTCCTCAGTTTTGTGCCCATTATGTCAGGGAAATTTGTTGATAATCACATTTCTCTCTTCCAAAGCAGGCAAACCTTGGGGAAATACTATATGAGGGGGACTTAGTTACTTTGCAACAAACCCATTTCCCCCCTTTTTTTCAGACCACGAATTGCCAAATATGGAAGCAAGCATATTGAATTAAGCTTGATTCTTGATAATTATATAGATTTAATGTCTTATTATCCTGCTAACAAATACCCTGAAAATAAGACCCTGTCTTATTTTTTTTTGAACCCTGAAATAAGCATTTGGCTTTATTGCCATGCACTCAAAAGCAGGATGGGGCTTACTATCAGGGGATGTCTTATTTTGGGGAAACAGGGTAGCTAAGAGTGGAATGGTCTTTTTACCAAGCCCCTGATGAAGTCCTCTCTACTACAACTCTATTTTACAATACAATCATAAACAGGATACATCTCCAACCTATCACATACTATCAGATTTTTGCTGTTATATCATTCTTCCAAGTATGAGGGCATTTATTATTGTCTTCTTGCAGTAAATCTGTCTGTTTAAAAAACTTCATAGTGCTTTAAGCTTCCTTCCCAGTTCTTAACTTTTGAAAAAGAAGATTTAATAATACTGCATACAGAAACATCAGAGCTCCATCAGAATCATACTTGATTTGGAGAGAGTAAAAAGCTTTTAGGTTCCCATAGCTATCTTTAGGTTGTTTCCTTAATTTCTCATTTTACACTTTATTCTATACACGTAAGACAAACATTTATTTGGCAGACTTTATTTACTCATGTGTTTAATCTGTTTTGCTGACTGGCTACTACGTGTTGTTTTAGGGAAAAAATTAACTTCATAATTTTACTGGTTCCTAAAGAGAGATTGCATTTTTGTTTCATAAGAAATTTTGAGTAGCACTGATAAAAGGCTAGATATTAATATTTTGAATAAAGTGGCATAAAAATGTAATTACTGAAAAACAACATATATATATATGAAGGTCTTGGCATATTCAGGTTTCTTCCCGTGTAGGATTTAGAGATTTCTGGCGACGTTTCGACGAGGTCCCACTCGTCATCTTTAGGCTGGTGCTTCTGTCCTTGTTCTAGGGCGAACACGAACAGAAGCACCAGCCTGAAGATGACGAGTGGGACTTCGTCGAAACGTCACCAGAAATCTCTGAAATTTACACGGGAAGAAACCCGAATATGCCAAGACCTTCATACCTGTACCCGTGAAAATCTACGGATAGATAGATAGATAGATAGATTTTTCTGTTGGATCCCAGTAAGGGTATGGCTAGCTGATGAGGCCAGAACAAGGCCGAAATAGCGCAATCCTAATTTTAAAAATTCAGCAAAAACGTGATACATATATGTATGTATGTATGTATGTATGTATGTATGTATGTATGTATGTATGTATATGTATATGCACACACACACACACTTAGTGGTATCTCTACTTACGAATTTAATTCGTTCCGTGACCAGGTTCTTAAGTAGAAAGTTTGTAAGAAGAGGAAATTTTTCTCATAGGAATCAATGTAAAAGCAAATAATGTGTGCGATTGGGAAAACCACGGGGAGGGTGGAGGCCCTGTTTCCTCCCAGGAGATTCCTAGAGAGGCCCCACAGAGGCTTCTCCCAAAACCTTTCCAGCCGTTTCCACCCAGGAGATTCCTAGAGAGGCCCCACGGAGGCTTCTCCCTGTCTTTTCCAGTTACAGTTCCAGAGGCTCAGGTTTGTAAGTGGAAAATTGTTCTTGAGAAGGGGCAAAAAAATCTTAAACACCCAGTTCTTATCTAGAAAAGTTCATAAGTAGAGGCATTCTTAGGTAGAGGTACCACTTTATGTGTGTGTGTGTGTGTATCTATGTATTAACGATTAATTTTGGAATTCTCTGTAACACAAGTTAACAGTGAAGCTCCAGTTTCACCTTTTTAAAAAAAAGTAGTTGAAGTCCACAAGTCTTAAAGTTGCCAGCTTTGGAGATCCCTGGTTTAAAGCTATTTTGAAGTCAGAAATATTTGAAAAATATAGTCCCAAAGTAGGGTGAACATAGTTTAAGATCCCTGAAATTCTGGTTGAATCTACTTTGTACCATCAATGTGTCTTCTGCTCTCCAGTCCTAAGTTGTGTGTGCTTGCTGATCATTGAAATGTTTCATTTTCATTCTATTCCAATCAACTGAATTTTCAAACATTCATTTCATAATTATTCTATTCTCCCTTTCAATGTGTACTATTAGCAACATAAGATACGGTAATTAGTCAGTCTTAATCTCTTCGAAGATGTGATGGAATGTGCACTTGCAACAGCAGAGTGGGGTGAATATTGCCAACCCAAGAGTTTTTCCCAGAAAGAAGAGATCATCTGGATCAAGACTGCAGTCTCGAAATGGAAGGTGAGAGGGAACAAGAGGTTCAGGATAACTGCATCCTAGAATCTCCCAGGATATATCTAGTAGCTTAGAAAAGTATAGCTTTAGGTTGGCAAGATTCTGGCCATCAGCTGTAAGCAAATAAAAGGGTTGGACTTAAAAGGATTTCACTGACTTATCCCTTGGCTTGGGCCTTAAAGAAAAGCCACTCTTAAAAATGCATTCAATCATCATTCATCCAGTTCTCACATTTGCACTCCAATTATGGATTCAATACAGGCATACATTTCAAAAATGCTTCCTACATCAAATAGTTGTATGCAAAAACTTTTGGCACTCTAATAAAATAGCATATTTCAGTAAATCCCCACATAAAGAAAAAATGTATATGGTAAAAACTTAAAACTTATGTTCAAATTCACCTGGGAATATTTTTTAAATGCCCCCAACCACACTAGATTCTGGCTGGTGCGCATATAACATAATGTATTTTTTTAAAAGATAACACAAAATAAATCAAAATAGCTGTAGTGGATGCCTGTAATAAATTAGGTTTAAAGGCATGTATCCATTTTACTTGCTTGCTTAATGAAAGATTGGTTGGAGCTGCATTACCTCCAGGGAAAATGTTCTATTAA
This sequence comes from Erythrolamprus reginae, assembly GCF_031021105.1. NCBI lineage: Eukaryota > Metazoa > Chordata > Lepidosauria > Squamata > Dipsadidae > Erythrolamprus > Erythrolamprus reginae. The sequence goes on along the minus strand of NC_091951.1, from coordinate 285,153,243 downwards.
ATGGGAGCTACTACAGAGAATGCTTGTAGAACATGCTGGATAATAGTTTGAAGCCCAAGAAAAATGTCTGCAAACTGGCCATATATGCAAAACAGAAATCCAGATCACTGCAAAAGACCAACTGGAAGGTTTAGATTGGATGTTTCAACTAAACAATAATCTTGGAATATCTGTGCTATTAATTTAAATCAGCATTTATTTGGAGCCCGCTTTAATTCTTGTTTTTATTTCCTATTGCATTTTTATTCTGTATGTTCTGTAAGCTGTCTGGGGTGCAATGTTTTTAGCAATAGCTATAAATGAATAAATATCATCAAATCAACCATGAAGTACTTACAGGTAAAAAGAGAAAGGGTTTGGAATAGTCTTCACAGTCCCCAAACTTGATTATTATTGTACATGTAAGCAGTCCCAAGAATAATTTGATATTAGAAGAATTTCTGCAAGGAAGAATGAGGGGAAAAATCCAAAGAATAGCAAGATGGTCTCATTGCAGGAAACATTTAGGAGCCTTTATTTCTGCCAAAAATGTTACAAAAGAGTTGTGATTCAAATGGTTTCCAATTGCCATAGTCACTTTTTTTTCATCTGCAAATTTTTGTTTAAACTTTGCTCATTCAGATGTATCATATTCTGTCCACTTGAGGACTCATTTGAACATACAATTTTACTAAGGATGCCTGACTGTTTGCATACAACTTTATTTTGTTTAACTATAATGCGGGGACAAGGTAATGAAACATTTATCTTTTCAGCTGTTTGGTTTCAACAATTTAAATAATGCAGCTCAACTACTGATGTATTGCTCGTAACTGTTTGGTGTTTTGTATGATTTTTTTTAAAGCGTTGCCTAATATTATCAGCATTTATTAGTATAATAATTTTTCATTGTTAAAATAGTTTAATTACAAAATGGAATATTTTTTAAAAATTTCATTTTAATTATAAAATGGAAGAAATTTCTCTTCAATTTGAACACATCACATTTGTCTTATGAGAACAAGATTTACAGTCGTAAGTTGCACATAAAGGGTTTATTTTAAATGTTTTAAGGATAGAGTTACATCATAATTATAAAAATTACTTACAGAATTAAGTAACAGATTTAAAGTTTTAAAGTGTTTATACTTCTAAATGCAGAGAACAGGGAACTGTCTACATCATTAAAAAAAATATGAAACCAAGCTCTAGAGATGAAGTCATTTACCTAATTTTAAAATGTGAACACGAAGACCTTTGAACTATACACATAGCAAGAACCATCCAAATTGCACTAATGATGAAAAATATAAAAAGCACAGCATTTCCAAGGAACCACACATTTTTATTATTATTATTTGGTTCTTTGAAATGGTTGCAATTAATATATCCATGGAGAAGTCTTAATTTTTAAAACTTACCAATTTAAGGAAGTTAAAAATTATCCAGCAAAAACAGCTTTTTGCACAATTGCCTGGGTTTCAATATGATTCCACTTCATCACAATTTAGGATTTGGCACAAAAAAAGCCTAGTACTAATTTGAACTGATTTTTATTTCTTTTTGAACAAAGTACATGGTCCCTTCAAATGCTGCATGACACATACAACTGGAAAGTTACCTCCTGTTGGCACTATGCTTGCCTCACCAGTGCATTTAATCCTACTACCACCATTAAAACAGCACAATAATCAAATTCACAAAAAAACCAAAAACAAAATAAAAAATCCTAAAAACCTAAACATTTTTTAAACATGCAACTTTAACTTTCTTACATTGAACATTCTACCTTCTAAGCATGCAAAAAAGGGATGGTCTGCATTTAAATTTTGTCTTAAAATTTTACAGAGTAGCCTGACATCACATAAAACACACAATATACAATACTACAGCAGGTAAATGGAGAAAGGCCAGTAACTTTTATACACAGATCCATAGCTTGTGCCACCACAAGCTTGTAATAACTTGGGAACCAATGCTGAATCCCTGGAGCAAGGGACCAACATTAGTTACCAGGGTGACAAGCACTGCATGCAGATCTGAAATATGAGCCTAAAATGAAGCCCAAAACAGATGGGCAGGGTATAAAATTAAGTATCTAGCTCAAAAACAGAAAAAACATGGTCTAAGCTATCAAAAAAGCAGACAATGTGGACACTTAAAAACCCATAAAATTTATACAGAATATAGATTACTCTAAACTGGCAGAATGTGGTGTATTATTAAGAGGCTTGCAGAAATCACCTCATCACAAGCTCTTTGAACATGATCTTTTCATTCCATTTAATCCTTAGCAAGTATCTTGAGATATACTCTGGATTTATAGTTTATGTAGCCCACAATTCAAAGTACTACATTTACATGTTTCTCTTGTGTATATTTAATACACACTCATTCTTGTGCCACAATATCAACTTGGGCTCATGGAGCCAGGCTCAGCTTTGAGATATACATGCAGGACTCTAAAGAGTCAATAGAAAACATACAGATCTGCTGGATGAAAAACACTGGGTCGCAAATCTGTTCACTTTGTTCAAGAACACAGGAACATCATGACTCAGGTACTCAGGGCTTAAAAACTGCATTGGAAAAGCTCTTCATGGAAAAGACAACAGCTTGCCTTTGGTTGCCTGTGATGAAATACTGGACATAATGCAATAGTAGCAATGGTCAAGAAATTTTAAGATACTGTTTATATATGGTGAGTATTACCATTAAAGAGCATAATGAGGCACAAGCCTTAAGGCTACAATATGAATTCAGGCAAAAAAATTTTTTTTTTTAAAAAAGTTTAAATTGCATTGAGTTTAATATGCATACTCACATCAGAGGTAAACCTAATCCCAAAAAGCTGATCAGCAATACTTTCTAAAACTCCTCAGCCTTGTAGTTAAGAAAAGAGGCTTGGTTCTCATTTACTTGTGCAAAGCAGTCCCTTCAGTCACTGCAATGCTCCACCTCAAATTGGTTGCTGTTATATTTTCCACTGATTGGTTTAAAAAACTACAACGCCAATCTACCACTTTGCAAACAGAAAAAAAAGAAAGAAAAAAAATTATGACCCAAGAATGAATTCTGAAGCTGTGGGCGGCTTATTTACATCCATCTTCGGCTGCAGATGGCTGAATCATGGAGACTGCCTAGCTTCCGTTAGATAGTGCACCATTAGCATGCAGAGCCCTAGTGTTCTTTTAATGTAGTTCACATTAAACAGCATTCCTCAAGCAAATACAATGTACAGCACAAAAGGCGACAATAGGTTGGAATTGCACATCTTGTCTGGACTCACCCAAAGAAGAAAGGCCAGGAGAAAAAAAGGTAGAAGCCTTCTTTAGCAGAAGGAAACAAGAAGGAATGCAGTATATCAAAATAGAAGGCAACAGATGACTTTCTTTCTCAGTAAGACAAGCCTTTAATGTATGAGGACTCTTATGAGGTTTGTCATTACATGTAACAGATTTTAGTCCACATACAAGAATCTAAGTTGCTAGATTCGATAGACACCCAATAGTTGCTGTGTAGTATCCTTTAATGTTAACATGAATGACTAAGCTGCTACGTCACCAAGCACCTGGGTTCTGCTAAAAAAAGTTAACAAAAAATCCTACAACAACAATATTGAGAACTGAAGGCATCCTTGTTTTAATTTTATCCAGGTCCTACCTACATTTGATAAACACTTGTTCTGCATTTTTCTTATCAACTGCATAATATGTATACCATATTCTATTATCCTGTAATTAAAATGTACAACATTCTCATGTAATAGTATCTGGAACATAGGACACTGATATTAATTGGTTTAGGCACTCCTTAACACTGCTTAAAATAGTTTTAATCATCTCTGCCCAAACCCCCAAAACAAGGACGTAATATGTTTAATACAAGAAAACTTAATATTACATACAGGAAAGCAATTTAATATCAAGCTACATTTGCATTGGCAGTTGAAAAGTTAAGTGAAAAGCCAAGGGAAAGTTATAATTGGGGGTGAGGGAGAAATCAGATGATTACATTGCTAGATTTTTACACAGCTTGAATTTGCAGCTGCTGGTTTTTTTTGTCCTAACTTTATCCAGATACCCCCCTCCCCCAAAAAAGACTTCCTTTAAGAAGAGGAATTCCCCTACATAAAATGTGTCATGTTCACATCAAAGTCTATTGTACAGTTTCCTGGCAGAGATTGTGGGCTCGCAGGGACATCTAAGCTTTCAAATAAACTGGAAAGCAGTTAAGTCTTCTGTGTCTACACAAGTTTGGCAAAAGTTTGAATGGTGGCGTCTAGGATGTCTTCACCAAATCATAGACATAAATATGGAAATCATCATCAAACTTGATGAAATAGACAGAGGGTTTGGCTTCAACTTGATGAATGACCATGCCAGTCCTTTTTGAGCCATCTTCTTTGGCATATTCCACTTGTTTTCCAACTAGGCTGTCCACAACCTCTCCAGGTTCCCGCTCTGCTGGAGGTGAATCGTCTGAAAAGACAAAGTTTATATTAAGCAGGGTGTCCAGGGGGAAAGCATTTTGAAATTCCCTGATATTTCCCTGTAACTTGCGATGTAGTTAAGGTGCGGTCGTAGATGACGTCTTACCAAAAGGCTAAACCGTGGAGAAATATCAGTAAGTGAGGAAGTAAGTTGTTGCCACAATTATGCTCATTTATTTACATGATTTTCCCTTACTTTAAAACATTTTAATACAGTTTGGTTCCCCCCCCCCCCCCCGATTTATTCTGTTTTTTTTCACAAATTCCCTGATATTTCCCAAACTGCCAATTTCCCTGATAATTCCAATTTCCCTTGTTTTCCAGGTTTGCTGGACACCCTGATTAAAACACAATAGCGTTTAACATAATGTATCTTCTTAAGTCCATTTACTCATGACAATTATCTATTTTGCTACTATCAGTTTATTCACTTTTAATTATAGGCAGGAGGCCAAAAAAATATTTTTTTTTCTAAAGGAGTATATTGTTTACTTCTGTCATGTTCTCATCATACTCTAAATAATAAATAATAACACAGTTAGGTTATGGCTTAGCTAAATGGAATATTAATGGATAAAGCAATCTATTGAGATTGAGATATTACAATATACAAGAAACACGTATGGCATATAATAGAATACATAGGAACATACTATTTTCAAATAATAATTCTTAAAATAAAATAATATAACATTATGTTTTTGGAATAATAATCTTATTTAGTAAAAAAGAAAACCAAAACAAATTACAGTGATACCTTGTCTTACAAACTTAATTGGTTCTGGGATGAGGTTCTTAAGGTGAAAAGTTTGTAAGATGAAACAATGTTTCCCCATAGGAATCAATGGAAAAGCGATTAATGTGTGGAAGCCCAAAATTCACCCCTTTTGCCAGCCGTTTTAGCGCTTCTGGGATTCCCCTGAGGATCCCCTCCATAGGAAACCCCACCTCCAGACTTCTGTGTTTTGGCGATGCTACAGGGGAATCCCAGCATTGCAAAAATGAGCGCTTCGCTGGCAACAGAAGTCCAGAGGTGGGGTTTCCCAGCAAAGGGAGCATCATGGGAATCTCAGCAGCACAAAAACGAGTGCTTCGCTGACAACGGAAGTCCAGAGGCGGGGCATCCCAGTGGCAGCGGTGGGTTTGTAAGGTGAAAATAGTTTGTAAGAAGAGGCAAAAAAATCTTAAACCCCGGGTTTGTATCTCGAAAAGTTTGTATGACGAGGCGTTTGTAACACGAGGTATCACTGTAACTACCAGTTCAAGATTATGCATATACTAAGTATGTTACAAAATATCCATTAAAAATTAACTGTTGTTATATCTCTCCTTAACGCTTTAAGTATAGGCTGTGCTTTAAAAAAACACACCTCATTTGCAGATGCTTCTGCTTAAAAACAGTGAGTATGATTCTCCAATATCCCAAACTAGGATAGTAAGGAAATCTATTCTGCATATATGTGAACATGGTGAAAGATTCACCAACTCCCAAACAGTAATTTCTTAACCTAACAAATACTCTAATCAAACTTAATAGGCCTAAAAGTTACGGCAGTATGCCTAATGTTTCTATAACTCTCTTTCTAAGCTTCAAACTGCACAATAAACAATTAAGTCTTTGAATAGTAGTCTTTTTTTTAGCCATAGGAAACTTTGCAATAAAGGAAGGCAATTTCTATGCAGTTGCAAGAGAACGCATTAATTCTGACCATGCTCTTGAAGCTGAAATATCCCACTGGAAATTAGCCACAGAAGCGGATGGCAAACATAGAACCTTAAATGCTAGTGACTTACAGTATCTTTGAAAGTACACTGGGAGTCAAGCCCAGCACACCTGATGGAAAAGTTCAAAAGCATAATAAACATTGTTTTAAGAAATCACAAAAGGTGAAGTCACTGAGTAAAGAAAACCATTGATTTTGCAATTGTTATGCATATACTATAAAAACATTAAAATTGCTATAAACATGTCTGCAACAAAAACATGGCTAAATTTTTTTAGAACTGTGGTAATCTAAGGAACTGTTGCTGCAGGCAAATGCGATATTTCAGGGGCTTGTTCCAGAACCTGAACACAACATAAAAGTGACTACTGGTCCCCATTTCCTTTCAATGTTATAGTCTTTCTCTTTCAGGAGAGTCACTCTCCTACACTCCCATTACACAAAGCAGTCAGTTTTGCAAAAAAAAAAAAAAAAGCATGTATATTTCCTGCTTTTTCTCTTCCATCCTGGGTAACACTGTATTATTCTCTGAACAAAATCTCTTATGAATTAAGCTCAAGATTTGGTGATTTAATAGGCACATGCTTATTATTTCTTGGAAGTGTTGCAGGAATGGTTTGTCATTACCTTGTACAAGTATTTCTTATCTTCCCAATCTTGTTCATAACCCTAAAATTTCTATTGGTATCTCAGCAAAGTACTATGTCCAACTGCTTTTTGAAGATCAGCCAAGGTTATCTCAATGGTGTTAACTGCAGTAACAGTGCTGCCATACCTTCCCATTGTTTTCAGCAGCCTCCCTTTAAGCCCACCTCCTTTAAGATATTCATAGCCTCACTAGTATTCTTGCTTTTTGTCAGTCCTTTAAGATAGGGCAGGTCACAAAACAAATATTACAAGGTTTTCAGGAAAACTCTTTATTATACTAAGTTCAAATAAAAGAATCTTCAAAGCTTGACCAATTTGTCAATTCTGGTACCAATTAAAATCAAGACAAGTCTATATTAATTTCTTTCTTACTCTTCCTTCTATCTTGGACTAGGCAAACTTTTCTGTAAGCCCCTATTACTGACCTCCCCCCTTTTCTTTCCCCCTTAATGGCTCTCTCATATCTTCCCCAACCTCAGAACTACATTCATTTATATGATTTTTTTGGTAATCCTCATCTTCCCAAATAGGAGATCTGAGTTTTCCTATAGCTGGATGTAAATACAGGACACAACAGAACGTTATATTTCATAAAAGAAAAGAAAAATAGAAATTAAAGAACATTAAACATAATTTAGGTAAGTAGTCACATGCCATGGATGTGAATACTACCAACTGCAGCAGTCAATTCTCTTACTTTCCCTTCCAATTAAGTATTTGTTGTGGAAATCTAGTTTCATTTTGACTGAACATTCAAATATGCACCAATTATGTTGAAGAACCTTTCTGTTCTCCACTTTGTATGGTTTTCAGTTCAATTCACAATAATTATTCTTTATATTGGTGATAAAATTTATTCTCAAAAGTCCTGAATTCTACACACTCAGAGAATTTTAAATTTATTTTTATATATGGATCAACTTACTAGAATCAGGCATAATACGGAGATCGCCTTCTTTATAGTCATCTAAGAGCTGGTACATGTACAAGACAGGATCCTTTTCATAGGTGATATAAAACCATGTCTTCATTATAGGTGCTTGAGCCAAGACCATTCCCCTCCATTCATCTTTTGAGCCGTCTTCTGTCTCAAACATATGCTCTACTGCTTTGCCAATCATTATGTCTGCCAGGTGGGCATCACTGATTCGAGACGAAGCTGAAAGAGACAGTTCAAAGCTTAGTTAACATTATAAGCTATACCCATTCTACTTTAAGATGCCAGAAAAATAGTATAAATTCCACAGTTGAGCATTGCCCGACTTCAAAACTAGATAAATACTTGATTCTACTCAAGTTTTTATTAAAGATGAACATAATTAAAAATTATCTGTATGGGATTTAGGCAAGAAGGATATTCAGCAATCTCACTTAAAAGCTGAAGAAAACACTTCTAGTTATTTCATTAGAAACTAAACTAAAGCAGGACCTTACTGTCTGGTTACCTTATTCTATGCATATATCAAATCTTCTGGCAGTGGTTTCCCATAAACAAAGATAGGTTGTTTTCAATAAATCATAGTCTCTTGTTCTGCCTTGTACTAGACTACTGGGATACTGACTATATACACAGTTCTTGCCATGAGTATTAACACTGGTTGAAGGAAGGAAGGTTGCTATCATGGCTCCATTGAAGAATGTAAACATATAGGTAATCATATGTAAAGATAAATCTGGAAATCTTGAAAGAATCATTTTCATCATAAAAGGCTTCAGACTAGCTCATCAGACTAGAACAGTGATGGTGAACCTTTTCCCCCTCGGGTGCCGAAAGAGCATGCACGTGTGGTAACACGGATACACAAGTGACCACAGCCAAAATTCAATGCATGAGTAGGGCAAAAACAGGTTCCCCCGCTCCCCGGAAGCCTTGTGGAGGCCTTCTGCTGGGCCCAATAGGCTCATGTTTCACCCTCCCCAAGCTCCAAAGGCTTCCCTGGAGCTGAAGGACGTTAGAAACGCCCTCCACCATCCCCCTGGAGGTTCTCTAGTAGCCAAAAATGCCCTCCCAGAGCCTCTGTATGAGCCAAAAATCAGCTGGCTGGCACACACATGAACATTGGAGCTGAGCTAGGGCAACAGCTTGCGTGCTAGCAGATATGGCTCCGCGTGCCACCTGTGGCACCCATGCATAGGTTCGCCATCACTGGACTAGAAGCTGTATAACCATAATACAATGTCCATATATAGGATTTGCAAATTCCCAGCTTTTGGTTTGGCAATTTATGGCTGTAGCCACTGCTCCACCAAAACTCCAATTATTCTTCATGGCAAATAATTCTAGAACACTGAGAATAAATTCAGACTAAGACAGGGTGGAGGGAAATTAGTAACTGTAATTTTATGGTTGATTCCCTTTGCTCTTAGGGACAGGTCAACCTGTTTGTGAAATAGTTTACATGGAGGGTCTTCTCTGAATATTTGTCAAGGCAATATAAACTTTTAAAGAATTGCATGGCTGTAATAAAAAGTAACCCCCCCCCCCCAAATATTTTAACAATAGCATCATCCTGCCTTTATATATTTAACTCAAGGTGGTAAAAATATACCTAATATTCTTGCCCCCTACTTTCTCCACAACAACAGCTCTGTAACTGAGCTGAAAAGGAGTGATTTTAAAACTGAAAAGTTACCCAGCTAGCATCCATGCATAAGAGATACCTAGAATCTATAATCTCGTTTTAGGCCAATATCTTCACCTCTATACAAAATTGGCTTAACTGGTATATTACAAATATTCTTTGCTTTAATTTATGTATTTCTAGTCCCCTTGGATTAAGTAAGAACAGAGGCTATACATTTAATAAATCAAACAAATGACTTATCTGAAGCTTGTTCAATTTCACCACAACCATTAACATTGATATCAATATTATTTGGAAGTGATTTTCTTAGAAGCTAATTTATTGACAAAAAAGGATTCTTCTGTTGTACTAAACTATTTTTTATATTTTAATTTGCTGCTTTGTGGAATATAAAAATACTTATATCTGTACTTTAGACAGGTACTATGTTCAGCCTGGCAGCTGTTCATAAAGATATCTGGGGATTATTTTTAATTTTTCTATCCAATATTCCCAGTGCAGAAAATCATTGTTCACTTACTTCTATAGCCTGTGGCATTATTTGACAATTAACACCCAATGCTTCTCGTCTCCATCAAAATACTTACCAACTCGGTCTGGAAGGACTTCAAGTGCTGAAACCCTCTCATCTTTGTGAAGTTCTAGTCCATACACACAATCAAATCCATCATATTTAATAAGGAAGAGAGAGGGGTTTACTGGAACCTGGTCTAGGACTGTGCCTTTCCACTGTGTCACAGGCCCACTCCCTTCTTTCCATCCATGTTGTATTCTGCAGCCTACAATATTTCTTCTGGGTTGAGAAATGGGTTTACTTGGTCCCACGTTGTTTCGATGCTTTCTGTATTTGTATATAAAGCCATTAAGATGTAAATACATTGAAAAATTCTATTACGTTGCAGAAGCTGCTCGGAGTCACTTTGAACTGCAAGATTGCTAGCAAATTAATTTAATAAAAAATAGGAAGCATCTCATAAACTACTCTTTCCTATTAGGAAATGAACTTATTTAATACACACACATGGAAACAATTTTCAGTCCACAGTACATTTGCAATACATTCAATGATACTATAGCTATATCTCCTTCCAAATATATCCTCATTCGAGAGATGAAATCTTGCATCTTTCTACAATTATTTCATGTGATTCTAGAATTATTCCAGAGGTGGACTCTGGATAAACTCCATAAAATTTCCAGTTTAATATAGCACTCTAATCTTGTAAGTAGCGTAAATTTATTTTACCTATCTGGTTCCAAAAATATGGATTCTACTAGGATCTTTGGCTCTAAAGCACAACATTTCGTATTTATTATAAAGTGCCCCCCTTCCCCCCCAATTTCTACCCTGCAACTTCAGAGGTAGTTTGTATTCTCTTAAAGAAGCCTCCCAGGGTTGGGAAATACTTGAGACAAATTTGTATACAGTGAACCCTTGAGTTTCGCGTCCTCAAGTATCGCGAAAGGGCTATTTCGCGAGTTTTCAACCCTGAAGTAAACTCCACCATCTGCGCATGCGTGCCCTTCCACGCATGCGTAGATGGTGGAGTTTCCCCGCCGGGCAGAGGCTTCCCTGGGTCTTCCCCCTTCCCCCAGAGGCTTCCCTGGGACACCCCAGCTCCGCTCCCCAGCTGGGAAGCGGCCCCAGCAACAGCGTGGGCGGGCGGGGCGGTGCCCACGCGCTTGGGGACATCCCAGCTCCGCTCCCCAGCTGGGAAGCGGAGCTAGGGATTCCCCACCGCGCGCGCGTTGCTGGGGAAAGCGCGCGCGCTTGGGGACATCCCAGCTCCGCTCCCCAGCTGGGAAGCGGATCTAGGGAGTCCCCACCGCGCGCGCGTTGCTGGGGAAAGCGCGCGCGCTTGGGGACATCCCAGCTCTGCTCCCCAGCTGGGAAGCGGAGCTAGGGAGTCCCCACCGCGCGCGCGTTGCTGGGGAAAGCGCGCGCGCTTGGGGACATCCCAGCTCCGCTCCCCAGCTGGGAAGCGGATCTAGGGAGTCCCCACCGCGCGCGCGTTGCTGGGGAAAGCGTGCGCGCTTGGGGACATCCCAGCTCCGCTCCCCAGCTGGGAAGCGGATCTAGGGAGTCCCCACCGCGCGCGCGTTGCTGGGGAAAGCGCGCGCGCTTGGGGACATCCCAGCTCCGCTCCCCAGCTGGGAAGCGGAGCTAGGGAGTCCCCAAGCGCGCGCGCGCACCCCAGGCGCGAGCAACGGGGTGGGCGGGCGAAGGGCGGGCGGCAGTGGAAGCAAAAACACCATCTGCGCACGCGCAGATGGTGTTTTTACTTCCGCACCGCTACTTCGCTAAAAATCGATCATCGCGTGGGGTCCTGGAACGGAACCCTCGCGATGATCGAGGGTTCACTGTATATGAGAAATTACAGGCAAGGCTTTGGAAAACCTTCCACGCTGAAAATTCCTTGAATATATGAGATTTAATTTTAGAGGTATAGAAAAACCATCACTCTTACCATAACTAATGTTGCATAATACGAATTCAGTGTGGGTCATTTAATAGTTTTTATTTCTTGCTAAATTATTATATAGCAGTAGGTTGGGATGGGATAAAAATATTTTTAACTCTATAACTTTATCATTGTCCATCTTCTACATGTCTATGGAGAGGGGCGGCATACAAATCTAATAAATAAATAAAATAAATATTCTACATTCCTCAGCACTTTTTTGCACAAGCACATCATATAATTGATATATTTCAGAAGAGAATACAAGAGGAGACAAGTTTTCTTATAATGCCCAAATTACTGAAATATACCTAGAAAAATATCAAGTTACTGAAAGTATATTTAAGATACTGGTTTAAAAAATGTTATTTTAAAACCAATAAAGTCTAATAAAAAAATAATAATGCCCAAGTTAGATAAAGGATAAAGTCTAAAAATGTCTAGATAACTTAGTTTTCCCCTAAGTTTTATTATTTTGTTTTACATATTTGTATCAATGCGTTAACAGTGTGGCATCTGGGTGTCATACATTCTAATACAAATAAGACTAGTAAAATCATAATTATTGCATTCAACCAACTTATACATTTCTCATAATACACATTTATATTAAGTTAGTCCATCATTATTTAATTATTTCATGTTTTCTCTTGTAATTGCTTTTTTTATATCTGAAAGTGTCTACATTAATATTCCCCCTTTCTCTTATTTATATCTTATTCTAACTCTTAATTGTCACCGTTTTTTAAAAGATGTTTCCTTTCTATCCTACCTAACTTCTAATCATGTCACCTTCCTAAAAAGGGGGGAAAAAGAGAAAAGCAAATCAGAACAACAAAAATGAAAAAAAAACCCATATCCAGCTTCTCTTGTCTGCTTCAGTACTTTAATTCTATGATATTTTTGATTTGCCTCTCTGTCTGCATATACTTGACTATTCAATCTAAATATTTCTCCCATCTCTACCCTCTTCCATTGCTTAGTTTCCAGGATTTCTACCGAGGCCCCTAACTCCCTTTCAAAAGTATCTTCCTATACTGTATCTCCATTTCTTTTTTCAACTCCCTTAAAATACCCCCCCCCATTTAATTAATCAATCACTGTTATTTTCATTATTATCTCCTCCTTGTTTTCTTCTTTTATTTGCTGTTGTTTCAGTTCATTCTTTTCCTCCATTTCTTCCATTGGCACCTCCTTTTCATGGGTATCTTGGTCTTACTCATCATTCCTCATATTGTTCTGCCCCAGCTATGGACCACAAAGAACGCAGCAAACACAAAGTCTGTAAAAACTTTAGTTAACTAATTAAGGATTACTACTGAGCTTTCTTGTGTCAAACACAAATACAGTTTAAAGCAGTCTTTTCTGAAAACTGTCTGTTAATTCAACTTCATTAAAAGCCAGCTCTTGTCCATGAAATAATTCAATTCTGAATACAGAATCTTGTAGATAACAATAATCTTACGGTGGTTGGCAAAATGCCCAGAAACAATTTGCAGGGAGAATGCCAAGAGAGAAAACAAGAACCGATCAAATGTTTATGGAGTCAAGACACGAAGGAGTGTAAACATAGTTGTTTCCTTCAAATTGGCTCATCATCATCTCTTAAATAGGCTAGGGAGTGGCCAATGAACTCCAGGCCTTACTCTCAAGAAGTCCTCCTCCTGAGAAACCATTACTGCCTTTTAGCACCTGTGTGCCTGTGCATTGAGAATAGACTCATCCTCTTCTTTCTTGTCAACTGATGGTATCTTCTGGAGGCCCTGGCTGAATCTCTGCCTCTTCCTGCAAATTGGCTTTGTCATTATCCCTTAAATAGGTTAGGAGTGTGGCCAATCAGCCCCAAGACTTACTCCCAAGGAAACCTCCTCCTGAGGAACCATTCCTACCTTTTGGTAGCTCTGTGTGCCTATGCATTGAGAATAGGCTCCTCCTCTTTTTCCTCATCACTGATGGGAGCTTCTGTAGGTTCTGAGGAGGTTTTGCCTTAATCTCTGCCTCTGCCACCAAGTCCTCTCCAGCCTCCTCACTGTCTGACTCAGATGCCAGCTGCACAGGCTGCTGGTGCATCACATCAGCCTCTTCGCTGTTGGAATCAGTTACCAGCTGCACAGGCTGCTGGCAGGCCACAACACATATAGTGTCAAACTGGTGCAGAAGTTGGTGAGAAATTAATGGCTTGCCATATTATCTAAAGAAGGCCTGATGTTTATGAAAACTTGTGAGGGATGATTTTCACAAGGGAACAGATGCAGCCACAAAGTATTCTTTCAAATGGTTCAAGGTCATCCTATGCCCATGCACCTTGGTGGAAGTGGAGGAAGGACTTGCCACACTGGCACAATCTGAGTGGGAAACATGACAGGTTTGTGGGTGGGGGACAAGGGATGTGAACTTTCAACTGAGTGGGAAACTCAAATTCAGGTTTCCCAGTGTGGGTGTCAAGATGGCTCCGGAAATAAATTGGAACTTTGAGGAATACTTTGACTCTGATTTAGTTTGAATGATACCTGGAACCTTGACATATAGTATTTTCCCTTATTTCCAGAGTTTCCTTAAACCCTTTCTCCACAATGTCTTTTGTGTTTTGAAAAAGCAACACCATCACCTTCAAGGTTCCTCTAATTTATTCCTTATAAAGCATCTTATTTTGTTTTTAAAAGCCCAACTTTTGTCCAGTAGTCCAAGAACCAATTATTTAGTCTTAAAGTTGCCCTTCAAGGAGTACACAGTTCTTTATATTCCATAAGTATGGATAAGATTTTTTGAGTAAATTATTCCAGAATTTTAAAATGCCTTCCCATTACCACATCTTCCCAGTTTGAGAATCCAACTTCCTGTATATTTAAAATTTTATTATTTTTTTCTCTTTACGTCTCTTCCTTCCAGTCTGGTATTTTCCTCAAAATGCTCAATTGCCGCTTAAATAAATAATTCTGAGCAATACTTTTAAGTTATTTCTTGGGCTTAGATTTTAAGCGGAATTTTTTTTACTATTCATCTATTTAGCTCCAGCACCATTCTTAGTTGTTCCTCAGTTGTTGCAGTTTCGTGGCAGCTATCCTTAGGCTGCTCTTCTCCTTACCAGGGATGAGAGGGAAAAAGAGCCCGGGGTCAGACAGGAGAGCTACAAGTCTATGTGAACTTAGAGGGTGCACCTTTGCTGCACTGCCCCTAGAGGGCAGCTTTGGTGGGACAACTCATCAGGGGAACATGGAGACCTGCTCTGCATTACCAATTCCTGCCCTGACATCAATTGGAACTGCCAGCTAACTTTAATTTTTTGAGGAGCAGATTTGCAGATCACACAAGGAACAGCTACTCTTCATGAAACCCTACAATTGCAGCTCCCTCAGAAAAAGGGAAAGCATGAGATTAAAATGACAACAATACTTACTTGTGGGAAGCTCTTTTCTTCATCATGCTGGCAGAGACACCTGCATGCCCTACAAGAAATAAGAAAACAAGAACTAAGAGGCAAAGTTGCATGGAGAGTTTAAACTTTATTCTTATTTCACATAGAGTTTGCTGTGGTTATACACAGAGCATATCAATTCAAATCTAATCTATCCTTATAACCAGCCCCAGTGAATTAAACTTTTTATCTCTGTCCGCAAAGATACCTTGGTATTCATAATTCAAAATTAGGTTTGCCTGAATATCCCAACATTATGAATTCTATCTTCTCTTTTATGAACTGTAGAACTGTCAGATGAAATAATGTCAAATAAACTTTGGTGCTTCAATATTCATGATGCCAGAATTTATAAATAGGCTTGTTTAGGTCCTTGTTTAAAATCCTTATTGGGATTTTATATTCCAAATTAAAGAAAATATTATGGTTTCTTACACAGCTGTTTTGGTTCATATACTGTTAAAAGAGCTAACTGTCAATGGTAAAACAGTATCAATTTCTGCAGATCATGAATATTTTGGGCTACCACCATGATCACAATAAAAATATCTGATAATATCTGATAAAACCTAAAATTATAGGAAATTATTTTTAAAACATATCCCAAGTCTGTCTTGTATATGATGATTAGTCATGTTCTAGAAACCCTATGCAATGTTAATACCCCATAAATCTTTACCATACAATATGTCTGCAAATATAATGTAAATCTGGCTAAAAGAATAAGACAACCACAAAGAAGCATTTATCCTGTCAATATTTTTTTTTCATTTGAAAAGAGCAAGATAATGTCCATTTTAGACAAATACTGGTTTGTCTGGTTTAGATAACCTGAATATGCTTGCTAAATGCTGGCATAGTAGCATACCAACCTAGTCATTATACCAAATGAGATTTTTTAATGCAACCCTATCAGTTTTGTCTTTTATTCCAGAGTTGTTATAATCTGTTGCTGTTATGATCTGTGTTTACAAATAATTTAGATTCTTTAGCCAGGTGCTGCAAACATAAAATAGTTTGACAGATGGTTCTCCACTTAGGACTATTCCTTTAATGATGGTTCTGTGTTCTGTGGTTCTGTGTTCTTGCAGCAGCAGAGGGGAAGATTTTACCAACTTTCCCAGATTGAGATCTGGATCAAGATCTGCATAGTCCTGAGATGGAGGGGTGAGAGAAAGATGTTAAGAGTGGTCTCATCCTAGAACAGGGCTGTCAAATTGGTAGCCTGCAGGCCAGACGCATCATGCGCAGGCCATGCCTACCCCATCTCTGTGAAGAAAAATATGTTGCAAAATATCACATGATGCGGTGTGTCTGTCACCTGTGTCTTAGAATCTCTCAGGCTATATCTAGTAGATTAGAAAATTATGGCTTTACTCTGGAACGATTCTGTCTATTATGTATAAGCAAATAAAAGATTGGACTCAATTGGGTCTCTCTGTCTCTTGGGCTTGAGCCTAATGGGTTCAAAGTTATAACAGCCTTGGAAAAGTAACTTATAATCTAGCCTTGAAGTTGTGACTATCCTACTATCCCTGCAGTCACATGATCACAATTCGGGCACCTGGCAACCAGCTTGCATTTATGAAAGTTGCGAGTCGCAAGGTCTCATGATCATGATTTGCAACTTTCCCAGATGACAAGCAAAGTCAGTTAGAAAAGCCAGATTTGCTTAAAAGCCATGTGATCTGTTTAATGACCATAATAAAAATGGGCTTAAAACTGGATCATGTGCTAACTTACCTAACTGCATTGCTTAGTGAGTCAGTCCCAATGGTAGTCATAAATTGAGGACTATAGATACAACTCATAGGCAGTTATTGAGTACACTACTAATAACCTAGTATTTATGTTGTTTTGCACAAAAATTTCAAGAATTCAAAACTGGCAAAAAAGCATCTTAATGAAATATCAATAAATATATTAAGGTATTCTGACAAACTGTTAAACATGAATAATTAAGTCTGCTGGGGCTACGCCAAGTATCTGCTTGAATAATACCGGTAATTCTTTTCCTTTACCTAAACTGGGAACTAACAGACTTGCATTCAGAAAATACACTCTTGAATCTTCTAAAGAAACCTTTAATGTTATCAAAGGCTTCAGCTGCAGTGCAATTTAAGATATGCATCACATTTTTTTAACATTAGAAATTTCATTTTTATCCCCAAAGATTAGCTAAACCTCGGATGGGCAAAGTTGGCTCTTCTATGACATGTGAACTTCAACTCCCAGAATCATGGTTGGCCCAGGAATTCTGGAAGTTGAAGTCCAAAAGTCATAGAAGAGCCAACTTTGCCTACCCCTGGAACCAAAACATAGGATCAGTTAGGACAAAAAAGCTGAAATGCATATATTAGGTACTGATCTATAATCAAATGAAATCATGAGGAGCAAGCAAACAATTCACTGCCTAACTTTTTCAAAGCAATATATCAGAACCACAGTTTTGATATTCTAATATAGTTACTACTAATAGAACCATTTTTTTTTTTAAATTATGCCAGACGTGTTGCTGAATACCTAACACTGCAGTTAAGATATGGCTTAAAATGCAGCTTTGGGAAGTACAGTAATATAGGGTTGCTTGGCCGTTTACGATGGGCATAGAAAATTTAGTAGCAACAACACAATAAGGGATATCCTATTATAAAAGGAGCTTGTTATATAATTTGACTGAAGACATTAGTAAATTCTCTCATTATTCAACTTAAAGAATAAATTTTGCCTTTACACTTTTTAGAGGGTGGGCAAAAGCCAGATATTTTCTCATTAGCAATATATGCAGCAGATAGAATTGCCATCAGTTATCTAATGTCACCATTGAAATGATTAGATAAAAAGTTACCAATTGGCAGATTATTACTACAAAAAGGACAACTGATTTAATGCACAACACAACATAATAATACATAACTACAAGGAACTTTTGGTTCCGCAACATATGGTCATGCATCCAGCATTTATGGAATGGGTATGGAAGGGGGTTTGTCACTGTTTTGAAAAAAGTCATAGCATTTGGATCTTCTAAATATAGAAAATAAAGTAAATGCAATGTTGTGTTCTGATATTTATCACAAATGTGCATCCTATCTTCATTCACAAAACTATAAATGGATCTAAACAATAACATCTAAGTATATTGATGCACAATAGAAAACAGTATAAAAAGTTTCTATACAGATTGTCTCTACCACAATATTTTAATATTTAACTTATTTTATCATTTATTAATTGCTAATCTAACAAAACATTATTATACTTCCTTTTCCACTATTGGGTTTCAATGACTATCAGTTCTATACCATGCTAGTTTAATAAGCAAGTTATATTTATATTGTGCTCTGATAATTTAAAAAAAATAGCAGAATTTTCATTTATGAAAAAATAGACAAACCTACTGCATTTTTTCTTTTATCAGAATTTTTCTTGTGTTTCTGGAGCAGAAAAATTAGTGCTAAGTTCTCTTAAGCAGTAATCATTTGTTAGGATATTGAATGTAGTAGCCAGAATAATAAAGTGTACAATAAGTTTAACATAGTTGTAAATGATTAGAGTGCTGACTCATGCATGATGTAATCTACGCTATGATTGGTTGCTGTTAAAAGGGGGAATGTCCCTTTTTTCCCTCCTTTTTTTCTGTTCTATATACTGTTCAATTTACCTCATGAAATTCCTGCATTGCTGACTATCTTGTATTCTTCCTTTTCTGGATAATGACAAAAACTGTTGCAAAATTGAATGTTTATATTTTTTATATTTATATAAAAGACTACAAGTTTGTGTCTAATTTCACCTGGACAGCTGCTGCGCAATTCCATCATCTTTATATAAAACAATTTTTAGCCAGGTTGATTGGGTAGTATAGACAGCTAAATTCTGTGCATTTGTTTGCTGGATCTGGGAAACCAGAGGCAAATCTAATAGTGAGATTTAAACTCTGGATATCATAATTTTGAGGTAATTTTTAAAAATTATTTTAATTAAGTTCTATTACAATTTGGTATTTTATGTTCTTTTTTATATTGATGTATATTGCAGTTATGATCAAAGTAAATATTCATGATAAATCAAACATTTCTTTCATTTTAAAATGTCCTGATATAATTGCTTGCTAATGGTGTCCCCCCCCCCCCCTTCTGGCTTATAACAGTAACAATCAATTTAGGTTACAAAAATAATTTGGCTATCCTGATAACTTAATGCTTGAGTAATCTTGTCCAATAAGGAATATTTATATTAATATTTATATCCCATGCTTACTGTTAGAGTTTGTTGCATAAATCAAATCCAGAAGCACACACAGATAACTGATTCAGCTGGATTCATTAACTTCTTTATATACATAACAGATGAGTATTTATTTGACTTCTATGCTGCCCTTCTCGAAGCGACTTGGCGTTGTACAACATTGTAAATACAGACAATATATGCGAAGAAATCTAATTATTTTTAACCCTGCTGTTCTGTTCGGATCGTATCTGACCCGAAAGCCATGTTTGAGTCCCTGTAAAAATTTTTCCCTGCATATCTGAAACTTGAAATTTCATGACTTTTCATCATTTCAGGGGTTCTCTCTATGAGAATTTTTTTTTGGGGGGTGGGGGGCTTAGTTTTTGCTGGGCAAAAAAAGTCACACTTCTTCTGTTCCCGGGTCACCCTGACCCGGACCGAAAACTCTTCATTTGCAGTGCTTATGTTTGGTCTTTTTGAAAGCTTTTTTCACTTGGAAAGTAGTCTGAACATTTCTGCACACAATGATATGAAAATTGAAATGAAAAAAGTAAATCTGATTGTTTATTTTGCTGATATAATGCATGCCCCCCCCCGTTTTTGTGAATTCTTTTTCAATTTATGGATAGTTTTGCTTGCAAAATGCATTCTATTTTACTGAAGTTGGTGTGGGATTGGTAGCTTGAACATTTCTGAATATAAGAAAAATATAAAGGAACTGAAAAAAATGATTCTTACTGGTTTTTTAACATCAGAAATAAGGCCTCTCCCCCCCTCGGCTGCTTGCAACCATTTTCACTTTATATTTTACGCAGGCTTCAAATCCAAAATATTTTTAATATCTTATGCATTCATTTACTCATTTTAACATGGCTGATCATCATAAAAATATTTGTGGGGATGGGGGAAAAATTTTTTTCTGGGCAAAAAAAAAATAAATCACGTTGACTGTTTCGGGTCATATAGACCCGGACCAAAATGATTTTTTTTAGGTACTTGAATTTGGTCTTTTTGAAAACCTTTTCCACTGGAAAACTAGTTTGAACATTTATGAACATAATGATATGAAAATTGAACTGAAAAAATTGAGGCTTATATTTTTATTTTGATCAAAAAGCCCCCCCCCCCCATGCTTTCTGAATTTTTTGTCAATTTATATTTTTTTAGGCTACAAATCTCTAAGGAATATTCCCCCAAAAGTTTTGATATACAGTACTAAATTGAACAATCCTAAACATAAGAAAAATAGAAATGAACTGAAAAAAATGATTCTTATTGGTTTATTTTTGAATATAAGACCATATTGTTTTATACTCGACTATAAGCCTACTCGAGTATAAGCCTATTTGAGTATAAGCATGGGGGCCCATTTATGAGCAAAATAAACCAATAAGGATCATTTTTTTCAGTTCGATTTTCATATCATTATGTCCAGAAAGGTTCAAGCTACCAATCCCACACCAACTTTAGTAAAATAGAATGCATTTTGCAAGCAAAATTATCAATAAACCCAAAAGTTTTGATATACTAAATTGAACAATCCTAAACATAAGAAAAATAGAAATGAACTGAAAAAAATGATTCTTATTGGTTTATTTTTGAATATAAGACCATATCGTTTTATACTCAAGTATAAGCCTACTCGAGTATAAGCCTATTTGAGTATAAGCATGGGGGCCCATTTATGAGAAAAATAAACCAATAAGGATCATTTTTTTCAGTTCAATTTTCATATCATTATGTTCAGAAAGGTTCAAGCTACCAATCCCACACCATCTTTAGTAAAATAGAATGCATTTTGCAGGCAAAATTATCAATAAACCTAAAAAAAATTCACAAAAACGGGGGGGGGAGGCACATTTATGTGCAAAATAAACCAATAAGGATTAATTTTGTCAGTTCAATTTTCATTCCATTGTGTGCAGAAATGTTCAAACTTGTTTCCAGGTGAAAAAAGCTTTCAAAAAGACCAAATATAAGTACCTAAAATGATCAATTTGCAGGATTGTTTTTTCAAACAGAACAGCAGGGTTAAAAAGACATATACAAAATTAATAAAAATTCTTTAAAAACCCTTATACATTCATCCACATTCATCCAATTCAATCATTCACATCGCCCGGGGACAATCTCGAGGCTCACAGTCCCCATGCCTGCTGGCAGAGGTAGATCTTCAGAGCTTTATGAAAGACCAGGAGGGAGGAGGGGGAGGGAGTTCATCTCTGGAGGGATTTCATTCCAGGGGGCTGGGGCCACTACAGTGAAGGCTCTTCCCCTAGGTCCCGCCAGACGACATTATCTGGCTGACAGGACCTGGAGAAGGCCAACTCTGTGGGACCTAATCAGCCACTGGGATGCATGAGGCAGAAGACTGTCCCATAGATAGTCTGGTCCTAAGCCATGTAGGGCTTTATTAGGTCATAACCAGCACTTTGAATTGTGCCTGGAGACCAATTGGCAACCAATGCCCCACAATAGGTCACCCAGCTGCATTTTGAACAATTTGCAGTCTCCGTACACTCTTCAAAGGCAGCCCCATGTAGAGAGCATTGCAGTAATCGAACCTTGAGGTGATAAGGGCGTGACTGTGAGAAGTGACTCCCTGTCCAAATAAGGCCGCAACTGGCACACAAGGCGTACCAGTGCGAACACCCTCCTCACCACAGCCGAGAGAGATGGTCTTCTAAGCTCAGCTGTGGATCGAGGACGCCCAAGTTGTGGACACTCTCCAAGGGGGATAAGGACTCTTCCCGCAGGGTAATGGAATTGGCCCTGGGAGGCAAAACCCACAGCCACTCCGTCTTGTCATGGTTGGGTCTGAGCCTATTAACGCCATCCAGACCCTGACTGCCTCCAGACAGCAGAACATTACCTCCGTTTCACTGAGTTGACACAGGGTGGAAATGTAGAGCTGAGAATCATCAGCATACTGATGGTAACTTGCCCCATGCTGTCGGATGATCTTACCCAGTAGCTTCATGTAGATGTTAAACAGCAGGGGTGAGAGGACTAGCCCCTGAGGAACTCCACAAAGAAGGGGCCTAGGAGGTGACCTCTGGCCGCCTGCCAACACCGACTGAGACAAACCAGAGAGGTAGGAGACAAACCATCACAGAACAGTGCCTCAAACCCCTCACCCCTCCAGCCGGCACAGAAGGACACCATAGTCGATGGTATTGAAAGCAGCTGAGAGGTCAAGAAGAACCAGGATAGAAGACTGACCTCTATCCCAGAGATCATCCGTCAGTGTGACCAAAGCAGTTTCAGTGCTGTAGCCGGGCCTGAATCCTGACTGCTGAGAACCAAGATAATCGGCTTTATTCAAGGACCGTTGGAGCTGGAGCAACACCATCTTCTCAAAAACCTTCCCTATAAAGGGAAGGTTGGAGTCAGGACAATAGTTGTTCAAAACAACTGGGTCCACGGAAGGCTTCTTGAGGATGAGGCACACAATTGCCTCCTTGCAGGGAGCCAGAAAGAACCCCTCTCTCAGAGAAGCATTGACAATCTTCTGGACCCAGCCCTGTGTCACCTCGCTGTTGGCTGAAACCAGCCAGGAGGGACACAGATCCAATAAGCAAGTGGTGGAACTCACAGCTCCCATGGCCTTGTCCACTTTATCAGGCGTTACCAGGTCAAACTCCTCCCACACAACAGATCTAAGATGAGCCTCTGTCACCTCAACTGACTCATTGTCATTTGGAATGCAGTGTTGGCAGACAATGAGTCAGTTGAGATGACAGGGGCCTGTCCTAGTCTACCTGTTCTCAAGACTCATTTATGTCTCCAGGCCTGGGGCAACTAGATCCAGACCCCCTGACTAATAAATGTGATGTATGGCTGTGATTGAATTGGTTGATAATTTTTTTAGCTTTGCAGTTTAGATTTAATTTAATTTAATTTAATTAGATTTGTCTTATATGCACTTTTTTATATTGTATCCTAGGAGCTGCCCCGACTCTTCGGAGAGGGGCAGAATACAAATCTAATAAATACCTCTTCTTACGAACGTCTCCCTCTGCTGAGCCCCTTCCTGGTCTCAGAACAAGCCAGTGTAGTCCCCCCCCTTTCTGCCAAGGGAGTGTGAGCACCTCCCAGCTGGCATGCCTCTTACCACAACCACTTCCCAGCTGGCGCATCTCCATGTATGCCTCCAGCCCTTCTTGGGCAGCTCGCCTCCCCATGGTGACTTCTACTCCTTCTGGCTGCTCCAGCATCCTACCCGGAAATAGCAGGGTGAGAACCTGTGTGCCCAAACTGGCCAGGCATTCCGGACGTGGATGTGTGTGAGTGCTGCGGGCTGGAGGCCTGGGACTGCATAAGAAGTCCACTCAGGTGGCTAGGGAACTTCAGATCGTGCAGAATGCAGCTGCGAGAGCAATTATGGGCTTTCCCAAGTATGCCCATGTTTCACCAACACTCCGCAGTCTGCACTGGTTGCCGATCAGTTTCCGGTCACAATTCAATGTGTTGGTTAAGACCTATAAAGCCCTCCATGGCATCGGACCAAAATATCTCCGGGACCGCCTTCTGCCGCACAAATCCCAGCGACTGGTTAGGTCCCAGAGAGTTGGCCTTCTCCGGGTCCCGTCGACTAAACAATGTCATTTGGCGGGACCCAGGGGAAAAGCCTTTTCTGTGGCAGCCCCAGCCCTCTGGAACCAACTCCCCCTAGAGATCAGAATTGCCCCCACCCTCCTTGCCTTTCGTAAACTTCTCAAAACCCACCTCTGCCGTCAGGCATGGGGGAATTGAAATATCTTCCCCAGGCCTATATAATTTATGTATAGTGTGTTGTGTGCATGTTTTTTAAATTATGGGTTTTTAACTTCATATTATTAGATTTGTATTGTACATTGTTTCTATCACTGCTGTGAGCCGCCCCGAGTCTACGGAGAGGGGCAGCATACAAATTTAATAAATGAATAAATAAATAAATAAATAAAGACTAGTTGCTGCGCTGGAGCCCAGAAGAGCAATGGGTGATGGCCCTGCATGCCACTTCCTGCACACATGCCATAGTTTCACCATCACAGGCCTACCGGGTGAAATGGCTTTAAGATTATCACTAACAGATTGAATTGAACCCAGAAATGAAGTAATTAGTGCTGCTCTTCTGCAGTGTAGATGAAGAATCAATTATGTAATTATGTCAAATTTCCAGAACTGTGTCTGGTCCTACATTTTAAACTTGTAATAATCAAAACTTAATACTAAAATGTAGCCATAGCCACATGCAATATTCACTACAACAGACACACGCATGCATGCACACACACACATACCATCCATTAGTTAATTGTTTCAGAGAAAATTTCCTTACCAGATTCCTCAATGCCTTCAACAATGGCAGAGCTTCATACGTTCTGAAAAAGTACTTAAAAGTTCAGGGAGATACACAGTAATGTATCTGCCTTAAATGTAGTCTATTATATATGTATAGTCCTACATATATATTATGATTATGAGATGACCACAGAAAAGGTTTATGACATTTTGTATTATCTCATAAAATGCTTTATGATATTTATGTCATAAAATATTTTATAAAATTGCCAAATTTCAATTAAATGGAAGATATAAAGTTTGGGATTTTGGACTTTATTTTATTTTAAAGGCAAGTAATTAATCTTTTTCTGTTTAAATCTACATGTGAGTTAGGATACTGTTAAGTTATTTTTATTAGGATCTTTGTTAATATTCCAGTTCATCTTTTTGACTCACCCCTCCTTTGATATTATCCTGGTTGTGGGTCTAAAGGACATATCTTAAATCATAATGTGAAAGTGGTAAATTACTTGTTTTCACATTCAGAGTGATTAAAATTACTGTATCATAGTGTTAAAAAATATCAAATAAGATAGATTATTTTCATTATCAGCTAATACTTTTCCATACTTGCTATATTCACCCTCTCTTGTCATTATTACACAACATTTATCCTGCAAATCAGTTTCTTTCCTTATAAACTTAAAAACACATGTTCATACATATATTCCAACTATTTTTGCCTACACTAAAGTAATTGCAACATTACATTATTGTCCAGGCTTTCTTTTGGTGATCACTTTACTAGATTGATAATGAAGTTACTCATCTTCAAAAAAAAAATCAATTTAATCTTTGTTATGGAGTCCCCTCCATCCAGTTTTCAACACACAATCCAATAGGGCATCATTTTTTTTACCCCTGTAAAACCCATGCCACTGTCTGTGGTACTGACCCTTTCTTTAGTCCAAAATGGACCCAAAGGGTTTCCTTCATCCCCTTCCTTTTGAAAGTCAGTGGGTTGCTTACAATTTTTCAAGAAACTTCCTGAGAAACTGATCTAGATCTTCTGTTTAGTAGCCAACAGTTCTAAAGGAACAGCAGGAACATCACCTACCCTCTTACGTCCCTCTTGCCATGTTGAGCATTCCAGTATGAATGTGCCAGTCTACATTTGCAGTGGATGTCTAGTGTGACAAACGCAAGAAACTAGCAGAACTCTCAGGTACAGGCATCTGGCCTCCAACACCTAGAAGCACCACAATGCAAGATATGGATCTGCAGCCATCAATGTTTGCTATCCACTGTTGGGATTTAGGATAGTATTACGACCTACCTGCATCAGCTCTGGCTCGCTGACCTGGTGCCTTTCCAAATGGGGTCTTCATTCATCAGTATTTAAGTGAGCAGCAAAGCTGCTAAACTAGGGTGAAAATCCAGTTCTGTGTGGAGCTGCAAGGTTTCTCTGTCTTGGAATAATAATACCAAACTCTGAAATGGGATTATTTTCCCTTGATGATCTTCAATTACAATATTCTGCAAAAGAAAGAAATAATTAGTAAAAAGTTATAGAATATTTGGTAAGCGATTCTGTACATTTAATTGTGCCAATGAAAGGCATCGATATCCACATAATGATAAAACAAATCTGCATGTGTCTTCACAATGCATCCTTATGCCATATGCATTATGATGCCTGACAAAGACATAAATTGTAAAGTTTGTGCTGTGACATCATGACAAGTTTCATTACTTGGTTTCCTTGATCCTTTCCTCAGACTCCTCTGGACCTCTAGACACAACAACCTCTTTCCAACATGTTGTTGAATCACTAAGGATTGTAGTACCGTAAGGCTGTTATCATTCTTATTTTTCTTTGGATTGAACAAAGTTATCAATTCTCACTAATCTGACTTTTTTTTTAAAAAACCCACATTTCTTATTTTTCTTGAAGTTCAGACCAGGAAAAATGTAATTTCTTTAATTCTATTGTCCTCTACAACTATTATTTTCAAAATGAGGTAATTCTTAAAATACAGTCAAGTTTTCTTTAATTTGTATGGAAAGAGAACAAAAGGGCTTGTTACTCATCTATGATAGGGGGTTCTTGGAATGACAATCTATGAATTGAAACACACAAGTCATTTGACTGTGCCCAGTTCATTAAATATATTTTATAGCTTATTGTAAGTTCTCAACCTTTTCTTAATCACAGACCTCTTTTACATACCTATGCCAAAGATCATAGCCACAGCTTAACAAAAAATTTAAATAACAGTTCTTTAAGACCCCGTGATGATATGGCAGTCCCTCAGATATCCATGGACCACAGGTCGAAAACCATTGGTTTATAGTACATGTATTCCTCAAAGGAATCTTGCCCCCTCCTCCATTTGTACCATGAATTTATGGCATGATTTGATTATGCTATCTCCCCCTCAGTTTTTATAAACAACATAATGAAACTGAACACCAAACACGTAGAATGTGTGAATTCACAGAAAACCAATGAAAAGTTCCAGTTACATCTGATGAACTAAAATGAGGCTTACAAAACCCTTTTCATAAACTTGTATTCGTCAAAAAAGGTAGCATGCTCCTGATTATTATTTTTTGGTCACTGTAGACTAACATTGCTTTCCATCTACAATTAATACCAAAAGGATCACTGTTATTTTGACAATTCACACTAAAGCTTCATGATTATCTTTCTCTTTTTAGATAAATATTGGGAAGAGAGGGAGAAATTTTAAAAGGGAGCTTTCTTCTTAGTTTCAAATGAAAGTCAATCACTACTTGAACATCAAGAAAATAGTTTCTTTTTCGGTTTTGAAGAATTGGGAAACCACGGTAGGCAATTTAATAGCTGAATCCAAGTAGAATGGCAAAAGCACATTTAAGAAGGAAAAATTTGGACAAACGTGTGTGTCTTATCCCATGAAAATAAAAGAAGGGTAACATCTATGCAAGGCACATAATACTCTCACTTAGTGAGCTGATGTCACAATGCCATCTTTTATTATGGCAATTGACTTGGGGGTCAATCTGAAGGGCTTTGACCACATAAAGATAAGGTTTGAAAGATTTGATAACAAGAAGGATCTTCCAGACTATTGTCTATTATGGAAATAGACAAGTTAGAACTTGTGAAGAACTTTATTACCTATTGCAAAAAAATGAGTACTGTCTGCTGGAGGGTGGAAAGAAGAAACAGTATGAGACATATTCTTATGTGAGAGGAACCATGTTATTTTATGAGTGAAGTACAGACCCAAATTTGGTTAATCTAGCTCTGTAAAGAGTCAGTGCTCCTTATGTATGAAGTTCTCAAAGGATTTACATTTAGCTACATATTGTTATTGGAAAATTTATGTGACTGTTAAAAGTAGAAACTGACTTGATAGCACAGAATCAATTAATTTGTAAGAATTGTCTTGAGAACAGATGAAAAGGCATGAGGAATTCCTTTAGGTTAAATTCTGAGGTGATGAGCAACTTAATTCACCTTGCAAACTGGGAAGTTAAGATCCAGGTAATCCATTTGCTCCTAATGAGTAGAAAATGATTTGGAAAATAAGAAGCAATATGCAACACAGGAACAAATCACAGCACCCAAAGCTACCTCAATGTAACAATAATAATAATAATAATAATAATAATAATAATAATAATAATAATAAATAATAATTTATTAGACTTGTATGCCGCCCCTCTCCGAAGACTCAATGGTGCAGCTGATAACATTCCTCCGGATTTTTTAAGGAAACTGCTCAAAAGGAACATCTGTGGAGAACCCCCCCCCCCAAAATCTATTCTGAGAGAACAAGAAAGCATAACCTCAAAGCAAGGTATCAATTCTGTACCTCAAGTAACCAGGGCCTATACCAGTGATGGCGAGCCTATGGCACAGGTGCCACAGGTGCTACACAGAGCCGTATCTGCTGGCACACAAGCTGTTGCCCTAGCTCAGCTTGAACATACATGTGAGTGGTGGCCAGATTATTTTTGGCTCGCACAGAGGCTCTGAGAGAATAGGGAAGGGCATTTTTATCCTCCTCCAACACCAGGGAAGCTTGCATTCTAATCTAGACCTTTTGAAGTTTTCAGTGGTCTTCAAAGGCAGCCTCACGTATTGTGTATTACAGTAGTCAAGCTGTGAAATGACACAGAACAGGTAGAAAGGTAATGTTATGGGTCCTC
Source organism: Erythrolamprus reginae (assembly GCF_031021105.1). Classification (NCBI taxonomy): domain Eukaryota; kingdom Metazoa; phylum Chordata; class Lepidosauria; order Squamata; family Dipsadidae; genus Erythrolamprus; species Erythrolamprus reginae. The sequence goes on along the minus strand of NC_091951.1, from coordinate 285,124,237 downwards.
TGTAAAAGAGAGTCATTTGGCAAGATCTTGGAGAGCTTTTTCTGCTGCAGGGCCCACGTTTGAAATATCATCTCCCAAGTGAAACTGCCCTTGATCTTGTTCGCTTTTCGGAGGAGCCTGATGACATCATGGGGATCCAGTGATGTTACTGAAGAGCCTGCTAAATGGCTGTATATTTTGGAAAACAAATGATGATCTCACAGATTATATGTTTTTAATTGATTTTACTGATTTCTATATTTATTTTTTTAATTATGTTTGTAACTATTTTGGGGGAGATGTTTAACCTTGGAAGCTGCTCAAAGTCAAGGCAATATGATGGGCACCTATCAGTCAGAGATGATTCTAACTCAGCCAAACCTATGCAAGCAATAGGCACTAGGACAGAACTTCAGTAGCCTCACTTGGCAAGCCTGGGGTCGAAAGACACCAGGACCATCAGCATACTGATGATGCAGAATTCCATACAGATAGATGAACTCCGACCTACAATGGTTTGATATAAATACTGAAAAGGAAGAGAGAACGAATCCCCCTTGTAACCCACAAGGGAGAGGAAAGGACATGGAATGTGGAAAGCAGCCATTAGATAGTACACAATTACATATGTTTGAGGATATTTAAAATTTTATAGTCATAGTCAGTACATAAAGACAGTCAGTATGTACTGCCAGTATTGATTCAAGCTATACTTTCAAAACATAGCATTTGGGCACCCTCTTGTGGCAACTTTCTACAGCAATTTCAGCTAATCTTTCCCAAATGAGGAATGTCCTAGTACACCTTAGACCAGTGTTTTTCAACCAGTGTGCCACAGCATACTAGTGTGCCGCGAGACATGGTCAGGTGTGCCATGAGGAAATTTGAGCCGCGAAGAAGGAAGCTCAGCTTCCGGTCTCGCAACTTTTTGCTGAGGGCACGAAAAGCAAAAAGTTGCGAGACTGGAAGCTGAGCTTCCTTCTTCCTGCTTTCCACGTTTTCCTCTCCTGCAGCTGCAGTGCCCCGCTCAGCTGGAGCTTCCCTGGCAGCGGCGGGAGGTGAGCTTTGGGGCCCAGCATCAGCAGGTGAGCTTTGCGGCTCTTGGGCGTCAGGAAGGGCTCAGGCCTGAGGTAAGCCTGCAGGGGCCGGACAGCTCTGACAAGCACAGAGCAGCAGGGCGGGCAGCAAAGGTACTGCCGCCAAGCGGGGGTTGAACTAGGAATGGGAGGGCGCCGGCAGCAGTGGCACCAGGCAGTAGCCGCAGGGCAGCGGCTGCGAGTGGGAGCTCCAGGGCGGAGGCACTGATGGCGGTGGCTGGACATGTTGCTGGATGCTGTACATGCTGGTGCTGCATTGGGCATGGGCACGGGACTGGCACTGGCCCGCTGGCTGGGCCGAGATGGAGGTGCTAGCCCTGCGACCATGCCCAGCACAGCACCAGAATGTACGGCGTCCAGCAACACATCCAGCCTCCGCTGTCGGTGCCTCCGCCCTGGAGCTCCCACTCGCAGGCAACTGCCCTGCCGCCGCCCTGCAGCTACTGCCCAATGCCTCTGTTGCCGGCATGGTGTATGAGAAAGAGAGAGAGAGAGAGAGAGAGAGAGAAAGAAAGAGAGGGGGAGAAAGAAAGAGGGAGGGAAGGAGGGAGAGAGAAAAAGAGGGAGGGAAGGAGGGAGAAAGAGAGCAAAAAAGAGTAAGAAAGAGAGAAAGAAAGAGGAAGGAAGGGAGAAAGAGGGAGAGAGAAATAGGGCAAAAGGGAGGAACAGAGAGAGAGAGAATTTTTTTGTCCAAACTTTTTTTAGCCCCCCCTTCTACCACCCTCGGCTCAATGTGCCCCAATGTGTAAAAAATGTGCCGCGGCTCAAAAAAGGTTGAAAATCACTGCCTTAGACAATGATCCTCCTAGTATCTCACGGTCTCTGTGGCCTTAGGGTTTTATGGTTGTTAGGACACATGGTTTCTGGCCTCTGTGTAACTTTCAATGGTTTTTTTTTTGCAGTACTATTAATCATGGCCACATTTTATACATTTTAGACTTATTTAATATTTTATCATATTTTAAATGCTATAACTTAATGTTATATGCTGCCTAAAGTGCAAAACCTAGTACAGTGATGGTGAACATTTTTTGGCTCGGGTGCTCAAAGGGTGCACACTTGCGATAGCATGCATGTGCTTGCCCACACCCCATAATGCAATGTCCTCCACCCATGCGCACAACCCATGCTGCCCCTCATGCATGCACACAAGCCCCCCCCGCCCTTATGCACAGACCACACTAAAGCCTCTGGACTTCCAGTCGGCCTGTTGGGCTGTGTTTCACTCTCCCAGTTCAGAAAAGCCACCTGAACCTTGGGGACAGCAAAAAAATGGCCCAAAGGGCCAACTGGAGGTTCCGAAATGAACTTCTGGTTGGCCTGTTGTGCCATTTTTTGCTGTCCCCAGGCTTCAGGAGTCTTTCCTGAACACTGGGGAGAGCAAAAATGGCCAAAAAAGCTGAAAATCAGCTGGCCAGCACACACATGCACACTGGAGTTGGCATATGGCAACATCTCGCATGCCCTCAGATATGGCTCCATGTTCCACCTGTGGCATGAGTGCCATAGGTTCACCACCACTGACCTAGCATACTGGAAGCAAATATGTAAAATAAATATAAATAATCCACTTTCTTACAAGATTCAAGATTTACCCATACACTATTAAACTGCCTATCCTTGGAATCAGTACAGTAACTAGTTCTTTTTCTTCTTAAAGGTAGCAGTGTAAGTGAACAGTAAGATTTAAGCTCCAAATATAGCCTCCTTGATTTTCCATGTACTAAACTACAGATAGGCAAGTTATAAATGTAATGGAGCCTGCCCATTCCATTTGTACCTCGAGGGTTTGTGGGAGTGAATCTCATACCTTGAACAAGATCACGCTTTTGCCCACACATACACTAATTTAATATGTGGGCAAATGCCCAGTTCATTAATTGCACATGAGGTATCAAGCCATGTGCGGGGGGAGGGGTAGTAATGGAATTCACAGCTTCCCGGCCCCACCGCAATTTCCTTTCGACGCGGGACGAGGAAAAGAAGGTTTCACTTCCCTCCCCCTCCCGTCGAACTTCCTTCGTGCCTCTCTTCTGGAAAAGAATGTTGCAAGTGTTGCAAGAGGCCCCTGATGTGGCCCAACCCACTAAGAGAGAGAGGGGGGGGAAGAGAGAGAGAGAGGGAGAGATTTTTATGTCGCCCTTCTCCTTAGACTCAGGGTGGCTTACAACATGTTAGCAATAGCACTTTTGAAAAGTCAGCCTATTGCCCCCACAATCCGGGTCCTCATTTTACCCACCTCGGAAAGGTGGAAGGCTGAGTCAACCTTGAGCCGGTGATGAGATTTGAACTGCTGACCTGCAGATCTACAGTCAGTTTCAGTGGCCTGCAGTACAGCACTCTACCTGCTGCGCCACCCCGGCTCTTTCCTCTTTCTCTTTCTCAATTTGAATTGAGTTTGAAAAATACTTCATTCCTCCACGGTTATATAACTGATTACAATACAAGCATTTATTTTTTACAATACAGGTTTTATTTTTTATGCATCAAAATTAATTACCATATAGAGAAACATTTACTTTTCTTATTGAGGCACAATCAGAATCAGATAGAAAAATAAGCTGTTCCCCAAGGGACAAATCTACTATTGTATCTGTCTGTAAGCTTCAGTTGGACAAAATTACAAATTACAGAGCAACAATTATTGAACCAAAGTAACATAAATAGGCTAACAAACAGAATGCTGTAACCCATGATTCCTATTGAAATGAAATTTGGGGAAGCTGTGGCCACTTCAATGCTACTGCACATAATGACTATACTTCCTAGAAACCATAGGACAAAGGAAGATGAGAAAGACATATCCCGTTTCCTTCTGGGTCTGAACCTTGCTGGTAGTAAGCAAGGCCTGACGGGCAAGCAGCAATTGATTGCTTTGGAACCGAACCTGAAACGTGAAATATCTTAATGGTGGTGAGCAAGGAAGAATGAGGGAGTGTCCTGCATACATGCTTGTGAATAGGGCTGGCAGTAGGGTGTCAATGACTGGCAAGTGAGCATTTGCAAACATGTCAGAGAAACGGGTCCAGTTTTCCTAATGATCCATCATTTCCTTTGCCCCCCCTTCCCTCAGCAATGTGGCAGGCAATTCCAGACATCAGCCAAGGAAGAGGAGGGACAATTTCCAATACTGCCAGCTACCCAGAAATAACATCGATGTTATTATGTTAACCCATAATCAAGCAGCATTCATAACCAGCATTCTAAACCAGCAGAATAATGGTTCAATGGGGAAGCCATCAGAAAGCTGGGATTTCCTCCTGATCACACCTCTTTTACCCACCTGTGATCATTTTGTTTTTCTTTTTGTTTGTGTATGGAAATACAGTGATACCTCGTCTTACAAACCCCTCGTCATACAAACTTTTTGAGATACAAACCCGGGGTTTAAGATTTTTTAGCCTCCTCTTCCAAACTATTTTCACCTTAAAAACCCAAGCCACCACCACTGGGATGCCCCACCTCTGGACTTCTGTTGCCAGCGAAGCGTCCTTTTTTGTGCTGCTGGGATTCCCCTGAGGCTCCCCTCCATGGGAAACCCCACCTCCGGACTTCCGTGTTTTTACGATGCTGCAGGAGAATCCCAGCAGCGCAAAAACAGGCATTTCGCTGGCAATGGAAGTCTGGAGGGGGGTTTTCCAGCGAGGGGGAGCCTCAGTGAAATTGCAGCATCACAAAAACATGGCAGTCCGGAGGTGGGGTTTCGAGGACTTCCGTGTTTTTGCGATGCTGCAATTTCGCTGAGGCTCCCCTCGCTGGGAAACCCCACCTCTGGACTTCCGTTGCCAGAGAAGCACCCATTTTTGCACTGCTGGGATTCCCCTGCTGGGAATCCCTTGCAGCATCACAAAAACATGGAAGTCCGGAGGTGGGGTTTCCCATGGAGGGGAGCCTCAGAGGAATCCCAGCAGTGAAAAAACGGGTGCTTCGGCTGGCAAAAGGGGTGAGTTTTGGGCTTGCACGCATTAATCACTTTTCCATTGATTCCTATTGTTTCGTCTTACAAACTTTTCACCTTACAAACCTCGTCCCAGAACCAATTAAGTCTGAAATTCTAACTCAAAAGATTATGGGTTGTCTAATAGGTAATAAAGCTTTTTTGTTGTTGTTGTTGTAATAGTAGATATAAATGAATACATTTCCCGTGACTGGAAGATTTAGAAGCATAATATGGATTTAGAAGATTTGAATTGTGGAAATTGAAAGAATGTTTAATATTGTCAGCTCTCCCACGTATACCAGACAGGAAATAAGACTATGATCTACATTTACTATTTTGTAAGACCATATTAATAGAATTTTACAAGTCTGAAAGTACAAACTTATCTCTGCTATTATTAAGTATCTGATCCATTAGGCCAGGTGCTTCCTAAGTTTCTCTAACCATTAAAGCCTTGGGCAATGATGCTCCCCTTTGTCTCCATCTTTCCCTCATCCCCCAAGTTCATCCACACATTCCATTTCAAATATCTAATCTAATGTAAATACCTAATACTACAGTAAATATGTAATGTGGAAACAATAATTTCGTATGGCTAGAATATATAATTTATATTGACTCTAAAATCTAGATAATTTGACTCTTCCTGACCACATAAATAACCAAGCATTTTCGAATCAAAATCTAGTATGAACATTGAATTTACTTCAAAATGAATTTACTTCAAAATGCAATAATTTTATATTCCTTTTCATATGAAGAGGATGCCATATAAAAGCAAAATTATATGATGACAACCATCTAACAGCAATCTGTTCATTTTATTTCTGAAAGTCTACTTGCCCATATAAGTCAATGTCTTTGATCAATAACTCTCTCAATCATCATCTCAAGTCTTTTAAGTTTACACAGTAAAATTTATCTGAATTTTTAAAAGGCAAGATACAGGTTGTACATCTTTGTACATGTAGTTCAAATCAAGCTGTAAATTATTTCTGAAAATATACTGTGTCTCAGACTAAATATAAATTGCATAAGATATACAGTGGAACCTCGACATACGAGCAGCTCTACTTACGAGCTACTCGAGATAAGAGCTGGGAGGGGAGCGACATTTTTGTTCGCCTCCCGAGCTCACATTCGGGATACGAGCGCCAAGGAGCTGTCTCCTGAAGCCGCGTTCGGCTTCAGGAGACAGCTCCTTGGCGCTCGTATCCCGCGTGTTTTAAAAGGTTGCAGCCAGCCTGGGGGGCTCGGGGGGGTGCTGGCAAGCCCCCCAGGCCGGCTGCAACCTTTTAAAACACGCGCGCCGCTTCGCAGCTGTCTCCTGAAGCCGAACGCTAACTTCCATGTTCGGCTTCAGGAGACAGCTGCGAAGCGGCGCGGGTGTTTTAAAACGTCGCAGCCGGCCTGGGGGGCTCGGGGGCAAGCCCCCGAGCCCCCCAGGCCGGCTGCGACGTTTTAAAACACCCGCGCCACTTCGCAGCTGTCTCCTGAAGCCGAACGCTAACTTCCGCGTTCGGCGGCAGCGTTTTTTTTTTGTTGTTGCACGGATTAATTGACTTTACATTGTTTCCTATGGGAAACAATGTTTCGTCATACGAGCGTTCCGACTTACGAGCCGCCTTCCGGAACCAATTAGTCTCGTAAGTCGGGGTTCTACTGTATAGATAAGTCAACTATCTTGGACAGAAACATGCTGCATGTGATTGTTTTCTCTTCATAATCCAGTTTTCTGCTAAATAGTACCCAGATTAGCTAGTAATAATAAATATACAGTATAACACAATTAAGAATAAAGCAAAATCAAATCAAACCAATCCAGGCAACTCCAATGCGCTAAAACTAATGACAACCTATTTACAATTTAGGTTATGGAAAGAGACTTTCAAAACAATGCAAAGAACAAACTAGTAACTGATGAAATTGCTCTAATAGTTTGCTTCCCATAATCAAGCAGCATTCTAAACCAGCAGAATAATCATATTAAGTCAACTAAAAAGGGTGTTGGTCTTACCTGACACGCTCTTTCTCGATGTGCTGACAGAGAATCTAAAGAATGGGACTCCGCCTTCTTCATTTTAGAGACTGAATCCATTATACTTTTCTGCCACGACTCTCCTGGCTGAGACCAGTTTGATGAAGATGTAGATGACGTATCCACTGATCTTGTCTGCTCCTGACTCTGGTCACCAGGGTGGGGTTGGATTCTCAGGCAGCATATCGAGAAGAAGCGTGTCAGATAAGACCAACGCCCTTTCTCCGATGTGCTGACATGAGAATCCAAAGTATGGGACATACCAAAGCCAGCTTGTCCTAAGGGTGGGATGCAATCTGGGTAAAAGGAGGAGTCCATACGCAGTACTACCTTGTCTGGATGGAATATACATAGATCCTTCCTTACAGAGAGGGCTGTCAGTCCCAAGATTGCCTGGCTGAAGTAATAGCCACAAGGAATGCTACCTTGCACGTGAGGTATCATAGGCTAGTCTCTTGTAATGGTTCAAAGGGGTTCAAGGACAGTGCTTGTAGAATCCTGGGTAGATCCCAGGTGGGATACCTGTGTACCACCGGAGGCCTTAAATTGGTTGCTCCTTTAATGAAACTATGCACCATAGGATGATGCATGAAGGAATCTAGATCCCCACATGACAAGAACAATGACAGCACTGTGGCCTGTCTATGCATGGTGTTTGAGGATAGCCTTTTATCCAGTCCACCCTGGAGGAAATCCAGGATCTGTACCACCATTACTGAGATGGCTTCAATGCTGCCCTTGGAACACCAGTTATCGAATCGTAGATCCTGTTAATTGATGGCCTCCTGGTGGCCTGGATTGTTGTGATTACTTTAATAAACATATTGCCCTGTTGTGTCAGGGCTCTCAAATGCCAGATGGTCAGTTTTAACCATTAAGATTCTGGGTGCACTAAAGCCCCATGACTGAGGGATATCTTTTCCTGCAAGATTCTCCAGGGTCTGGTTACCGATAGATTGACTAGATCTGCGAACCATGGCCTCTTGCCATGGCTTCTGCCTTCTCCTCCAGCATCTTTCTGATTACCCTCAGGATCACAGGAAGAGGGAAAATGTGTACAGGAGTTCTCTCGGCCATGGAGTATGGTGTGCATTTGCTCCTTCCCGCCTTGGTGTTACCAACCTGGAGTAAAATCTCAGCAGATGGCTGTTTAATGGTGTGGTGAACAAGTCCAGGACTGGAGTCCTGAACCGATATATCATTTCCTTGAACAGTTCCTGATGTAGGTACCACTCTGTGTTGTCGATTGTGGTCCTGCTGAGCCAGTTTGCCTAGACATTTGTTGTTCCCGAGATATGCTCCACTCTACAAAGAGGAGGCCCAGCTGCTATGCCTCTCACATGAGCGCTCTAGAATGTGGGCCCCCTTGACGGTTGATATGGATTTGGTGGCTACACTGTCCATTAGGATGAGAACATAACGGCCAGTTATCTTGTCCAAGAACTCTCAGGGCCAACTGAACTGCCCTGAGTTCCAAACAGTTCATATTGTTTTTTAGGTCTTCCTGCACCCACTGCCCCATACCATCTGTGCCTGAAGGTGAAAGCCCCAACCAAAGAGGCTGGCATCTGTTGTAGTAGTTAGGCATTTGGCCTCCTTGAAGGCATACTCCTGTCCATTGCCCGGGATGTCCACCAACAGAAGGACTGTAGCACTTTGTGTGGGCCTGGAACCTTGGTCTTTGAATTGCTCGCTTCAGACCTTTGATAAGGTAAGAGAAACCACTGCAAGATCCTTGCGTGTAGATGTGCCAGGGAACTATTGCAATGCACGATACTATCTTTTCTAGGAGTTTTGAGAGAAGGGCTAGTGGAACCTTGTGTGCCACCCAAATCTGATTTACTAATGTTTTTATGCTATTCGGCCATTCCTGTTACAGGTAGACCTCGCATAGTGAAGTGTCTATGATCACTCCCAGATGAGGCAAGCAGGTGATACAAGTCACGTGACTCTTTCCGTAATTGACAGAAAAACCATGTTGCTGAAGAATCTGGATTGTGACCTGTAGGTCCTCTGTCGCCCAATTGTGGCAGGAGGACTGGATTAAAATGTCATCCAGATAACACTTGCCTTGGATCGGTAGTACCCTGATATGGGCTGAAAGTGCTGCCAGGACTTTGGTGAACATCCTTGATGCTAAAGACAGACTAATCGGTAAGGCTCTGTATTGGTAATGAATGTTGACCTGCATAGTATAACCGGAGGAACCATCAGTGTAATTGTAGGATGGGTCTATGAACATTAAGTCATTCTCCCGGACCCTTTCCAAAATGGACTGGAAACATTGCATTTTGAATCTTAGGTCTAGAATTAATCTCCAACCCACCCACCTACCCCTGAGTCCTTGCAAATTAGAAATAGTATGGAATAGAACTTTGCCCCTGCTGGCTGACCTGGATAGCTTGAATATACAACAGGTGTTGGATTGCGATCTGTATGAGGCCCTTATTTGTGTTCTCTCTTGATACAGGACAACGTATAAAGAATCTCAGAGGGGTGGACAGAAATTAGAGCTTGAGGTTTAGTCTCACTGTGTTTAGCACCCAGGTGTCTGATGTAGTTGCCTCCCATTAGTTTGTGAATAGCACTAGGCAGTGACCAATCTAAGGGTTAGATCTGGGTAGCACCGGAAGGGATTGCCTCCAGAGCCACAAAATTGTTTCTTGACCTGGAATTGTTGTTTGCTTCTATCTCGGAATCCAGTTCTAGCTGTCAATGAGTTCCCTGTGGGAATTTCCTTTGGAAGTAGCCTGGACCAGTTTCTGCTCATCAAAAGGAAGAACTGCGAACTGTGTAAGAATGGCAGTATTGTCCTCCTGTCCTTGGTTTCTACCAAGATGTGCTCTATGACTCCCCAAACTGCTTGCCACCCATGAAGGGTGCAGAGGCTAGCCTCAATTTGGATTTGGCATATGCCTGCCAGTTGCAAAGCCACAGCATGCGTGGGGCCATTACCGTTGATTCTATAGCCCTGGGAGTGAATTTGTCTGGTACCACCAAGCATTCTATCGCCGCTAACAGTTTGGTGATGTCTTGTTGAAGACACTTTTCGTCAGGTGGAATTCTGCTTTGCATATGATGCAGCCAGGCTAAGGAGATGGTTGTCCGGATTGCCCAGACCGCTGTCGGATGAACCCTGCAAAGGGCCAACTCTGTTTTCCTATCCTCTGATTTCAGAGTGTCTGCTATGTCTTTGGGAGGTATAAAAGGCCTCATCCCTGGCTGTCTTTGAGTGTCCTAAGAAATGGGTAGTTTCCTTTGCCCTAGCCTGTCTCATAGCTTTCAATTTCCTTTTCTAATGCTTTTTTCTTCTCCTCAGGACATTCCTTTCCTCAGCTTTAGAAATTCTCCTCTTTGCAATTCTTTTTCCAATGTCCACCTTTGAAGCTGAGGGCTTTTCTGTTCTATCTTGGGATGTGCTGAAATCCCCCTTTCTCCCCAACTCACATGAGCCACCTTGTGGCTTTCTGATGCAGTATTGTCCAACCTTTGATGTGCTGAGGATTTTCCAAAGCCCTGCTGGGGAGGCGCCAGGATGTCTGCAGAATAAAGCGTGCCAAACATTGACCCTTCTGGGAAGAAACCGGAAATGGCGGGTAGGCTGAGCGAATTGGATCGCCAGCCACAATCTGGCAGCTGCCAGTCAGATCAGCACCCTCGTTTCAGCTGTTGTGCGCTTGAAAGGCCTGCAGTTTCCTTGTAGAGGCACTGCTCAGACCCGGTAGCCAGCTAACATATTTGCAGCAGTGGCTGATGACGAGATAGCCAGCTAGTTCCTCTTGGCGGTTTCCTATTCCGCCTATGTAGCAGGATCTTCTCAAATCTCCTCTAGCGCCAATATCATTTAAATCCAAGCTATGTGACTGTGAGCTCCTTTAAAAGCCTCCTAGAGCCAAACAGCTTCCCGCCTTGCTGCTGTGGCTAAGGGAAATGCTCCTTGAGCAGAGCCATTCCTGATTCTCAGCTGATTTCTATCTAACGCTCCATAGCTGACTTAGTCAAAGATTGAAATAAGACAGACCTTCCTTCTAGTCAAGAGCCTCAGAAGCACCACTTTAAAGGATTCTATCTGCCATTCCCCACAGCTGTTCTTAAAGTGGCAGGTTTTACTTTTCAGCCACTCAGAAGGCTGAATTAGGTTGCTCTCTAGTATTATCAGATTTCTCTCTGCTGATTTTGAGAATCTAAAGAATTAAATCCTTCATTCTCTCTCTGATGCAAGACTGAATAATAAAAAGACAGAAACACCCAGTCTCTATGCTGCATTTGATTGTTTTCTCTTCATAGTCCCCTTTTCTGCTAAATAGTACCCAAATTAGCTAGTAATAATAATTCAAATGCTTTACTATCATCCCAGTGCCAAAGAAGCCCTCCATCAAGGAACTGAATGACTACAGACCAGTTGCTCTAACATCTGTAGTTATGAAAACCTTTGAAAGGCTAGCGATGTCCCACTTGAAAACCATCACGGATCCACAATTTGCATACCAGACATGTACAGATGAATCTCCCAAAACCTACGCTGGGGTCCTCTTTGTAGACTTCAGTTCAGCATTCAACACCATATCGGACATTCTTTTAATTAAGTTAAATCAACTAGCGATACCTGAACAGACTTGTAAGTGGATCACAAGCTTCCTAACAAACAGGAAGCAGATGAAGCTAGGAAAATCACATCAGATACTTGTACAATTAGACCCCCCCCCCGGCTGTGTACCCTCACCACTTCTCTTCTCTCTATATACCAATGACTGCATCTCAAACAATTTATCTGTTAAACTACTGAATTTTGCAGATGATACAACAGTGATTGGTCTCATTCGAGACAACGATGAAACTGCATAGAGATGGTAGGTTGAACAAGTAACCTGGTGGTAGACTTTAGGAGAAACCCTCCCATCCTACCACTTCTCACAATACTAGACAACACAGTAGAGATCTTCAAATTTCTAGGTTCTCATATCTCAAGACCTAAAATGGTCACCTAACATCAATAATGTCAAAGTATGTTCTTTCTGAGCCAACTCAGGAAGCTCAAACTGCCCAAGGAGCTGCTGATACAGTTCTACAGAGTCTGTCATTTGCACCTCTATAACTGTCTGGTTTGGTTCTGCAATCCAACAAAACCAACAGACTTCAGAGGATAATCAGAACTGCAGAAAAAACAATTGTTGCCAACCTGCCTTCCATTGAGGACTTGTATACTGCACGAGTCAAAAACGGGGCTGTGAAAATATTTACTGATCTCTTGCATCATGGACATAAAATGTTTCAACTCCTACTCCCAAAACATTGCTACAGAACATTGCACACCAAGACAACTAGACACAAGAACTGTTTCCCCCCCAAACACCATCTCTGCTAATCAAATAATTCCCTCAGTACTGCCAAACTATTTACTAAGTCTGCACTACTATTACTGCTAGTTTTTTCTCATCATTCCTATCACCCATTATCTCCCATTTATGACTGTATGACTGTAACTTGTTTCTTGTATCACTAAGATTTTTATAAAGATTGTTTCCTCATTGCTTATTTGACCCCTATGACAATCTTTTCTTTTATGTACACTGAGAGCATATGCACCAAGACAAATTCCTTGTGTGTCCAATTACACTTGGTCAATAAAGAATTCTATATTCTATCTATAACCTAATAATAAACAATATACAGTTAAGAATAAAGCAAAATCAAACCAAACCAATCCAGGCAACTCTAATGCGCTAAAATTAATGACAACCTCTTTACAATTTAGGTTATGGAAAGAATCTTTCAAAATAATGTGAAGAACAAACTAGTAACTGGTGAAATTGCTCTGATGGTTTGCTTCCCATAATCATGCAGCATTTTGAACCAGCAGAATAATAATTGTCAACTAAAACAGTCTGAACAATTTAAAATATGATCCAAGAATAGGTTTAAATTTACCATCGCTCTTATATACGGAAAAACGTGAACATTATAATAAACATCTTGAAAATTACAAAGATGACTCTACGTGTTTTTAATTAAATCATATTTTAAACATTTAGACTAGATTGAAACATTTTTTTAAATTATTGATGCAAATATAAAATGAAAATCAGTTGGATGTGGTGGTTAAGGTACTGAGTTAGTTAGAAACCAAGGGATTGTAAATTCCATGTCCCACATCAGATATGAAATCTAGCTGATGACTGGGCCATTAACTCTCTCTTACCCCACAAACATCAGGCTCAGGTTGTATCATTGGCTGGTACTAATGGCTAATACAGTTTGCTGCCAGCATCCTAGTTATCAACCAAGTATCTTCGTAAAATGTACAATGTTCCGAGCAGTACCGGTTTTTTCCGTTCCACTGGTGTTATTGTAGGAAGCTTCAATTTCTTTATGTGTTTCTTTTTAAATCCTTTTTAAATCCTTGGACATGGTACCAAGTGTCCCATTGACAATGGGTATCATTGTTATATATTTCACCCATAGACATGTAGTGTCAATGGCCAGGTTGCGATATTTTGTAATTTTTTCCAATTCTTTTTCTTCAATTCTGGCATCTCCTGATACAGTGATATCAATAAACTGTACTCTTTGGCCCTCGACAACCATGATATCTGGCATAATATCTGTATTTTAAGAAAAATACAGGAAATAGTATAAGAGCAGACTAAATGGACCATGAGGTCTTTTTCTGCCATCAAACTGCTATGTTTCTGTTCTGCCTGGCCACGGCCACCCAGGAACTAAGTAATTAATCAAACACACACACGCAGGCTTGTAAAAATAAAACAGGGGTTGTTCTTTATGTTCAGAAAACTGCAAACCATGGAGTTTCAGAGCAATGTTAGTTTAAGAGTTCAATAGGTCAGAGTTAACTACTCCAGTCAATGCAGGGGCCTTTCAGGCTTACGTCAGCCAGAAATAACTCACACTTAAATGTCAGAATGTCCAGAAATCCACAGCAAACTCGAAACCACAATTCAACAAACTTTCTTCAAAATTGAATGACAGACACCCACACAGGCCTCTGCAACCCTCCCTTTTCAAGGTTGCAGCAGCGTCATTAATTCTTATCACCTGTGACCTATAACCTGTTTCTGTGTTTGTGCAGCTGCTCTTGTTTTCCCAGCATTCTCCTGACCGGAACATTCAGAATAGGATTGTTCATTAACTCTTCCCCTTCTGAGTCAGATGAACCTCTGGCTAGAGATCTGACTCCATTCCCCTCTCTGTCTCTCCAGTCCCTTCCTGCTCCATTTCCCTCCCTGCCTGCCTCTCCTTCTGGTTCACTGTCTGATTCGTCCTCCAGCCAGATGGGTCTTCTGTGAACACTCCACGGCCTGCACTGGCTGCCGATCAGTTTACGGTCACAATTCAAAGTGTTGGTTATGACTTATAAAGCCCTACATGGCATCGGACCAGAATACCTTCTGGACCGCCTTCTGCTGCACGAATCCCAGCGGCCAATTAGGTCCCACAGAGTTGGCCTTCTCCAGGTCCCGTCGACTAAACAATGTCGTCTGGCGGGACCCAGGGGAAGAGCCTTCTCTGTGGTGGCCCCGGACCTCTGGAATCAACTCCCGCTGCAGATTAGAACTGCCCCCACCCTCCTTGCCTTCTCTGTGGTGGCCCCGGACCTCTGGAATCAACTCCCGCTGCAGATTAGAACTGCCCCCACCCTCCTTGCCTTTCGTAAGTTATTGAAAACTCACCTTTGTAGCCAGGCATGGGGAAATTGACATATCCCCCAACTATCTTGGTTTGTATATGGTTTGACTGGATTGTGTGATTATTTTACCATAAGGGTTTTTTTTAATTGTTTTTTAAATATTGGACTTGTATATATATATAAATTTTATTTACAGTCAAAGACCATCAATATGTGTGCCACAAGGGTTTGTTCTGGGTCCTATTCTTTTTAATATGTTTGTGAGTGACATAGGGGAAGGTTTGGTAGGGAAGGTTTGCCTATTTGCCATGACTCTAAAGTGTGCAATAGGGTTGATATTCCTGGAGGCGTCTGTAATATGGTAAATGATTTAGCTTTACTAGATAAATGGTCAAAGCAATGGAAACTGCAGTTTAATATTTCCAAATGTAAAATAATGCACTTGGGCAAAAGGAATCCTCAATCTGAGTATTGTATTGGCAGTTCTGTGTTAGCAAAAACTTCAGAAGAAAAGGATTTAGGGGTAGTGATTTCTGACAGTCTCAAAATGGGTGAACAGTGCAGTCAGGCGGTAGGGAAAGCAAGTAGGATGCTTGGCTGCATAGCTAGAGGTATAACAAGCAGGAAGAGGGAGATAATGATCCCGCTATATAGAGTGCTGGTGAGACCACATTTGGAATACTGTGTTCAGTTCTGGAGTCCTCACCTACAAAAAGATATTGACAAAATTGAACGGGTCCAAAGACGGGCCACAAGAATGGTGGAAGGTCTTAAGCATAAAATGTATCAGGAAAGACTTAACGAACTCAATCTGTATAGTCTGGAGGACAGAAGAAAAAGGGGGGACATGATTGAAACATTTAAATATGTTAAAGGGTTAAATAAGGTCCAGGAGGGAAGTGTTTTTAATAAGAAAGTGAACACAAGAACAAGGGGACACAATCTGAAGTTAGTTGGGGGAAAGATCAAAAGCAACATGAGAAAATATTATTTTACTGAAAGAGTAGTAGATCCTTGGAACAAACTTCCAGCAGAGGTGGTAGATAAATCCACAGTAACTGAATTTAAACATGCCTGGGATAAACATATATCCATCCTAAGATAAAATACAAAAATAGTATAAGGGCAGACTAGATGGACCATGAGGTCTTTTTCTGCCGTCAGACTTCTATGTTTCTATGACTCCCAGCAGCCAAAGGAGCTGATTTCTATTTTTCTGTGTTGTTTTATTTTATTTTATTATTTATTTTTTATTATGTATTATTTATTGGATTTGTATGCCGCCCCTCTCCGCAGACTCGGGGCGGCTAACAACAGCAACAAAAACAGCATGTAAATCCAATCCTAAAAATATCTAAAAAAAACCCTTATTTGTAATAACCAAACATACATACAAACAAGCATACCATGCATAAATTGTAAAGGCTTAGGGGGAAAGAATATCTCAGTTCCCCCATGTCTGACAACAGAGCTGGGTTTTTAGGAGCTTACGAAAGGCGAGGAGGGTGGGGGCAATTCTTATCTCTGGGGGGGAGTTGGTTCCAGAGGGTCGGGGCCGCCACAGAGAAGGCTCTTCCCCTGGGCCCCACCAAATGACATTGTTTTGTTGACGGGACCCAGAGAAGGCCCACTCTGTGGAACCTAACCGGTCGCTGGGATTTGTGCGGCAGAAGGCGGTCTCGTAGATACCCTGGTCCGGTGCCATGGAGGGCTTTATAGGTGATGACCAACACTTTGAATTATGACCAGAAATTGATCGGCAACCAATGCAGACTGCGGAGTGTTGGTGTTACATGGGCATTTTTGGGAAAGCTCATGATAGCTCTCGCAGCTGCATTCTGCACGATCTGAAGTTTCCGAACACTTTTCAAAGGTAGCCCCATGTAGAGAGCATTACAGTAATCGAGTCTCGAGGGGATGAGGGCATGAGTGACTGTGAGCAGTGACTCCCGGTCCAAATAGGGCTGCAACTGGTGCACCAGGCGAACCTGGGCAAACGCCCCCCTCGCCACAGCTGAAAGATGTTTCTCTAATGTGAGCTGTGGATCGAGGAGGACGTCCAAGTTGCACACCCTCTCCGAGGGGGGTCAATAATTCCCCCCCCCCCCAGGGTGATGGACGGACAGATGGAATTGTCCTTGGGAGGCAAAACAGCCACTCCGTCTTATCAGGGTTGAGTTTGAGTCTGTTGACACCCATCCAGGTCCCAACAGCCTCCAGACACCGGCACATCACTTCCACTGCTTCGTTGACTGGACATGGGGTGGAGATGTAAAGCTGGGTATCATCAGCGTACTGCCCTTGGATGATCTCACCCAGCGATTTCATGTAGATATTAAATAGCAGGGGGGAGAGGACTGATCCCTGAGGCACCCCACAAAGGAGAGACCTAGAGGTCGACCTCTGACCCCCCACTAACACTGACTGCGACCGACCGGAGAGGTAAGAGGAGAACCACTGAAGAACAGTGCCTCCCACTCCCAACCCCTCCAGCCGGCGCAGAAGGATACCATGGTCGATAAACCCCTGTGTTGGGCCAGCCAGAGATCATCCATCAACGCGACCAAAGCAGTTTCCGTGCTGTAACCGGGCCTGAAACCCGACTGCTGGGGACCTAGATAATCGGCTTCTTCATTTGTGTTCCAAATGACAATCTATCTGTATTCGAAATATTTTCATCGTCTCATTTTCAGTAACTTTTCGGATACAGGTATATTATATTTTTTACATAATGACCAGTGGACTAATTTAGTAACTTGATCATGTCTAGCTTTGTAATCAGTTTGCGTGATTTTCCTGTTGCTGCTGTTTACTACTGCTGCTGCTACTACTACTATTACTACTACTACTACATCATCATCATTATCATCACCACCACCATGCTTCCCTGAAAATAAGTTATTGTCTTATATTTTTTTGAACCCTGAAATAAGGGCTTGGCCTTATTGGCATGCATGCCAAAGTTGATTGGGCTTATTATCAGGGGATGTCTTATTTTGTTGGGGGGGGGGGCAGGGTATTATCATCATCATTTCAACAGCAGCAGCATTGTCATCGTCATCATCATCATCATCTGGCATTGTTGCATTAGCAGGAAATTACAATGATGTAGAGTAGTCATTTGGCTACCAATTTACTAGGTTTTTTTAAACAGAAAATTCTGTTTTCTATGGTGTGCCACAGAAGAGTGAGTGAGCTAGCTTTGTTTGCATCATCCAAGGAACCCCTCCCTTGCCTTGCCTTGCAAAGGGGTGTTGCAACCAAGCAGATTCAGAGTTGGCAGAAACCTGTCTGTCTGCAATGAAGCACCAGCTTGCCTCCCTACCAAAGTGGTACCTATTTATCTACTCGCATACAACATGCTTTCAAACTGCTAGGTAAACAGAAGCTGAGCAAATGATAGAGGTACACCCCACTATGCAGTGCTAGGGCTCGAACCACGAGAGCAGAGACCATTTCCAGTGTCATTAAGACACTGAGCCACTATGCCTTCATACTTTAGACTATTGATTAGGATATAATAATAGACTCTAGAAACAGCACATTTGGGAATATTTTTGTAAAGTTTATATTTCTTCCAAAAAAGACAAAACCACAAAACTCAAATAATGAGGCAAAGCAATGAAAGGCTAGTGCTAACTACATTGTAAGCATTGTAAGAGCTTCTGCTTGGAAGCTTCTGAAAAGGAGCATATGTTATATGCAGGACCTTCAGGTTAATTAATGTTATTACATCATTGTCAGTTTTTATTAAGGATCCTCTCTGATCAGAATTTTCATTGTGTTTATTTGCTTGTTTCATTTACAGGATTTATATGGCCACTTATCTCATACAATGACTCTAAAGTGGCTCATAACAATCCATAAAATATATTTAAAAACAAAGGTCCCTTCCCCACCCCCCACACATGACAAACAACTTAGTCCAGCTGCTAGAATTCAAATCTTTAAGCAAAAAACTGTATTACAACATAATAATTTGTAATTGTTAAATAATTACTTATATATAAATAAAGCTATTAATGTTAACTACCGTATTTTCCGGCGTATAAGACGACTTTTTAACCCCTGAAAATCTTTTCCAAAGTGGGGGGTCGTCTTATACGCCGGATACGGATCTTGCCCTGCGGGGAGAGCAAAGGCGGCGGCGGGAGTAGCGGAGGCGAGGCGGAGAAGAAAGAAGCGGCGGATAGCTGGCGAGGCACCCGCTAGAGGGCTGGACGCCGCCGCTCCCGCCGCCGGCTTTGCTGGGGTGGAGCGCCACTCCCGGCGGCAGGAACTGCGGGGGGTAACCGGCGTAACGAGCCCTTGCCGCAGCTATCCGCCGCTTCTTTCTTCTCCGCCTCGCCTCTGCTACTCCTGCCGCCGCCTTTGCCTCTTGCCCGGCGGGGAGAGCAAAGGCGGCGGCGGGAGTAGCAGAGGCGAGGCGGAGAAGAAAGAAGCGGCGGATAGCTGGCGAGGCGCCGGCTAGAGGGCTGGACGACGACGCTCCCACCGCCGGCTTTGCTGGGGAAGAGCGCCACTCCCGGCGGCAGGAACTGCGGGGGGTAACCGGCGTAACGAGCCCTTGCCGCAGCTACCCGCCGCTTCTTTCTTCTCCGCCTCGCCTCTGCTACTCCTGCCGCCGCCTTTGCCTCTTGCCTGGCGGGGAGAGCAAAGGCGGCGGCGGGAGTAGCAGAGGCGAGGCGGAGAAGAAAGAAGCGGCGGATAGCTGGCGAGGCGCCGGCTAGAGGGCTGGCCGACGACGCTCCCGCCGCCGGCTTTGCTGGGGTGGAGCGCCACTCCCGGCGGCAGGAACTGTGGGGGTAACCGGCGTAACGAGCCCTTGCCGCAGCTATCCGCCGCTTCTTTCTTCTCCGCCTCGCCTCTGCTACTCCCGCCGCCGCCTTTGCCTCTTGCCCGGCGGGGAGAGCAAAGGCGGCGGCGGGAGTAGCGGAGGCGAGGCGGAGAAGAAAGAAGCGGCGGATAGCTGCGGCAAGGGCTCGTTACGCCGGAGCGTACGCCGGCTACCCCCCGCAGTTCCTGCCGCCGGGAAGCAGCCCCTTTATATTAGCGGTGGCTGCAACGGCATTGGCGATGCGGCCGCTAGGCGCTCCGAGCGGTGTGGGAATGCCCACCCCTCTCACAGTCCGGTCCCGGGCTGACAGTAAAGGGGCTGCTTCCCATCCTCCTGCCAGCTTGCTCAGAAGGAAACCTTCTGAGAAGGAGGATGGGAAGCAGCCCCTTTACTGTCAGCCCGGGACCGGACTGTGAGAGGGGTGGGCGTTCCCACAGCGCTCGGAGCGGCTAGCGGCCGGATCGCCAGCGCCGCTGTAACCACCGTTGTGGGAGGAGCCTCAGAAAGAAAATAAGAGAGAACAAGAGAGAGAGAGAGAACAAGAGAGAGGGAGAGAGGTGATTCTTGAAGCATATGGTAAAAAGCACCCAAATAATAAGAAACACCCCCCCAGCCCACACCTGTGTTTGAAAAGAATAAAAGAGAAAAAAACCCCAGCCCTCAACTGGTTTTGGAAATGGTTCGAGTGCGTATATATATATATATATACACACACACACACACACGTAAGGGGGGGAGAGAGACAGGGATGGAAAAAGAGGAGAAGTGAGAGGGAGAAGGAATGAGGGAAAAAGGGAGGAAGAGAGAGAAATGAGAAACATGAGAGAGAAAAGGGGGAAAGACAGGAGAAGAACCCAGAAATGAGACAGTGGTATAAATTTGAGGAGGGATGATTGATGATTGACTGTATTTATAAGGGGATGTTACATGGGATTGTATATATGAGGGGGTTATTTATGTGTGTGTGTGTGTGTGTGTGTGTGTGTGTGTGTGTGTATGTATGTATTTATTTATTTATTAGATTTGTGTAATTTTGGTTGGTGGTGTGCCCCAGGATTTTGTAAATGTAAAAAATGTGCCGCGGCTCAAAAAAGGTTGAAAATCACTGCTCTAGCAGGTGGTAAATCAGCACTCCTTTTAACTGACAAGGGACCCATTTCCCAGACTTTGATCATTTCCCCAGGTATTTTTGTACCTACTTGACCAACATTATTAGTGGTTGCAAAATTGAATGTTAAACTGGATGCATTTATTTCTGCCTGTTTGTATTTGTTCTTATGTTTAACCATTGAAAATGTACTTTTCCTCCAAAAAGAATCATCTTTCCATATTTCTTAGGCAACATTTTAAAATAACTTTAAAAGCTGAGGTCATATTATTCACCCTGCTCTGTATCATAGCACACTGCACAGTACTGAAAATTGGCAGGGTCACTAATTAAACCCGACAAGTTAAAATCTGTTTAAGTGACATTGCAAGAGGATAAAGACAGAAAGTGTGGAAAGAGGAAAAAATGGATGGGCTGTTTGGATTGCCATATCATGATATCACATACAGATTCTCATTCCATAATAGATTCTCACATAGGTGTCAGCATGCTGCATGTTAGACTGAAAGATACCTGCAGAATAGATGGTAGGAGAAAGAAAAATAGCCAGGTTCACCTTTTTGTGTTGACAAATTATGATGAGTTATAATAATAAACTTAATTGTGGTGAGGAGAAATATGAGAGGCAGACAAGACAGATAGACAGAGACATATGGAGAGATAGACAGAAGAGTGCTCCCACTTGGCTCTCTCTCTCTAAATAATTCATTCATAATTTTAACAATAAGATCTTCATCATTAGTAATTAAAATATTGTGTTATCATGTTCAGAAATGATTTTTTTCTCAATGCAAGTACATCATAGACCTAGACTCAGTTTTTGACAGTCAGAAGAGGGGTAGTCTTATACGGCGAGTATATCTCAAATTCTATATTTTAACTGGAAAAGTTAGGGGGTCGTCTTATATGCCCAGTCGTCTTATACGCCGGAAAATACGGTACATTTATTGTTGATTTTGTGCCTAGAGAATACTACAATAGATATGCAAACTGCACTAAATTAATGTACCGAGTATACTACAAGATTTGGTGAGTAACTGTATGAATTTCAAAGTCACTACCACTTCAGAATTACTTCACAGCAGTGTTTCAATCACATCTGAAATATAGTTAAAATAGACAGATTTGTAGTTAAAATAGATTCCAGCATGAAGGAATTTATTTTAAAAGTAATTCTGTTTATGGAACAAACATCCCTTTCCACATGCTAAGAACACAAATTTTATTAATATGGCTTTGTTGTATTTCATTAATTTGGCTTAGGAGAGTCTCCATTGAACAGAGAACATAATGTAGGAAAATTGTTGTAGAACATGCAAAAGAAATATTCTCAACAATTATATGTACTAACAGAACAGAGCATCTCTCTTACTAATATAATACACCAGATATGAAAAAAATTCTAAATACATGCTTGGTAACTGGCATTTATGATGGTTGAGTGTCCCCGGGGTGATGTGATCAACTTTTGCGATCTTCTGACAAGCAAAATCAATAGGGAAGTCAGATTCACTTAGCCACTGTGTTACTAACTTAACAACTGTAGTGATTCAATTAGCAACTCTGGCAAAGGTCATAAATGGGGGAAACTCATCTAACACTGTTTTGCGTAGCAATGGAAATTTTCGGCTCAATTTTGGTTGTGATTCAAGAACTACCTGTGTTTATAAGTTCAGCTTGCAATGAAGTATTAAAACAAATTTCAAATGTGAGGAATGCGAGATGTGAAATGAATAAAATAATAAAAAGAAAATAGAAAAAGTTATACAAAGTTGACTAAGAGACTAACAGTGTATATTACAAGTCTACTGAGGTGTTCCAATATCTCAGCTTGACTATCTCTGCACAAAGAGGGAGCCAAGCTATTGAAATATTTGAACACTGCTATCATATCACCCCTTATCTATTTCATTACATTGGACATACCCAATTCTAGCAACTGTTCTTCATATCTTTTAGCTTTCAGTCCTCCAATTATCTTTGTTGCTCTTCTCTAAACTCTTTCTAGAGCCTCAACAGTGGTGTTGATGTAAATTATTGCATATACAGTGATCCCCCGAGTTTCGCGATCTCAATCTTTGCGAAACGCTATATCGCTATTTTTCCACCCGATGACGTCACTCCCTTCCTTTCTCATCTTTCTTTCTCTCTCTCTTTATCTTGCTTATTCCTCTCTCACACTCTCTTCCTCCCTCTCTCATCTCTTTCTCTCCTTCTCTCTCTTTCTCTATCTCTCCCCCTCTTGCTCTCGAGCGGCAAGCGAGCAGCCGGCCGGGCGGGTGAACGGGCAAGCGGAGCGGCCGGGCGGGCGGGTGAACGGGCAAGCGAGCGGCCGGGCGGGTGAACGGGCAAGCGAGCAGCCAGGCGGGCGGGTGAATGGGCAAGCGGAGCGGCCGGGCGGGCGGGCAAATGGGCAAGCGAGCGGCCGGGCGGGCGGGTGAATGGGCAAGCGAAGCGGGCGGGCGGGCGAACGGGCAAGCGGAGCGGCCGGGTGGGCGGGTGAACGGGCAAGCGAAGCGGCCGGGCGGGCGAACGGGCAAGCGGAGCGGCCGGGCGGGCAAACGGCAAGCGATCTTGGGGTTTCCCCTTTGCCTGGGCGGCGGGAAGACCCAGGGAAGGTTCCTTCTGCCGCCCAACAGCTGATCTGTTCCGCAGCGCGGCAGCAGCGAGGAGCCGAAGATGGGGTTTCCCCGTTGCCTGGGCAACGGGGAAACCCCATCTTCGGCTCCTCGCTGCTGCCGCGCTGCGGAGCAGATCAGCTGTTGGGCGGCCGAAGGAACCTTCCCTGGGTCTTCCCCGCCACCCACATGCAAACTCCACCATCTGCGCATGTGCGGCCATGGAAAAAGGGGCACGCATGCGCAGATGGTGTTTTTACTTCCGCACCACTACATCCCGAAAAATCGATTATCGCGAGGGGTCTTGGAACGGAACCCTCGCGATAATCGGGGGATCACTGTATAGTGATCCCTTGACTTTCGCAGAAGATACATTCCAAGACTGCCCGCGAAAGTCAAATTTCCGTGAAGTGGAGATCCTTCCTTCCTTCCTTCCTTCCTCCATTCATTCCTGGCTTTACTTACCCCCAGAACCCGCAGGGGGTGGCAAGCTGGGGGCTTTGCTGTGCTCGCTGCCGGCGTTTCCTATGGCGGCGGCGGCAGCAGCACCGGTGTTCAGGGTCAGGGCAGGGGAAGGAGAAGCTCAAGGCAAGAGGGATCCAGGCCAGGACTCGAAGCCAGGATTCCAGGCCAGTCAGCTGGGAGGTTGGCCGCTACCACTAAGAGAGATGGCTTGTGGGTGGGGGAAGAAGAGGCGATGGCGGTGGAAAAAGAGGCAGCCACGCCCTTTGGTGCTTGAGGTGACACTGAGCTGTGGGCGGATGCTACTGGAGGGTTGTGATGGGCCCACT
This sequence comes from Erythrolamprus reginae, assembly GCF_031021105.1. Lineage (NCBI taxonomy): Eukaryota > Metazoa > Chordata > Lepidosauria > Squamata > Dipsadidae > Erythrolamprus > Erythrolamprus reginae. The sequence continues at coordinate 285,100,184 of NC_091951.1, read as the reverse complement.
GCAAGCCATCCCCGCAATTAGTGCGTGGCCTCCTGACCTAACAATGCCCTTAGCTCCTCCCCCCTCGGGCGAGTTAGAATCAGAATAGGATTGTGTCACGCTGAGGATTGACAGCCTCCAAAGACATTAAGAAACATCCAGTAGTTAGATAGTTAACTCTTTTTTTTAATGTAGCTCCTCCCTCTCTATGATGTAACAGTGCTTTGCTCACTTCCTCCTTCTTGCAGGAAGAGAAGCTCATGCCATATTAATCTGTTCTTTGTCTTTTAGAGATGTAGACGTATTTTCAGCCTCTCCAGGCTAACTTTATTTTTCTACTTTTTATAATAAAAGTTTGGTTCATTTTAATATGTATGCTTGTGCTTTAATATCCATCTACCTCCGGAAAGCCTTACTTCAGTTCTAGCGAACTGAGTAATCTGCTTGGTAAGATTTTCTGATCCAACATGGTAGCAGAGGATGGTTCCTTATTAAAGCAACAAGCGCTTACATACCGTAATCACACTGGCTGTTTTCCCGATGCCAGCTAAAAGGAAGAGAAATCCTTTAACTCAGAGTTACATTGATGGAATTTCCGAGGGGCAGTTAGCTGACCTCAAAGACCTCATTCGTACTATGGAAGAGAAAAGGAATTTCATCATGTCTCAGCAGCGTATGCTGGAATCCTCTGATGCTGACGCTCCTCAACAAACTGTAAGTCACTCTTACATGATTGAGAAGGGGAACCGAGATGAAGTTAAAACTGTCCTTGGGGGTCCCCATAGACACTACTTCTACTCAGCCGAGTGATGAAGAGGTGGAGGAGGAAACCCTAACTCTCTCCCAAACTCAAAGCCTCCAGTCATAAACTTTGCCTTTTAAAGCTTCTGCTAAGACAAAGCACATTGATGATCAGGTTTCTCTGACTTCTACTCGAATTAAGGGAACCGCCTTGAATCTAGAAAGAATTGAGGAAATAATTGGAAAGCTTGAGAATGAAATTCGGAGTTTAGAGTTATTCTGTATTCACCTTGATAATCTACTTGGTGGCAAAAATATTGAGCAGCAAGATTCTTATTTCTGTTACCTGCAACAAGTAACTGAGTCAAGAAAAGAGTTAAGGGAATTAAAGAAATTGCAGTTAAAATTAATAACTGAAAAGATGGAGTGTGTTTCTTTGGCAAATCCTACGCATGCCCAATCCAAACAAGCTGATAGCGATGGAATTTCTTTGTCCTATCCAGCCGATGGCAGTCATGCGCAACAGAGTCAAACCACCCACTCAATTTCAATGGATGACCCACTTAACACTGGGCACGCCTCAATAATCTCCCATTTCTACCCTGCTGCCGCGTCACAAATAGAAACCTTTCCTTTACAAGCTAAAAGAGAAAGGGGGGTTGGATTCCCCACAGAAGTTGCAAGAGAAAGGAGGGAAGATCCCCCCATAGCAGTTGCAAGACAAGGGGGGGTATTTTACCCACCGCAGCAAGTTACGCAACAGCGGCCACTAGTGGATGGTATGCCCACAAAGCAAAGGCATTTCCTGAAACTAGAACAAGTGAGTTTTTTCATCCTTTTGATGCTAAACCAAGTTTCTCACAAGCTTTTCAGGCTGCACAAAAGCAACCTTCTCAAATTCCAGGAACCTCTGCTTCACAACAGAGACCTCCAGTCCTGACTCCACAGATGCCAACACAGCTTCCCCAGCTTCATCAACCTTCAGCTTTGCCAGTGGGTGTTGTGGCTCAACCACAACAGCCGCAAGCAGCTATGGCAGCTGCATCTACAAGGCAAGCTATCACCTCATCAATCCTGAAAGGTGAGTTCATGTTGAAAGCGAACGGGCAGAACTATAAGATTTGGCTTCACAGGATAAGATTGCTCCTACTGGCTCATCAGATCGATCAAATTGCTCTGAATCCTCCAGTAAGGCGCTGGACTGAAGAAGAAAGAGAAGCTGACATTAAAGCAACACTTCTCATTCTTATGAGTGTAGACTCACAATTATCAACCAGGTTTTCACCTGATATTACTTCTGCTGAGCTGTTAGAGATACTAGATGGTATGTTCAGGCCAATTTCAGAAGAAGGCAACTTCATTCTGCTATCCAAATTTCATAGTATTAAACTTCCTACTGGGAATGAACTTGCTCCACACTTATCCAACATGCTATCAATGCATAAAGATTTGGAGGAGAGAGGATATCACATGGACTATACTCAAGTCAATGCTGCCATCATAAATTCCCTTGGCCCTGAATGGAGGGAAGCCATTTACAAGTTTAATATTTACCCATTGGCCCAAAAAACAACACAGAGACTCTGTAACATGCTAACTGAAGAAGAACAGTTGCTGCACACTAACTTTAGGCCAATGTCAGCAACGTACAAACCTAGCTTGGCCAAGAGCGGTCAACAGAAAACCAGTACACCGAGATACTCACGCCAGAAGCAACCCAAGAAGGATGACACTTGTAAGTCTGCGGATTTGCAAAGTGTTCAATCTGGCGAGTCTGATCCTCCCACATATCCAACTCAACCCAAGGGAGCACAGAAGAAAGGATCCCGAGGAAAGAGTTCTGGGACTGCAAAGACAACTCCCAAAGACTCCAAAGGTGAGAAACATGCTTATGTTAGCACTCTCCTCCTCAAAGCTGTTCCTGACAAGAGTCCTCTATGACAGCGTTTCCCAACCGGTGTGCCGCGGCGAGAGGCGGCGGAGGAGAGTGGGCGGATCGGGCGGGCAATGGGGCAGGGCGGAAAAGCCAGGGGCGCGTTTGGCCGGAGGCACCTACTGCCGCACCTCCCTGCCCCTGCCTCCCCACGGTGCCTCCGGCCAAACGCGCCCCTGGCTTCTCCGCCCTGCCCCATTGCCCGCCCGATCTGCCCACTCTCCTCCGCCGCTGCCTCCTGCCTTGGAGTGAGCAATCCGGGAGTCCGGGACTGTGTGGCTTTGCGCCATGAAGAGAAAACGGCCGACTTTTCCCTGCTGCTGTTTTCTCTTCATGGCGCAAAGCCACACAGTCCCGGACTCCCGGATCGCTCGCTTCTCCAGTCAGCAAAGCCATCTGCCCAGGAAAGCGCCGCGCTGGGCGGAGAAGCGAGCGATCCGGGAGTCCGGGACTGTGTGGCTTTGCGCCATGAAGAGAAAACGGCCGACTTTTCCCTGCTGCCGTTTTCTCTTCATGGCGCAAAGCCACACAGTTCCGGACTCCCGGATCGCTCGCTTCTCCGGTCAGCAAAGCCATCTGCCCAGGAAAGCGCCGCGCTGGCCGGAGAAGCGAGCGATCCGGGAGTCCGGGACTGTGTGGCTTTCGGCCAGGCTAATGGGAGGCGGCGCGAGGCCGGGCGCTGGGGACGTCTGGGAGGGCGAGGAGGCTGATGGCTGCTGCGCACTCCACTCTCTCTCCGGCTCTCTCTCACTCTTTCTTTTTCTCTCTGTTGCTGGCGTGGTGAACGAGAGAGAAAGAGAGAGAGAGAAAAAGGAGGGGAGAGAGAATGAGAGAAAGAAAGCAAGAGAAAGAGAGGGAAAGAAAGCAAGAGAGAGAGAGAAAGAAAGGGGGGAAGGAGGGAGAGGGAAAGACATAGAGGGAGGGAAGGAGGGAGAGAGAAAGAGAGCAAAAAAGAGAGGAAGAAAGAAAGAGGGATGGAGAGAAAGAAGGGAAGGAAGGAAGAGAGAGAAAGAGGGAGGGAGAAATAGAGTGAAATGGAGGAAGAGATATTTTTTTGTCCAAACTTTTCTTTAGCCCCCCCGCCCCCCCCCTTCAGTGTTCCCCAGAAGTTTGAAAACATGAATAATGTGCCGCGGCTCAAAAAAGGTTGGGAAACACTGCTCTACGACATACGTCAATTATGGACCCTAGACAGCGGAGCAGCGGTACACATCGCATACCAGAAGGAATCCTTCACTGAGCTACACCAGACAGATGTCAAAGAAGTGTTTGGAGTTGCAGAATCCCTCGGCAAAGTGGAAGGAGAAGGAAAAGTCTACGTCAAAGAACTGGACTGCCATATCTCAAGTGTTTTCTACGTTCCAACTGCCAAGAACAACATTCTTAGCGTGTATCGCCTGAGAGAAGAATTAGGGACTGTAGTAACCCATGACCTTTCAGAGACTTACATTACAAAGAATGGCAAAATTCTTGCTACTGCCATTCCCATTAGAGGTGTTTTTTATTTAAAACCTAAACCTCCAACCAAGGGTGATGTAAGTATAAAAGTTCCAGTGGGCGAAAGCACAGGTCCAGAGAGACAACCTGGTGCAACCATAGGTTCAGAGGCTCCTAAAGCCAATGAAATCTCCGAGGTTCCTAATACTGTTACAAATGTTAAACATGTATTAACAAACAAATCTTTTCATTCCAGGTGTATTCACAGATGGCACCGTCACTTGGGGCATGCTTCTTACCCCGTTTTAGCAAAGATGCCTGAGTTTGTTGATGGTTTCAAAATTGATGGGGCTTGCAAAGTTCATCTTGACTGTAAAATTTGTAACACAGCAAAATCTAGGGCAGCTCCTATACCTAAGTTTGCTCTTAGATTGTCGACACGCATTTTTGAATTGGTCCACACCAACGTTGTCGGTCCATTTCGGCCTACTAAAGGTAACCGTAAGTATTTCTTAACTGTAGTTGACAGTTACTCACGTTTTGGCTTTGTTTTTCTATTGAAGCAGAAATCTGAGGCGTTTCAGGTCTTTAAAGACTTTGCTGCAGAGGTACTTACCCAATACGATGTCTGGATCAAGCGAATTCAAAGTGATCGTGGAGGCGAATTCATGTCGCAACAGTTCCATGGATGGATGACCAGGAATGGAATCCGTCAGCAGACCTCAGCACCCTCAACGCCTTCGCATAACGGGATTTGTGAACGACGTAACGGGGTTCTGCAGACAATGTTTCGTTGTCTCCTTGAGGATGCAGGATTGGACTTTTCATACTGGGGCGAAGCATTAAGGTATGCTAATTACATTGTTAACAGAACATGGAGTAGCGCAATACAAGAGACTCCTTATTACTTGCTTCAATGCTAAGAAGCCTGATGTTCAAAACATCTACATTTTTGGTTGTTATGCCACTGTTAACATTCCACTTGATCAAAGAAGAAAAGGAGGTCCTGTGTCAGAAAGATTGAGATTCATCGGGTTTGATGAAAGCTCTAAGTACTATAAATTTGCTGACTCTCACCATAGAGCATATATTTCCAATTCAGCCAAATTTGAGGAAGGCACAAATTGGTCCAGTATACATAGTAATGATACTTCAGTTTATTTTCCTAAGGATGGTATGGCGGAACCTGATTCTCAGGCAGCTGTTCCAGATGATCCTGATGTTCCAGATGATGAACAGTCTTCGACAGTCGCAGAGGAAATCCCTGACGATGAACTTGAAGGCAGAGATGATGATGAACAATGGACCAGCATTCCAAGGCATTCAAAGAGAACCACCAAAGGAACTCCTCCAAAGAGATTTGCACAGCAAGTATCTCAATCTCCTTTTCCTTTCTTGTGTAACAATCTTACACTTCCACCTGATCATTTTCATCAGATCAAACTTTTGCCTGAATCTGAACAAGAGAAATGGTATGAGGCTATGGAACGTGAGCTGGACTGTTTAAAGAAACTGAAAGTGTTCCAACAGGTGGAGCCTCCTAAAAACAAGAAAGTCATTGGCACACGCTGGGTGTATAAAGTCAAACAAAAACCTAATGAAGGAAAGCTGTACAAAGCTAGACTTGTAGCTCAAGGATTCTCTCAAATTTATCCAGATGACTACACTGACACATTTTCACCCACAGTCAGAAATGAGAGTGTCAAGATTGCTCTGATCACTGCTACTGCTTTGAACCTAGAGGTTTTCCAGTTCGATGTAGAGACTGCCTATTTGAACGCTGATCTGAATGAAGAGATCTACGTCAAGGGTGCTCCCGGGTTCCAGGACCGAGGTGGTGATGTCTGGTCTCTGAGCAAGTCTTTATACGGCCTGAAACAGAGTGCCCTCATGTGGTACCGCCTCTTAACCCAAAAGCTAAATTCAATGGGCTTTATTAAGTCCGTCTCAGATGAATGCGTGTTCACAAAAGGGCAAGGTAAGACTTATGAAATTGTTCTTGTTTATGTTGATGATATTGTTTACATTGGTCCCAATGAACGCATGAGTGAAACTTTTGCTAAGGGTCTTGAGAAACATTTCACCTTAAAAAGCCTAGGGCATATTAATGATTATCTAGGTGTTCAGTTTGAAAAAACTGAGAAGGGGTTCTCTCTTTCACAAGAAAGTAAGGTTGACCAGCTTTTGCAGAATTGTAACATGTCTGATGCGAACACTTGTCGTTCCCCTATGCAGACTGATTTTTACAGGTTAACCCGAGAAGAACATCCTGAATTTGACAACCAAACGCTGTATCGGTTAGTGATTGGATCGCTATTGTACATCAGCAGTTGGACAAGACCTGACATTTCACTGAGTGTGAATCTACTGTCCAGATACGTTGGAAAAGCAACCACGTTCCACTGGTCTTGCATAAAGAGACTGTTGAGATACATGAAGCTTACTAAGGACATGAAGTTGTTCCTTGAGCCGAAACATGATAAGTACCCTGAAGTGATTTGTTATGCAGATGCTGACTGGGCAGGTGATGTAGAAACATGAAAAAGTACTTCTGGTTACATATTGTTCTTAAATGGTTGTCCTATCTTTTGGAAAGTTAGGAAACAGAAGTTTATTTCTTGCTCTTCAAATGAGGCTGAATATGCATGTATTTCTGATTGTTGTAATGCATTAACCTGTGTTTCTGATCTCATTGATAGTATTTGGGAATGTCCAAAGAAACCAATTGTTATCATGGAAGATAATATTCCAGTCACATATATTGCTGAAGCTGAATGTGTTGGAGCTCGTTCACGGCACATTGACATCCGGTATAGAAATACCAGAGAGTGTGTGAGAGCAGGATTCGTGAAAATCCAGTATGTGCCTACTAATGAGCAGATCGCTGACTTGCTGAATAAGCCGTTACCAGTTGATCAACATGAATACCTCTCCACCAAAATGTGCCTTAAGTGAATTGATGCCTTGATGTCTTGATGTCCCTTATGTCTCTGATGACTGCCAAAGAAGGGGTGTCACGCTGAGGATTGACAGCCTCCAAAGACATTAAGAAACATCCAGTAGTTAGATAGTTAACTCTGTTTATTAATGTAGCTCCCCCCTCTCTATGATGTAACAGTGCTTTGCTCACTTCCTCCTTCTTGCAGGAAGAGAAGCTCACGCCATATTAATCTGGTCTTTGTCTTTTAGAGATGTAGACGTATTTTCAGCCTCTCCATGCTAACTTTATTTTTCTACTTTTTATAATAAAAGTTTGGTTCATTTTAATATGTATGCTTGTGCTTTAATATCCATCTACCTCCGGAAAGCCTTACTTCAGTTCTAGCGAACTGAGTACTCTGCTTGGTAAGATTTTCTGATCCAACAGATTGTTCATTAACTCTTCCCCTTCTGAGTCAGATGAACCTCTGGCTGGAGATCTGACTCCATTCCCCTGTCTCTCCAGTCCCTTCCTGCTCCATTTCCCTCCCTGCCTGCCTCTCCTTCTGGTTCACTGTCTGATTCGTCCTCCAGCCAGACGGGTCTTCTGTGAACACTCCACGGCCTGCACTGGCTGCCGATCAGTTTACGGTCACAATTCAAAGTGTTGGTTATGACTTATAAAGCCCTACATGGCATCGGACCAGAATACCTTCTGGACCGCCTTCTGCTGCACGAATCCCAGCGGCCAATTAGGTCCCACAGAGTTGGCCTTCTCCAGGTCCCGTCGACTAAACAATGTCGTCTGGCGGGACCCAGGGGAAGAGCCTTCTCTGTGGTGGCCCCGGACCTCTGGAATCAACTCCCACTGCAGATTAGAACTGCCCCCACCCTCCTTGCCTTTCGTAAGTTATTGAAAACTCACCTTTGTAGCCAGGCATGGGGAAATTGACATATCCCCCAACTATCTTGGTTTGTATATGGTTTGACTGGATTCTGTGATTATTTTACCATAAGGGTTTTTTTAATTGTTTTTTAAATATTGGACTTGTGTATATATATAAATTTTATTTACAGTCAAAGACCATCAATATGTGTGCCACAAGGGTTTGTTCTGGGTCCTATTCTTTTTAATATGTTTGTGAGTGACATAGGGGAAGGTTTGGTAGGGAAGGTTTGCCTATTTGCCATGACTCTAAAGTGTGCAATAGGGTTGATATTCCTGGAGGGGTCTGTAATATGGTAAATGATTTAGATTTACTAGATAAATGGTCAAAGCAATGGAAACTGCAGTTCAATGTTTCCAAATATAAAATAAAGCTATTAATGTTAACTACATTTATTGTTGATTTTGTGCCTAGAGAATACAGTGATCCCCCGCTCGTTGCGAGGGTTCCGTTCCAGGACCCCCCGCAACGAGCGGGTTTTCGCGAAGTAGCGCTGCGGAAGTAAAAACACCATCTGCGCATGTGCAGATGGTGTTTTTACTCCCACAGCGCTAGCGAGGAGCCGAAGATTGGGGGGGGCGCGGCTGTTTGCCGCCGGCATGGAGGGCTTCCTAGCAGCCCCCCAAACCCGGGTTGGGGGTCCGCGGGGCGCTGGCTCTCGCCGCTTTCGAGCTGAATCCGGGAGCGAATTCGCTCCCGGACTCAGCTCGAAAGCGCCGAGAACGAAAGGCAAGGAACGGCTTTTCCACGCCGTTCATTCTCGCCGCTTTCGAGCTGAATCCGGGAGCGAACTCGCTCCCGGACTCAGCTGGAAAGCGCCGAGAACGAAAGGCAAGGAACGGCTTTTCCACGCCGTTCATTCTCGCCGCTTTCGAGCTGAATCCGGGAGCGAACTCGCTCCCGGACTCAGCTGGAAAGCGCCGAGAACGAAAGGCAAGGAACGGCTTTTCCACGCCGTTCATTCTCGCCGCTTTCGAGCTGAATCCGGGAGCGAACTCGCTCCCGGACTCAGCTGGAAAGCGCCGAGAACGAAAGGCAAGGAACGGCTTTTCCACGCCGTTCATTCTCGCCGCTTTCGAGCTGAATCCGGGAGCGAACTCGCTCCCGGACTCAGCTCGAAAGCGCCGAGAATGAACGGCGTGGGCGGGCGAAGGGCGGGCGGCAGCGAGGAGTTTGCGTGGGCGGTGGGGAAACTCCTCGCTGACGCCAGCAAGAGGGGGAAGACTCAGGGAAGCCGCCCAGCAGCTGATCTCCCGGTTGCCATCTACGCATGCGTGCCCACGGGCACGCATGCGTAGATGGTATTTTGACTTCCGGGTTGAAAAATAGCGAAGTACCTTGTTCGCAATGGTTGGGGACGCAATAAACGGGGGATCACTGTACTACAATAGATATGCAAACTGCACTAAATTAATGTACCGAGTATACTACAAGATTTGGTGACTAACTGTATGAACTTCAAAGTCACTACCACTTCAGAATTACTTCACAGCAGTGTTTCAATCACATCTGAAATATAGTTAAAATAGACAGATTTGTAGTTAAAATAGATTCCAGCATGAAGGAATTTATTTTAAAAGTAATTCTGTTTATGGAACAAACATTCCTTTCCACATGCTAAGAACACAAATTTTATTAATGTGGCTTTGTTGTATTTCATTAATTTGGCTTAGGAGAGTCTCCATTGAACAGAGAATATAATGTAGGAAAATTGTTGTAGAAAAGGCAAAAGTAATATTCTCAACAATTATATGTACTAACAGAACAGAGCATCTCTCTTACTAATATAATACACCAGATATGAAAAAAATTCTAAATACATGCTTGGTAACTGGCATTTATGATGGTTGAGTGTCCCCGGGGTGATGTGATCAACTTTTGCGATCTTCTGACAAGCAAAATCAATAGAGATTTTGGGTGAGATCATCCAAGGGCATGGGGTGAGGTATCATCAATATGCCGATGATACCCAGTTGTACATCTCCACCCCATGTCCAGTCAACGAAGCAGTGGAAGTGATGTGCCGGTGCCTGGAGGCTGTTGGGGCCTGGATGGGTGTCAACAAACTCAAACTCAACCCAGACAAGACGGAGTGGCTGTGGGTTTTGCCTCCCAAGGACAATTCTATCTGTCTGTCCATTACCCTGGGGGGGGAATTATTGACCCCCTCAGAGAGGGTCCGCAACTTGGGCGTCCTCCTCGATCCACAGCTCACATTAGAAAAACACCTTTCAGCTGTGGCGAGGGGGGCGTTTGCCCAGGTTCGCCTGGTGCGCCAGTTGTGGCCCTATTTGGACCGGGAGTCATTGCTCACAGTCACTCATGCCCTCATCACCTCGAGGCTCCACTACTGTAACGCTCTCTACATGGGGCTACCTTTGAAAAGTGTTCGGAAACTTCAGATCGTGCAGAATGCAGCTGCGAGAGCAATTATGGGCTTCTCCAAGTATGCCCATATCACTCCAACACTCCGCAGTCTGCATTGGCTGCCGATCAGTTTCCGGTCACAATTCAAAGTGTTGGTTATGACCTATAAAGCCTTTCATGGCACCGGACCAGAATACTTTCATGGCACCGGACCAAAATCTTACCAAAGCAATACTGCTTGGTAAGATTTTCTGATCCAACAGATTGTTCATTAACTCTTCCCCTTCTGAGTCAGATGAACCTCTGGCTGGAGATCTGACTCCATTCCCCTGTCTCTCCAGTCCCTTCCTACTCCATTTCCCTCCCTGCCTGCCTCTCCTTCTGGTTCACTGTCTGATTCGTCCTCCAGCCAGACGGGTCTTCTGTGAACACTCCACGGCCTGCACTGGCTGCCGATCAGTTTACAGTCACAATTCAAAGTGTTGGTTATGACTTATAAAGCCCTACATGGCATCGGACCAGAATACCTTCTGGACCGCCTCCTGCCGCACAAATCCCAGCGACCGGTTAGGTCCCACAGAGTTGGCCTTCTCCGGGTCCCGTCGACTAAACAATGTCGTCTGGCGGGACCCAGGGTAAGAGCCTTCTCTGTGGGGGCCCCGACCCTCTGGAACCAGCTCCCCCCTGAGATTAGGATTGCCCCCACCCTCCCTGCCTTTCGTAAACTCCTTAAGACCCACCTTTGCCGTCAGGCATGGGGGAACTAAAACACCTCCCCCTTGCCCATGTTGTTTTGTTGATTGATTGACTGTGTGCCTGTTTTTTATATATACTGTTTTTATGAGATTATTAATTTAAATTGTAACTAGATGGGTGGGCATTGGATTTGGTATTATGTACTGTACTGTTTTTTATTATTGTTGTGAGCCGCCCCGAGTTTGCGGAGAGGGGCGGCATATAAATCCAATAAACCTAAACCTAAACCTAGAGAAGTCAGATTCACTTAGCCACTGTGTTTACTAACTTAACAACTGTAGTGATTCAATTAGCAACTCTGGCAAAGGTCATAAATGGGGGAAACTCATCTAACACTGTTTTGCGTAGCAATGGAAATTTTGGGCTCAATTTTGGTTGTGATTCAAGAACTACCTGTGTTTATAAGTACAGCTTGCAATGAAGTATTAAAACAAATTTCAAATGTGAAGAATGCGAGATGTGAAATGAATAAAATAATAAAAAGAAAATAGAAAAAGTTATACAAAGTTGACTAAGAGACTAACAGTGTATATTACAAGTCTACTGAGGTGTTCCAATATCTCAGCTTGACTATCTCTGCACAAAGAGGGAGCCAAGCTATTGAAATATTTGAACACTGCTATCATATCACCCCTTATCTATTTCATTACATTGGACATACCCAATTCTAGCAACTGTTCTTCATATTTTTTAGCCTTCAGTCCTCCAATTATCTTTGTTGCTCTTCTCTAAACTCTTTCTAGAGCCTCAACAGTGGTGATGATGTAAATTATTGCATATATAGTGATCCCTTGACTTTCGCGGAAGATACGTTCCAAGACTGCCCGCGAAAGTCAAATTTCCGTGAAGTGGAGATCCTTCCTTCCTTCCTTCCTCCCTTCCTCCATTCATTCCTGGCTTTACTTACCCCCAACCCGCAGGGGGTGACAAGCTGGGGGCTTTGCTGTGCTCGCTGCCGGCGTTTCCTATGGCGGCGGTGGCAGCAGCACCGGTGTTCAGGGTCAGGGCAGGGGAAGGAGAACCTCAAGGCAAGAACTCGAGGCTAGGACTCGAAGCCGGGATTCCAGGCCAGTCAGCTGGGAGGTTGGCCGCTACCACTAAGAGAGATGGCTTGTGGGTGGGGGAAGAAGAGGTGACGGCGGTGGAAAAAGAGGCAGCCACGCCCTTTGGTGCTTGAGGTGACACTGAGCTGTGGGCGGATGCTACTGGAGGGTTGTGACGGGCCCACTGCAAGCCATCCCCGCAATTAGTGCGTGGCCTCCTGACCTAACAATGCCCTTAGCTCCTGCCCCTCGGGCAAGTTAGGGTGGTCTTGTCTGCCTGCAAGGCTCGGCTTCAAGTGAAGCGTACCAACGCTCAGAGAATTAAAGTGGAAGGATCTGGAGGCTGGGGTGGAAGCGGGCTATACCACGGGTTTTGAAAACCCATGGTATAGCCCTTCCGTGAAAGTCGGACCCGCGAAAGTAAAGGGACCACTGTACCATGGACAGCAATAGCAACCAACCGAGAGACACTGAATTGTATAAAACCAGTCACTTCACAAGAAGCCAAAATCACAAGACTATATCTGATTTACTTCGGCCATGTTATGCATACCAATTCATTGGAGAAATCAATGATGCTAGGAATGGCTAGTGGAACAAGAAAAGAAAAAGAGCAAGCAAAAACGACAGCTTGGTACCATCAATACTGATACAAATATGAATATCCAACAATTGAAAGCCATGCTTGACAGGGTAGCACTTGCCTATTAACTCTCCAAGAGCTGGACATGAGTGAACAGTTACAAAAATAAACAACAAATCTTATTATTACCACAAGAGGTTTCTAAATTGAGTTGTTGGAACCACAATGGTTTGGTTTTACATGAGTTTTGCTAAAGAAAAATATAAAAAAGGGTGATTTGAAGCAAGAAAGCCACATGAGCAAATATGGAAAGAAATGAGGCACACGGGCCGTTGCCCTAGCTCAGCTCCAACGTGCATGTGTGCCAGCCAGCTATTTCTGGATCGCACAGAAGCTCTGGGAGGGCATTTCTGGCTTCCGGAGAGCCTCTGGGGGGATGGGGGAAGGCATTTTTACCCTCCCCTGGCTCCAGGGAAGCATTTGGAGCCTAGGGAGGATGAAACACGAGCCTACTGGCCCACCAGAAATTGGGAAACAGGACGTTTTCGGCCTCCAAAACGCCTCCGGGAGGATGGGGGAAGCAGTTTTCACCCTCCCCAAGCATTAAATTATGGCAGTGGGCACTTGCGCATGGACAATGGAGCGTGCACGCTCTTTTGGCACCCAAGGGAAAAAAAGGTTCACCATCACTATTCTAAGCAATGCTGCACTTGTAAGAAGAAGAAAAATTGAGTCAGAAACAGGTTCTGCTCACCAGAAAGAGGAATCATTTTTCTTGTGCGTGTATAATGCTAATCATAACTATTACTATTTCTAAATTGACTACAACATGGCCACTGCACATATGTCTGTTAACAAAGGGGGATCAGGTACACTCAGAAACACCCTATCAGTACATATTCTATGGCTATGCACTTTTGGGCAAATATATTTTAAATGAGTTATTGCCTAAGCATCCCTTTCAGATTGATACCTTAATTAAAGGGATTAAATTCAACCAGTTTCATGAACTGGTTTTGTGAGCTTCTTTGCCACAGGAATGCATAATTTAGCAATGTCAAGTTTAATTTTATAAACTGAGTTTTATAATGTTTAGAACAAGAATATTATCTTAGGTTGTTGTTTGAGCTCTGAGCTTGGCAATTTTGTCACCATTCAAGGAGACATGTCAGTGCCTTTTGAATTGTGCTTGGCTGTCAGAACTATTAGAACAACAGAGTAATTTGCAACTGATAAAAAGGATAAAGACCTGTGTTCTGACAGATGATCACAATTCAAAAAACACTGATGATGTTTCTTCAAATGAAGAAATGTTTGTAACCAAATTGTCAATCTCAGAGCTCAAACCAACAGTCTAACTACCAGCAGGTAGAAGGTAAAATTCAACAAGTATCAAATTAAACTTCCATTCTGAAGATCACTAATAAAATCTTTACACTCAGCTTTTAATGTTTTACGAAAGGCTTTGAAGCTGCTGCTGGAAGCAAAGCTGAAGTATCCCTTGGAAACTTATGCTCAAAACCACCACTATTTTAGGGTCTTCTCACTGGGAGATGTCATGCAGGGTAATCATGGCAATCTCCAAATCTCTTGAGAGATTTGAAAGACAAATCTATTTGCCAGTCTTTTGTTCTTTACAGAGGTCCTCATTTCTCTCATCTGCAGATGCCTACAGTCAACCATGACTCACACTGGAGGCACAGACTGGCAACGTTGTTAAGAGAAAAATAATTTTGTAAAACAAGACTTTCAAATCTATTTTACTTTCTTTCTGCTAGGAAGAATATTTCCTAAGCAGAATTCATTTTAAGGAGATAATCATTAGCATTGTTCATGTGCTTTGTGTGCATCAAACTTTGATTTAGGAATATGAATTTATAGAATACTACCAGATATTTTAGGAGTATAGTTTAAATCTTATACTATGGCTGTTCAATCAAACTACCAGAATTTCATATTATCTTGGCCTCTCCATTTAGACTGGTTTTCCTTATGCATAGTGAAAGCAGAACCATCACACTTAAGTTAGAATGTAACAATTTCTCATATTTTAAAGCTTAGTTAAGAGAATTATGAATAATAGCATTTTACTTACTTAGAAAAACACTTATTGAGCTCCATTAGATGGATAGTCGGGGATTTGCTTCCCTTTTTTGACCTACAAATGAAAATATTTACAGTTTAATTCCAATGCTATTATATGTGAATGCAATTGGATCAATAAACCCATCTCATCAAATATGTCAACTTGATGCTCCTTTTTATTAATCTTTAGAATATATTAGGTGAGAAATTATCTTTTTGTAAATGTTACTGAAGTGTTTACATGACAGCTTACATGAAGGAAATGATCAGATTCCTTATTAATGTTACTCATCCCTCTACTTTGTTATTATTTTCCTTTCAAAACTTTCCAATATTGCTTCATAGGACAAAATGATTGAATAAGTATGCAACAACTCTTTTTGAGTTTTATTCTATAAAATGAAATTATATGCAGTTTTTGCCAGGATTATTAACAAAATACAGTGGGGGTGGGGAAATATTTAGTCAGACACTAATTGTGCAAGTTCTCCCACTTAAAAAGATGAGAGAGGCCTGTAATTGACATCATAGGTAGACCTCAACTATGAGAGACAACATGAGAAAACACATCCAAAATTACATTGTCTGATTTTTAACAAATTTATTTGCAAGTTATGGTGGAAACTAAGTATTTGGTCACCTACAAACAAGCAAGATTTCTGGGTCTCACAGACCTGTAACTTCTTCTTTAAGAGGCTCCTCTGTCCTCCTCACCACTATTACATGGTACCTGTTTGAACTTGTTATCAGTATCAGAAACACCAGTCCACAACCTCAAACAGTCACACTCCAAACTCCACTATGGTAAAGACCAAAGAGCTGTTGAAGGACACCAGAAACAAAATTATAGCCCTGCACCAGACTGGGAAGACTGATTCTGCAATAGGCAAGCAGCTTGGTGCGAAGAAATCAACTGTGGGAATGATAATTATAAAATGGAAGACATACAAGACCACTGATAATCTCCTTCAATTTGGGGCTCCATCCAAGATCTCGCCTGGTGGGGTCAAAATGATCACAAGGCGGTGAGCAAAAATCCCAAAAGCACCCATGGGAACCTAGTGAATGACCTTGCAGAGAGCTGGGACCAACGTAACAAAGGCTACCATCAGTAACACACTATGCCGCCAGGGACTCAGATCCTGCAGTGCCAGATGTGTCCCCCGGCTTAAGCCAGTACATGTCTGGGCCCATCTGAAGTTTGCTAGAGCGCATTTGAATGATCCAGAAGAGTATTGGAAGAATATCATATGGTCAGATGAAGCCAAAGTAGAACTGTTTGGTAGAAACACAACATGTCGTGTTTGGAAGAGAAAGAGTTGCATCCAAAGAACATAATACCTACTCTGAAGCATGAGGGTAACATCATGCTTTGGGGCTGTTCCTCTGCAAAGGGACCAGGAGTGATCCGTGTACATGAAAGAATAAATGGGGCCATATATCGTGACATTTTGAATGCAAACCTTCTTCCATCAGCAAGGGCACTGAAGATGAAACGTGACTGGGTCTTTCAGCATGACAATGATCCCAAGCACACCACCAGGACAACGAAGAAGTGGCTTCATAAGAAGCATTTCAAGGTCTTGGAGTGGGCTAGCCAATCTCCAGATCTCAACCCTATAGAAAACCTTTGGAGAGTGTTGAAAGTCCATGTTGCCCAGCGACAGCCCCAAAACATCACTGCTCTAGAGGAGATCTGCATGTAGAAATGGGCCAACATACCAGCAACAGTGTGTGCCAACCTTGTGAGTACTTACAGAAAACATTGGACCTCTGTCATTGCCAACAAAGGATATATAGCAATGGAATTGAGATGAACTTTTGTTATTGACCAATACTTATTTTCTACAATAATTTGCAAAAGAATTCATTAAAAATCAGGCAATGTGATTTTCTGGATGTGTTTTCTCATGTTGTCTCTCATAGTTGAGGTCTACCTATTATCACGCGGCGTGCTTTTCAAATGCGCATTTTCAAATGCGCTGCTTTCCCGGGCAGCCGGCTTTGCTGGCCGGCGCAGGGCTTGACGTCAGGGCTCCTGCTGCCCCATCAGCTATCTCTGGATAGCCGTGCTTGCCTTGTGCCGCAGTGGGGGGGAGCTGCTTACAAACCCCTTACCTCCACTGCCTTCTCTCCCACTGCCCCGCTGCCTGAGCTCATGTAGAAGGTCGCTTTTGCAAAAGGTAGGCAAAAAAAGAGAGGGGGGGAAGGAAGGAAGGGGGAGAAAGAAAGAGGGAGGGAGAAAGGGAGAGAAAGAGAAAAGAGAGAAAGGAAAAGAAAGAAAGAAAGAAAGCGGAAGAGAGAGAAAGAGAGGGAGAGAAAGAAAATCAAAATCTAATTTGAAACTAGCTCAACTATTTAAGTGGCATTTTGATATTGATAGTGTTGCCCTATTTCAAGGTCACTGTTATAGACACACAGTATTTTATTTTGAAATTCTCTGAAGCGAAATATGGTGGGGTTTTTTTAAAAAACCAAATCTTTTTACTGCATATTAAGATCAGCAAAACAATATCAATCATCCAATTTCTTAATATACTTTAATTTTCATATCTCTCAGCTGCGTAAAAACCTGTGGTAGCTTATAATTAAAACGAAAAATAACAAATATCAAAAGAAAAACGCAGGCAACTGAAAACAACATGCTTTCTTCCCTTTGGCAAGAGTGGTAGAAATTTGAGGAAGCATGATTGATTATTAAATATGGGTTGACTATGCAATGATAGTAAAATATATATTTAGATGTTGTTTAATATTAGGATGTATTAATTCCTAAAATTGGATTAGAATTTCAGAACTATATAGAATTACAGAGTTAAAATTGAAATATTGAATGAAATTATAGAAAAGTAAATATGGAAATATATTAATTGATGCATTGGTGTTCAGATAGATTTTCATAGTATTATTAGATTACTATAATACTATGATGTTTAAGAACTGAAGATTTTAAAGCATTGATTTATTAATAGTTGTGTTTTTGGTTTTGCTGGTTGTTTTAGTTTTAATACTAATAGATTTTGGTTTTGTTTTATTATTAATTTATTTTAATAAAAAAGATTTTTTTTTTCCTAATTAGGAAAAAATTGTAGAAGGGTTTTTTGTTTCTTTTAAGAAGAATGTATAAGAAAGAGGAGTAGGCATGATGGCCTATCTGGATTTATAAGAGGATAGTGATATTAATTGAAATATAAAATAACAGAATAACATAGTGGGAAGGGACCTTATTCTGCCCCAGCACCGAGCCCCAAATAATTACTCAATAAGTTGTCTTGGGTGACATCTGTGAAAAAAAACCAGGGGCTCAAACATGAAAATTTATTTATTTTGACTTGTATGCCACCCAGTCCCGAAAGGACTGCTGCTCAGACACTATACTTTTCCGCCCACACTGAAAAAAAATTAGAGGGGACATTGACTATGATGTCAACTACAGACCTCCCTCATCTTTTTAAGTGGGAGAACTTGCACAATTGGTGTCTACTTTTTCCCACTGTACGATACATTCCCAAGGTCAATTGAAAGCCTCACTTCAATATTGTACAAACCGGATGGAGAAGTTAAGCAATTGTGGTAGTACTATATAATGATACAACACAAAATTTTCTTTTTAAAGCTAGTTTAAACATATATAACCTTTTTTTAGATTTTTAGTAGTAATATGAAAAGTTTCTTAATATATAATTTTCATTTACCCTTCAAGTCTTCGGAGGGGGCGGCATACAAGTCTAATAAATTATTATTATTATTATTAATATTAATTATTATAAGATAATCAGATATTGGATCAACTAGTTTAATAGATATGTAAGATTAAATTAAGATGTGAATTAATGAGTTTTTATCAATGTATAGTTATTGCAATGTTTTATTATTGGATGAAGAAAAAGTATTTTTTTAGAGGTTTTAGAATTTATAATTCTGTCTTAGCTTATAGAGTCCTTTAGAGGAAGAAAGATATAAGAGCCTCCATTGAAAGACTATAAGAAAAAAATGTATGTTTGATTATGAGCACTGATGTGTTTGAAGTTATGTATATTGGAGAAAATAAAAAAATTATACCAGAAATATTGTACAAATCTAGAAAAATAAATTAAGAGTTGTATTAGTTCCTCAGGTGGTTGTTGTTAAGTCGCAAAATCATGTCTGACCTATCATGATCCCATGGACAACGTTCCTCCAGCCCTTCCTATCTACCATCCACCAGAGTCCATTTATTTATTTATTTATTACTTGGATTTGTATGCCGCCCCTCTCCGAAGACTCAGAAACATAGAAAATTGACAGCAGAAAAAGACCTCATGGTCCATCTAGTCTGCCCTTATACTATTTCCTATATTTTATCTCAGGATGGATATATGTTTATCCCAGGCATGTTTAAATTCAGTTACTGTGGATTTACCAACCACATCTGCTGGAAGTTTGTTCCAAGCATCTCCTACTCTTTCAAGTAACTTTCCTATTAAAATACTTTTCTCCTGAACCTTATTTTTAACCCTTTAACATATTTAAATGTTTTGATCATGTCCCCCCTTTCCCTTCTGTCCTACAGACCAGGGGTCTCCAACCTTGGCAACTTTAAGACTTGTGGACTTCAACTCCCAGAATTCCTCAGTCAGCTTTGCTCAGAATTTCTCAGCTTTGCTGGCTGAGGAATTCTGGGAATTGAAGTCCACAAGTCTTAAAGTTGTCAAGGTTGGAGTCCCTTGCTCCAGGCAATACAGATTGCGTTCATTAAGTCTTTCCTGATAGGTTTTATGCTTAAGACCTTCCACCATCTATAAGCTTACACATTTATGTATAAGCTTACGCTGACTGCTTCAGCTAATCCATCCAGCCATCTCATTCTTTGTCATCCCCTTCTCAATCTTTCCCAGGATTAGGCTCTTCTTCAGTGAGTCTTTCCTTCTCATTAGGTGGCCAAAGTATTTGAGTTTCATATTTAGGATCTGGCCTTCTAACAAGCAGTCAGGGTTGATCTCTTCTAGGACTGACCAGTTTGATTGCTTTGCAGTTCAAGGGACTCACAGGAGTGTTCTCCAGCACCATAGTTCAAAGGCCTCAACTCTGGTTCTCAGCCTTCCTTATGATCCAACTTTCACAGCCATACATTACTGGAAAAACTATACCCTTGACTTATACACACTTTTATTGGCAGGGAGATGTCTGGTTTTTAATATGCTGTCTAGATTTGCCATAACTTTCCTCCCCAAGAGCAAGCGTTTTTTAATTTCTTCCACTGAAGTCCCCACCTGTGGTGATCTTGGAGCCCAGGAAAATAAAATCTGTAAAATCCTCAGGTAATCTAGGTGTTATTTGGTTAAAAACATAGCATTTCAGAAAAGTAGCCCTTGGGTCCCTTGCCCTGTCTTATACGCAAGTGCAAATGTTTTTGAAAAACCGCTTTTGGATTATCAGTACTGTATATTTAATCTGATCCCATTCTGCTGTCTATAATATATATTATATTAATATTATTAGTTATTCTTATATTATATATATATACTTATATATATATATATATACTTACACACACACACACACAGAGAGAGAGAGAGAGCATATTTTTTGAAGTATAAAACCCACCTTCTCCCCCAAAAGTGGGTGAAAATTTAGGTGCATCTTATAGACCAAATATGGCTGTTTTTGGCCTCCCAAACCCTCCATGTGTCATGTTTTCATCTTCCCTGGCCCCCAGAAGCCCTCTGCAGTGCTCCACAAGGCCTGTTTTCACGAAAAGCGGGCCCATTTTTCAGCTCTCAAGCCATCTGCAGGTCAGGGGCCTGGGAGGGTGTGTGAATGTATATATGCATATGCACGCACACACACATACTTATCCAATTGTCCACTATATATAATTAATTGTTTACACAGTGGAAGAAAATAGCTTTGAGAATCTGACTTCCATCAGTGTGTCAAGCACAGGTACTGTTTGGGTTACTATACAGCAGTGATGGCGAACCTTTTTTTTCCTTGGGTGCTGAAAATACACATGCGCGCGTTATTGAGAACAGTGCCCACACCCCATGCACAATGCCCACCATGCACCCTATCCCCCTGCACATGCATGCATGACCCGCCTCACTTCCTGACTTCTGGTGGGCCCAGTACATCTATTTGTTGCCCTCCCCAGGCTCCAAATGCATTCCTGGAGCCTGGGGAGAGCAAAAATGCCCACCCCCACTCCCAGAGGCAAAAAACTGCCCTTCCAGAGACTCTGCTTGAGCCAGAAATCAGCTGGCTGGCGTGCACATGTGCGCTGGGGCTGAGCTAGGGCAACGGCTCGTGTACCAGTATATATGGCTCCAAGTGCCACCTCTGGCGTCATGGGTATACAGTATACTATAAGGCATGCACATAAACATTACAATACATCCTCACCCCCTAATAGGGATCCACTCTGATTTCCTTTCTTCTCCCATTATTTTTAAACTAAACAATTTTGATATTGTAGGAGGACTTTTTCATCTACTTTTCAACAGGTAAAGCACTTTTTAGATTTTAGTATCCTTCTTTCAAAACAGAAACTTAGCATAAAGGGATCTGAATATGCATGGAACAAGGAAGTGGCTTCATCATTTTATGATTTCCTAGAAAAAAGAAGTCTGATAATCTTATATTAATAAAGAGGCAATTCCCCTTGGAGTATAGAGGTCCAATCTTCCATTCTATACAAACAGTAATGCTTTTGAACATATCTGTAAATTGTTCTCCCTTTTTTTCATTGCCTAGAGACACAATTACAGGTAATCTTCAATTTACGACCATAACTGAGCCCAAAATTTCTGTTGTTAAATGAGAATTTAAGTACGTTTTGCACTATTTTATGACTATTCTTGCCTCAGTTGTTAAGTGAATCACTGAAGTAGATAAGTTAGTAACCTGGTTGTTAAGTGACTCTAGCTTTGCTTGTTAGAAGGTTGCAAAAGGTAAATCACATGATCCTGGTACACTGCAATGGTCGTAAGTATGAATCAGTTATCAAGCATCTGAATTTTGATCACATGATCATGATGCTGCAAAAGTTGTAATTGTGAAAAATTGTCACCACTTTTTTCAGTGTCATTGTAACTTTGAATGGTCACTAAATGAACTGTTGTAAATTGAGAACTACCTGTATACCTTTTCAAGAATGAGGATTTATTAAAAAAGATAGTGTATACTGCTGAAATTAAAAAAAGGTCTCTTAGATTTGCTTGCTGATTGATATCAGCTGTTTTGAGGTAGTTCAGACAGCAAACCAAGGCTGTGAGTATCAATACTTCATTTACTGTTAAGATTACAGTAAGAAAATATTGCAAATCTGAAAGCATTTCCCCCTCACCTTTACTTTCAAGAAAACTAAGGAAAGTCATTAGTTTCTCCACTTTCTCCATCATCATCCCTCCTTTGGACTCATATTTCTCTTATCAGACTGTTGCCTATCTTGTAGCTATTCCTTCTATCACCCAAGGTTACTCTCACAGTTCCTTAAACCTGATTTCAGGGGTGTAGTGAACCTCTGCTCTATATACAGGATTTAGAAATTGTTGTGTTCTTTGTCAAAAGCCTTAATGTCCTCATCTTCCCATATCTCTGATTAGATGCTATCCCCATCAGTTCACTGAGGGGAGCTTATTGAGGATGACTGAGATACCTTTTACTGGGAGCCATGAAATCTTATGATTGCAATGTTGTTAACAACTTATCAGGATGGATTGAGAACAAAAGGAACACACTGTAATGTTTCAAATCACTCAAGGCTTTGTTTAACATTCTTTAAAGCTAGTTTGTCTTACATGCAGAAAAGGACAAATGTGAAAATAAGGTAGCAGGAAATTATTATAGCAATGTAGACCAAAGTAATAATAAGTACAGTTAAAAACATTGCCCGAAGCACAGTGAATAAAGCATTAAACTAATCTCAAGAGAGTCTTAAAAGGTACATTCTTCTATTCAAGGAAAAGACATTAAATCTTTTACAGTTTACAATACGTTGTATATAAATTATATAAATATGAAATATCCCAAAACTGGTTTCTTATCATTCATAGGAAACAAAAATCTTTGCCATGCCAACTACTTTTCCCAAGGAAATCATTGGTTCTTTACTCATTTGGATAATTTTCAGGCATAAGTGAAGACAATAAGTTGGCTCATGATTGCATGAAACAATCTGAATTAACAATGTTATTATCACAGCATAGCAATATGAAAGGTAGGCTGTTGTGGCTTTGTGATGATAGATATCTGTTCCTTTAAAAAATGTGAATTTTTTTTAATAAGCAAATGCAGTGGTACATCTACTTAAGAACTTTTCTAGATAAGAACTGGGTGCTCAAAATATTTTTGCCTCTTCTTAAGAACCATTTTCTACTTAAGAACCCGAGCCCGGAAAAATTTCCCAGGAAATTTGAGAGCGGCACGAAGGCCCAGCCAGTTTCCTGCCATTCCCCCTTTAATCTCGGCCATCTTGGGCTTTTTTGGGCTGCCAAAGGAGCCTTTCGGTGGCGCTTAAGGAGGCTTTGGCAGTCCATAGCGAAGGAAGTATTTTTCTTTCTTTGGGAACTTGAGACTGGGAATAAAGCTCTGCCAGTGCCACTCTGGGCAGCCGAGGAGTCACCACAGCGAAGGAAATGTGCCGGCTACAAAGCGAGCGAGTGAGAGGAGAGGGGAGCCCTTCAGCATGGGAATGAAGAGGCAGCAGGTAGCAGCAGCAGCATCCAGTGTATGTGGGGTAGTGTATGGGAGGCAGCCATGCCCCGGGTGTACTGAAAGCATGTGCTCCTCCTCGCCGCCTGAGTCCCCCCCCCTTTTTTTAAGCCTTAAAGTTTTGGGTTTTTTTGATTCCCCTCCCCTCCCCTTCTTACTTCGGCAGCAACTCTTCTCCTCCTTCTCCTCCCACCCAAATTCCAAGATTTTATTTCTTTCCTAGTGGAATTGCACGCATTATTTGCTTTTACATTGATTCCTATGGGGAAAATTGCTTCTTCTTAAGAGCGTTTCTACTTAAGAAGCTGGTCACGGAACCAATTAAGTTCTTAAGTAGAGGTACCACTCAGTGGTACCTCTACCTAAGAACGCCTCTACTTAAGAACTTTTCTATATAAGAACTGGGTGTTCAAGATTTTTTTGTTTCTTCTTAAGAACCATTTTCTACTTAAGAACCCAAGCCCGGAAAAATTTCCCACGAAATTTGAGAGCGGCACAAAGGCCCGGCCAGTTTCCCACCATTCCCCTTTTAATACGGTCATCTTGGGCTTTTCTGAGCTGCCAGAGGAGCCTTTCGGTGGTACCTAAGGAGGCTTTGGCAGCCCAGAGCGAACAGAGCGTTTTCCTTTGTCTGGGTGCTTGGAGAGCGAATAAACCACTTCGCTGTGGTGACTCCCTCACGCTGCCTCCCAAACACCCAGCGCGAGGTTGCCTCCTGGAGTGTAAGGGCACGGAAAGCCCAAAGGGGGAACTTCGCCCCGGCTGGATCAATCGGCTTCAGCCAAACTGAGGAGTCACCACAGTGAAGGAAAGGCCCCGGCTACAAATCGAACAAGCAAGAGGAGAGGGGAGCCCTTCAGCATGGGAAGGAAGAGGAAGCAGGTAGCAGCAGCTGCTTTTTGGTCAAAGGAGCGGGAGGTTCCCGTCTCGCCCATGTTGGTTTCTCTCTCTGGTGCAGTGTATGGGAGGCAACCTTGCACTGGGTGTATGGGAGGCACGTGCTCTATCTCGCCTCCTCAGAGTCCCACTTTTTTTTTTAAGCCTTAAAATTTTGGATTCTTTTGATTCCCCTCACCTCACCTTCTTCCTTCGGCAGCGACTGTCTTCCTCCTCTTCATCCTCCTCTTCCTCCCACCCAAATTCCGAGGTTTTATTTCTTTCCCAATGGGTTTGCACGCATTATTTGCTTTTGCATTGATTCCTATGGGAAAAATTGCTTCTACTTACAAACTTTTCTACTTAAGAACCTGGTCACAGAATGATTAAGTTCTTAAGTAGAGGTACCACCATATTCCATTGTAGAGGCTTAAACTTGCTTAAACTATAAATCTTGAAAATTGTTTCATTAATTTTTAAAATAATATAGTTAATAGAAACAGGACAATGAAATGATTGTGCTAATGAGACAGGGCATAAAGTGAAGCAGGACATAAAGTAGGTCATAAAATCATGTAGCTCTCTAGACTTTTGAGAGATGTGAAAAAACAAAGGAAATGGCAGATATGAAGGAACAAAGGGAAAAAATGGATGTCAAACTTCAGAATTCACAGCTTTTCAAGTGTAGACCTAATCACAAAAGAACTGCAGGAAGCTTAGATAGATATGTTCGCAAGATACCTGGGAATCTGCCCCGATAGAAAAGGGAGAACAAGATTTCAGGTTTCTTTAGTATAGCAACAAGGGCTGATCCATATTGTAACCAATCATTGATACTTCCGTATTTGGCTACTTTTGGGGAGTATATAACTAGTTGCTTTTCCATTGGGGGGGGGGGTCAGATGTTGCTTCTGCCATATTGCTCTGAACCTCTTTGCGCAAATGAACAAACATACTGTATTTTGACTGTGTAGTTTGACTCTTGTCATTCATAGAAACATAGAAGAAACATTCCTGCAACACTAACTTATAATAGTAAAATGGTGACTTAAAATGCTAATGTAAAATGGTGATTTAAAATGGAAGGGGGAATTTAGGTATAGTGATACCTAAAAGGTAGTTTTAACAGAACCCATATGAGTAAAATAGTTTAAAACTGCACTCCCAAACAGCCCAACATATTCACCTTTGTTTGGATTATTGGGGCAAACACAACTTCTACATAACACAACAGAATTACTAAATAAGAATATTATCACTAAGAAAATTTACAAAAAGCAACAATGTAAGTACCTAGTCTCATTTCTTACAATGATCTAATTGTCACTAAAAATATCAGAATAGTTACTGAGCAAATACTTTAGCTTGGTTCTCAATTAAGCCCAATTGCTGAAGAAATAGCACACGCCCACCTAAGCTTTATAATTTTAAATGTATTCTTCTGCTGTCTCCCTTAACTCATAAATAGTAATTATTTATAAAATCAAGCCATAAGTCACAGCTTCTTTAAAGATATAATCTTTACAGAAACAGAAAGCAGTCCATTACAGAGTAATCCTTAAATCAAATAATAAATTGCAAATCATGTATCATTACAACCATGCTAGATGAAATTCTGTTTTTCTTCATCTGCAGAGATTCACAACATATTTACAATGAGATTTTATTTTATAGATTTTGTTCTAATGCTATTCATTGTACAATTTTAGAAGATATAGGAGGATTTTTATTAAAAGGAAATATGGTAAACTTCCAAAAAATCTGGAGCACAATACAGTTGTGATCTTCATAATTAATTGATGGCTCTATCAAAAATATTTAAGATGAGGAGAAAAGGGGAAAAATGAAGGCCCTACTTCATTTTAGATCATTGTACAGTCTGTCTGCCCACTTTGAAATATTTTAGAACATTACTCTGAAAATAGTTTATAAAATGATATGAATACACACTACTTAAGTTCCTGATTTAAAAAAAATACTTAAATTAACATAATTAATCCAAAATCTTAAATTCTTAAAAATTAAAAAGTTCCACAAATTTGTTTTCCAATTTTGAATTTATCAATCACTACATAAAACAGAGTAAGTTCCTCATATCTACAGTCTTTTTATTTAAAAATATTCATCTTATAAATCATTTATGCAAAATTTAATAAAATAAATTTAATAAAATAAAATTTATCCTATTACAGCACAGATTGAGAAAGTTCCATAAAAACAGCAGCAAAATAGTTTTTAATCAGTCATAATTTCCCACTGGAAAAACAAAATGAATCCCTGCAGAGTCATCCTTTAAAACTAAACAGCAATTATACTCAAGGTCATTTCATTATCTCCCTCTCCCCCCAAAAAAAGTTGATGGGAAGAAGGACAGACAGAAGATTTTTTAAATATTTGGCTCAAAACTCTTCTATGAAGTGTTGTGTAAGCCAGAAGGGGGTGCTGCTATCTGCCCAAGGTTTTGACTTGAGCCAAGGGGCAAAACAGTTTTGATTAAAAGTTTTTGTATATATGCAACACAGAATGGCGAAGATGCTTAAGATATGTGGATCTGGTACAATTTTATTTTCCTTGCAGGCCCCTATTTCAGGCCACAGCTGCAAGAGTAGTAAATTATTTTAGAAGTAATTACTGTAGTGGCTGTTCAAAAGTTTTGTTTTTTCACAAGGGCTTGATGAAGACATTAACACCTACATTATTAGGGGAATCAAAAGATTAACGAAATCATTGCCTTTTTAATAAGATAAGGAGGCCTATCCCTCCCACCTGCAAGAAATGGAATAGCCCTGAGCAATTTTGCTAACATAACACCCATTTAACCATCACTAACATTTTGGTGCATTGGCCTCCCTTCCCCCATACCCAGGAAAACAAGATACACACATTCCAGACCAGCTTTCTCGGCAGAGGTCGCCCCACTCACCCTTCCCCCTCCTCCAGGCCTCTCTTAAGCTCCCAGAATCTGATGGGGCTTCCAGTTCATCATACTTTTACACAAACCCAAAAGGGGGGGGGGGGTGGAGAGAGAGGAAAGCTTCAATGGAAAAATCCTTACCCCTGATAAAGCAACCACACAAAAATACACACGGGGGAGGGGAGGAGGGGGAAGAGGGGGAGAACGAACGGCTTTCCTTTCCTTTTGGAGAAGATAAAGGTAAAGAATACAAAGACTGGGGTGCGGATGGGGGAGGAAGAATTGGGGGGGAAGAGAGGAGCCTCATCAGCCATGTTTTTGCTTGTGTGCCTAAGCATGTATGTGCCTGTCCATCCCCAGTATTTACAAACCTGCAGCTGCGGCAAGCTCATGGAGTCCGTGAAGGGGGAAAAAAAGGAAGGGAGGGGAAGAAAGGAGGAAGGGGGGGTGAGGGAGAGCCATCAGGAAGAAAGAAAAGAGCGAAGGAAGGGAGGAGAGACGCTTGCTTGCAAGCCAGCAAGCAAGACAAAGGAACTCTGACAAGACACACACTCACACACACACGCACAAAAGAAGACAGCCGCAGCGTGAGGGAACTGAGGAAAAATGTCTGCTTTGCTTCCTGACGCGGCCATTCAGCTCCTTTACTCGGGAAGGGAGCCCGCTCTTCTCCCGGGCACTACCAACAACAGTTCCCCCCTCACCCCCCAACCGACCAGCCTGAAGCACTTTCTCTCCCTGTGCCCCCCACCTTTCACACCCACCCACCCGTGGGGAAGAGGGAGACAATATTCCCAAGGCTGTTCGGGGGGGGGGGCAGAAGCAGCGGGGAATTCAGGCGCCCCTCGACCCCCCCCCCGCCTTGGCACACAATAGCAGGGAGGAACCAGAAAGCTGAGGCGGCGGGCGGGACGGGGGGGCGAATGGGGGGAGACCGAAGGCAGCGCTGGCGCCTCCGCCCCCCCCAGAGGAGGAGCAATTAAAATCGCCGTGCGAGTGGGGGAGCGGAGGGGAGTCTGCTCCGCTCCCCCACCAGGTCGCCGAGGGCTCCCCTCTCTGGCTCGGCTCCCGCTTTCTTCAACGGGGGAAAAACAGCTTCCGGGAGGGAGGGGGAGCTGAGGGAGAAGAGGAGGAGCGGCAGCCGAGGGCCGCCGCGGATGAATAATAAATTAACTCCAGCCCCAGGGGAGGGGAGGGGAGCGGCGCCTCCCCCACAGCGCCACCCTCCGGTAGTGGCCGGTATTAACTGGCCGAACCAAGGGCGGCGCGGCAACTCCCGCTTCTTTTCCCCCCTCCCTTCTCCTCCGCGCTCCTCTCCTTCTCGCCTCACCTGCTGCCCAAGCCTGGCCGTCCTTGGCGGCTTCCTCCGCCGCCGCCTCCGCCTTCGCCCGGGCAGGCGTGAGGTGCCCGGCGGGGGGGTGGCGTAGGCGGTGGGGCCAGAGCTGCAGAAGCTTCGCCACCCCCGTTCCGCCCGTCCAGGCCGCTCAGCTCCTCGGCGGCGGCAGTTGCTGCGGCGGCTCCCCTTGTCTCGCTTGGCCCCCTCCTTCTCCGCCGCTGTTTAGCCCTCCTCTCTCTTGCCACATTGGGAGCCTCCCCTCTGCCTGCGCTCCAGCCGCTGCCAGGAGAGGCCTCCGCACCTTCCTGCCAAATAATGAGCGGCTCCAAACACGCGGCCCCGCCCCCTCCTGGTGTTGTTTTTTTTTTTTTTGCGGCGC
Source organism: Erythrolamprus reginae (assembly GCF_031021105.1). Lineage (NCBI taxonomy): Eukaryota > Metazoa > Chordata > Lepidosauria > Squamata > Dipsadidae > Erythrolamprus > Erythrolamprus reginae. The sequence goes on along the minus strand of NC_091951.1, from coordinate 285,071,198 downwards.
GCAGGCGCACTGCCTCCCTTGAACTGCGACAGGAGAGAAGCGCCTCGAGCTCGCTCGCCTCCCTCTTACTTCCCCGATCCGGGAAGCCTGACGCTTGGCCGGCTGTGGCGGGGGAAGTTTGCCGGGCTTGGACGGCACCCGCGCCGTTGGGGTGCCCTTGTGGGAGGCGGGTCCTCCTGCGCCCCCCCCCCCTCCCGAGCGACCCAGGCGGCTGACGTCGTGACGGGGTCTCTGCTTCTAGGTCTGATTTCAGGCAGCGAAGGAAAACAAAAATCCGTGTTAGCTCAATCTGAGATACCTGCGTTTCAATGGATTTCCCCGTAGGAAGCTGAAGGGCACCGTGATTTCTGCAGGCTCGCGCATTTTCAGCGCAGATGGGGCAGAAATGAACGAGGTGTGCAAAAGTTGGCGTCTGAGGGGCTGTGATGGAAAGCACGCTGTGTCCCATCAGTATTGACCTCATATGTTTAGGAATTTATTCAAACTCCCTACTTTGGGACTGAAAAGTGTTGCAGGTAAAGCCCACAGTGCCATCTAGTATCAATACACAACTGCTCTGGCTCACAGATGTGGCAAAATGGGCTTCCTCCGAGTCCAAAGCCTTGATTATTATTTTTGGCAGCAAAGCCAAAAACCTTTTGCATCTGCTACTTTTTTTTTTTGATGGGCAGAACTAGTCTGTTCTTAGTCAAGATGTCCTTCTCTAAGGACATATCTGCTACACAAAGCCTATAAGATGCACACAAACGTTGCTTAGGTAAATTCCTACGAAAACAAATTTATTTATGTATTTGTCAAATTTATAAGCCACCCCACTCCTTTCCTTACAGACTCAACAACAATTTTAAAAACAATATAAAAGCAGTTTAAAATCCCTTAGAAAATGAAATCACTCATAAAGAACATAATAATGATGAACAGGAATAATTAACATGGGTAACATTGAAGGTAAAACCAGACAATTTCTCATCCGCATCCCACTAAGTAAATCTTGTTCACACCCAAGCAGA